>NC_042617.1:357646507-357954589 GCF_901001135.1 Rhinatrema bivittatum | reverse complement strand
GAGACTGCGCTGACCAGTACAGACGGAGCATCCACGCCGACATCCAGGCATCCACGAGAGATGCCAGCAGGAGCAGACGCCGGTTTCCTCAGTGGCTGGTTTGCATGAATCATGAAGAAAAGGAGAAAACCACGTCATGTGACCTTCGTGTGAACAATGTCAAAGAATCTAAGTGATAAAACAGATGAAATCGCCAGACGGGAATAGCACCTGTGTCTGAAAGGCTGCCTCATGTGGGCTGGGGAGGGGCTGTTTCACTGCCCCTTTTAAGCAGAGTGGATCTCTCGTGATTGCTGGTTCTGTAGGAGGTTTTTGGGTGGACATTGAGTCATTCAGTTCATAACTGATGGATCATTTATCTCAGACTTTGTGGTGTTATTTCTCCTTTATCCTCTGGCATCCTTCTCGCCCAGGGGGAGGGGAGTGGGGCGGGTTCATATGATGCGGTTCAGCCCCCCTCTGCATCTCTGGAATCGTGGTTCTGGCTTTTCTTGCAGAAATAGGTACTAGAAGGGGGGCAAAACCAGGGTTGGCTCGGTCTGTCCCTGATGGCCCCGAGTGAAGCCATGTGGCAACCCAAACCAACGAAACAGGAAGCAAGAAGGAAACATCCATTGGGTTGTTGGCTCGTACAGGGAGCCAGAGCCTTGGAGGCAGGGAAAGTAAAAATCACATCAGATGATGATCAATGTAAAAAGAAAGCCTAATCTCCCGTTTGACCTCTGCATGGCTGGAGACACGTACCCTCCATGTCGCAGCGGCACTAAACCATAGGAAGGTGGTCAAACTGTTACTGGAAGCAGGGGCTGATGGGACCATCGTTAACAGTGTAAGTCAAGCACCGTACCGTTTTTTACTACATTTTGCATTCACAGAGATTGTTAAATGATACTTTGGGTTGGATACACGTTTCCCTTGATTTTAGTTAGTTTATTAATTAGAAGTGACTTCTTTTCGATATGGTGGTTTGATCATTCTCTTTGAGAAGGAACCAGGGCTGGGATCTGGTGCCTTGAGCCTTCATTTCCAAATAACCTGGAGATTTTCATTATTTTACATTCCCTATCAACCTAATGTAGCCACTAGGTGTCGCCATTGCACAGTGACCTTGACCAGTACGTCGAAGCTTATTCTCAGAGCTGGCCTTTGGGTAGGGCAAGCTGGGTGGTCCCTGGGGCACCATGAGATGGGGGGTGCTTGGGATCTGCCAGTATGGGACTGGTCTGCTAGAAACTGGGCAGCAGCAATGACTATAGACAGCCAGTATAAGATGAGAATTGAGGAGGCTAAGCCTCCTCCAAGGTCGGTAGGCATGTCTGGCTCCATTGCCCCACTTGCTGTGCCCAGCTGGCAGGAAGAGTGGCACTTAATAGCACATTCCGCTTCCTCTACCATGCTGGGCCAGTCTCACACTATGAGGCAGTGATATTATGGGATCTCGCAGCTCAAACCATGAAAACTGGCCTTGACAACAGAGAAAGCAATGTGCTATTAAGTACTACTTTTGTCAGCCACACATGGCCCAAAAAAGATCTGGAGATAAAGCTGCAGGGGTGGGGAGAGATTGACAGTGTTGGGGGCACAGCAGGAGACCTATGTCATATGGGGTGGTGGGGGCAGGCAGAGGGAGACTATACATGAGGTGGTGGGTTGAGAGATACTGTGCACAGGGTGTTGGGGGGAGCAGGGAGATGTACATCGGGATGGTAGTGGAGGGACTGGGAGGAAACTGTAAATGGGGGTGGGTGGCAGGAAGAGGGAAGGATGACTTGATATGAGAGCATGAAGTGGGAGAGAGGGTCCAGGATAGAAGGATGGGCCTCAGGATGAGGGGAAAGGGAGAGAGGGACTGGGACTGGTGGAATAGATAGAGAGAGAGGACCTGAGATAGGAGAAGAAAGGGACTGGAGGCCAGGAGAGAGAATGAGCGACAGGGAAGTTGCTGATAGGATGAGAGGCAGAAGAACATAGATGAAGGCTGGTGATGGGGTGAGTTCAGAGGATGGAATGGGAGACTAGAGAGAATGAATGAAAGACAGAGGGGGAAATGGGAGGACTAGGGAAGGAATGAGAACTAAAGGAAGGGGAAGGAGGACTAGGAAGGGGGTGAGATGGGAGATAGAATGCTGGTAGGTAGGCGAGAGATGAAAATGGAGATTGAGAGGACTGTGAAGGTCATTAAGGTAAGAGATAGAGAGGCAGGATGGGAAGAGGGTCAGGGAGGTGGAAAAAAAAATCACTGTGGAGGAATGATTGGAGAGAGCTCAGCTTGAGGATGGTAGGGGTGAGGGAGTCAGAAAGGAGGCAGCAGTTGTGGGGTAAGAACAACAGAGCTAGGTATCTGGAGAAATGGGGAGGGGGAGATGAAGAGCTGAGAGGAGGCAATGGAGGGAGTTAATGCGGTGAAAAGCTGGGGCCAGCGAGAAATAGAGAGGGAGGAGAGAGAAGGGAGGATGAACAGAGGCAGAGAAATGAGATGAAGGAAAAGATCAGTGTCAGAGAAGAAATATCTGGAGGGAGAGGAAGGAAGGGGCGGGGAATGTCTGACGAGAATTTCTGGAGGGAGGGGAAGTGGGGGATGGTTGGAGAGAATGCCTGGTAGGAGGGGGGAAGGAGGAGAGAATGTGTAGAGGAGGGAGGGGAGATAGAATGTCTGGAGGAGGGAGAGATTTCCTGGGAGGAGGGGAAGAAGAGGAAGAGAATGCCTGGAGGGAGGGAGAAAGGGGGAAGAAAATATGGAGGAGAGAGGGCGTCGTTGACAGTTTTCACCCAGGACTTTGAAGTGCCTGAAAAGTGGAACATAAATAAATAGAATAGAACAGAATTTGCCCAAGAGCCAGCCCTGAGCCTTGTGCTGCCCTTTAGCTGGTGCTGGGAAACTTTTTTTTCTTTAATTAGACTTTTATTTTTTAAACGTTTGGAAAGGAGTACTCCTGCTATTCTGAATGTGACCTTTTTCAAATGCACATGCATGGGCCGTTTACAGGCGTACAATTCTGCAGCCAGGAAAATTACATGCATACAATTCTTATAACCCATGGAGTTTTGCAATGATATTGTCCTGGCTGCAGAACTTTGTGTGTGTTTATTTCTCGCAGCCAGAAACTTTTCACGCGTAAACAGTCTGCGCACGTGAAAAAGGGCACCATCATTAGGCACCGCTGGCATTTCTACAGTCCAGTACTGAAAAGAATGCCTAAAAATTGATTTTCCAAGTTACAGGAAGTACCGCAATATGAACTGCACAAGAAAGTCCGTGCTGGGGGATGCTGTGGAGGTAGCGCTCAAAGCCCCCTGAAGGTGGAGGAGGGAGTCCCCAGCCATTGCACAATAGGACACCTACTGGCTGGTCGTGGGGTGCACATATAACAGATTTGGGAGGGAGTTGTGGGCCAAGGATTGTCTCTGTGGGAGGAGGAGGAGGATTAATAATAGGGGAAGAGCCTTGGGTAGTTATGAATGAAGATTTGTGGCACCATAGTCTCAGCTGCTGTGGTTCAAATTGAGTTGGAAGCCCAAAAAACCCAGAAGGAAATTGGTGGGCCAAAAATTAATTAATAAAAAGTGGCCATGCAAAAGCCAAAAAAGTAGTAAAGACAAAAATATATTAGACCATGAAGTGTCTATTAAATTGAACAGTTTTTCTTCATACACATACTTATGGACTTTGGAGCAGTGTAATTAATAAATGTTGAACTATCAATTTTTTGTGCCAGCTAAGGCTACAGAAGGGTTACTGTTTCTTATTTCTGTCTTGCATTTTAGGCAGGGCACACGCCTCTGGAGACAGCTAGACAGCACGATAGTGCTGAAGTGGCTCTTCTACTCACCAAAGCCCCACAGGTATGACTGGAAAGGTCTTACTCGATATTACCCCCAGAATCCTCATGATGTAACTATTGTGCAGCTACTGGCACCTCAGTAAGAAGCAGCACGTTACAAAGAGGCGTCACCCGGGCCACGACTTGAATCTTGTGGGAAACCTTCTGAGTTAAGAGAGATGGATGCTGGCCGGATGGTGCTGTGCTCCCTCCTCGTGGACAACCAGGGCTTTCGATGATCTGGCTTGCTGTGGTTCGGAGTGGATAAGGCAAGGGGCGGGGATTGTCCGGCGCTCTGGGCAGTATTGCATGCAGTGAATTCCAGCATGGCTTTGATTTGTTAACTTTACGAACAATTCATTAGGTACCTCCAAGAATCTCCAAGATTTAATGTTGGTCCCCACCCTTTATGCTATTTTTTTTTTTTTAATGCCAACACATATATTTTTTTTACAACTCAGAGCAAGCCTCCATCCCTAATCCCCACTACATCAAGCATTTTTTAAGCCCTTTCCTCCAGCTTCTCAGTAATAAAGCTCAGTGAAAGTCAAGCGATGTTGCAGGAGAAGTTGCTCGCCATGTGTTCACTGGATTTCCTAGGAAATCTCTGGAAGCCACTACATCTTGTTTTTACAGCTAAATTCACAAGCTGCTTAAAAGACAGAAACAGAGAGTAGGGTTAAATGGTCAGTTTTCACAGTGGAAAAAGGTAATCAGTGGAGTGCCTCAGGGATCTGTACTTGGACCAGTGCTTTTCAATATATTTATAAATGATCTGGAAAGGGGTACAGTGAGTGAGGTGATCAAATTTGAAGATGATACAAAATTATTCAGAGTAGTTAAAGCACAAGCAGATTGTGATAAATTGCAGGAGGACCTTGTGAGACTGGAAGAGCAGGTGAAATTTAATGGGAACAAGTGCAAAGTGATGCATATAGGGAAAAATAACCCTTGCTGTATTTACATAATGTTAGGTTCTGTTTTAGGAGTTACCACCCAGGAAAGAGATCTAGGCATCATAGTGGATAACACATTGAAATCGTCGGCTTAGTGTGGTGCAGCAGTCAAAAAAAGCAAACAGAGTGTAAGGAATTATTAGGAAGGGAATGGTTAATAAAACAGAGGATGTCATAATGCCTCTGTATCGCTCCATGGTGAGACCGCACCCTTGAATACTGTGTGCAGTTTCTGGTCACCGCATCTCAAAAAGGATATAGCTGCACTGGAGAAAGTGCAGAGAAGGGCAACCAAAATGATAAGGGGCAAGGAACAGCTGCCCTATGAGGAAAGGCTAAGGAAGTTAGGGCTGTTCAGTTTGGAGAAGAGACGACTGAGGGGGGGATATGATAGAAGTCTACAAAATCATGAAAGGATTTGAACAAGTTAATGTAAATTGGTTATTTACTCTCTCTGAAGGACTAGGGGGCACTCCATGAAGTTAGCAAGTAGCTCATTTAAAACAAATCAAAGAAAATTCTTTTTCACTCTGCGCATGGTTATGCTCTGGAATTCGTTGCCAGAGGATGTGGTTACAGCAGTTAGTGTAACTGGGTTTAGAAAAAGTTTGGATAAGTTCCTAGAGGTAAAATCCATAAACTGCAGTTATGGTAATTAATAAGCAATGGTAGCTTGAGATTTATTTAATGTTTGGGTACTTGCCAGGTTCTTATGGCCTGGATTGGCCACTGTTGGAAACAGGATACTGGGCTTGATGGACCCTTGGTCTGACCCAGTATTGGCATATCTTATGTTCTTATGTTCTCTTCAATCCATGCTATGGAGTCACTGTAGCTCTCCGGGATTCTCACATTGACTTTTTTTTCCTGTGATTTGATAATAGTTCCCCCCCCCCTTCCCCCCCATTAAATTGGTCACTTTTACGTCCGTGCACGTGTTCTCATATGTAACGCAAAAACATCCTCCTTGTGCGTGCTCGTGTCTTCCTTTCTGTTTTATCTGTTAGAGCCATAGGTTGCTGACAGAACTCCCTGGGTTCGTGCTGAAAGTTAAATACTGTAACAGCACAGATCTGCCCAGATTTCCCATTAGCCCCGGTGGAGTACCGCACATTTTCCACCTGCCCACTGCTTTTCGCAGCGAGTCTCTGGAAGGTTTTTCACAAAGAGGGCAAAATGATCCCACCCAATCAAACTTTCCAGCCACAAATCTGCCTGCCGATCAGAAACTCTACAAGCTTTACTGTAAACCAAACTCACAGGAACATTGCACAAATCTCTCGGACACTCACTGCGGTGATAGTAATGGGGACAAATAAAAAAAAAAAAATTAGCCGGGGAGAAAGTAGAAAAAAATGTTGCTGTCTCACCCTGGTGTGTCCATTGGTGTCCTCCCCCTATGAATCACGGCGCCCTCTGTTTTGTTTTCTGAAAGAGAAGCAAGGGTAACTTGCAGTTCTTCAGGTCCTCACAATGTTTTGCTCTTATTATTTTCCTCACTGGGGGACATCTTTCTTTCCTTATTTTTTTTTTTTTTAGCGGGGCTCGCGTTGCCCGAAATGTCTTCCTTGTCTGTGCTGTGACTTCATTTTCATCTGCGAGAATCCAAATTGTCTTTCCTTTCCGTGATACGGGTGCCTGTATCTTTTCATGGGGGAGGAGAGGGAGCGCCCCAGTGGTTTTCTAGCTCGGTCAGAACCAGGTCTGGGGGTCGGGTGCCGTGAGCCTTCGTTTGCAACTACTGGGGATTTTTTTTTCCCCCCTCCCCAAACTCACTTTGGTGCGGTCATTGCACTGACAGTCCTCTGCCGTGGACTACAGTCGTGTCTTAAAATTTGGTCACTAGATATCGCTGTTACGTGATGAACTATATGACTGCTCCCCCCCCCCCCACACACACACACACCCCCACCCCCAGAAGCTGTGACCACTGTCTCTGCAGTGTCCCCAGCCCTGGCTGACCTAAGGATCAAACTACATGGAGTAACAGTTACTGCCCTTAGCAACTCGCTGGCAGACTCAAAGAACCATTTGAGTTTTTATCTGCCATCATCAGTTATGTTATTACGTTACCTGGTGCTCTGCATGGCGAGCGTGCCACGCTGCTAGTGAGCCACCGGGCTGGTACTCATACCTTACCATTTTCAGGATTTTGCAATAGCTGGGGATATCTCAAGATGGACATCACCATTGGCCTCGGGTATTATTTGTGGCTGCTGTTATAGGCAGGCGCGCTATGCACGTATTCATTTTCAAAGTCTTCGTAAGCTGAATTTCCAGTAGCTTTGACAGTAATGTCGCCATAAATTTTGCTGAATCATCAGCTTCTGCTCCCACTGGAATCTCTCAAAATACTGCTGCGTTTACCCTGCCGTCGTGGGAATCAGTACAGTTTAACGTGGGGGGATGGTGGCAGCTCACTTAGGGGGATCATTTTGAAAAGGATTTACATGCTTAAACTGGGTTTCACATGCGTAAATTCACTTTACGCATATAAGTGGTCTTTTGAAAATAGCTCAGTAAATCCCATTGAATTGTCAATAGGTTCTACACGTTCACATGCACTTTACAAACGTAAATAGGCTTTTGAAAATTGCCAGGATATTATGTTACATTTACATGTGTAACTCCTTTGAAAATTACCTCCTTGGGGTGTGTGTGTGTGCTTTTGAAGGTGATTAGTTACACCAGAGCTTTAAATATTTAGGATTGCTACAGAGGTAGGAAAGCTTGGACACTTATCCAGCCAAGCAACTTCATGTTTTGGGGGTTTTTTTTCTAAGGAAACACTGTTTTAATGCATTTTACTTCCATGTTATAAGGCAACAAAAGATGGATGTTTTAGAAGGATATGTAGCCATTGTATGTGTACTACATACCCTTACTGCCATCAGTCACCCCATATATCTTCTTCAAGGAGCCCACCCCTAAACTCCATTCATCAAAGCCCAACAATCAGTACAAGCAGGAGAATTAATACAGTTAACATAGAACTGAGCAAACAGGACAAGCAGCAGCAACCGCAGTAGTAAAATATTCTGAGCTGCTGGCATATCATTAAACCTATTCCATCGCTCTCCAAACTGGAGTCCTTTGGAAGAAGTGGAAGAAAAAAAAAAAAATGTCCTGAGCAAAAAAAAAAAAAAAAAATCAGCAAAGAACGTTAGGTAGAGCCCAAATTGTGTAGAAACAGGCGTGCCTCCTCACTTGATTCCAACATAACATGTTCCCCTGGTGAAGCACTTTGAGTCGGGCTGGGAAGAGGAGCGTGATGCGCAGCTGGTTTTTTTTTTTGTTTTTTTTATTGCGTGCAGACTGGTGCAAAAGCCTTCCTTTTTTTCAGCAACAGCTGCTGAGTAGTCTTGAAACAAGAGAAACTTCTTGCACTCATAGAGCAACTCACCACATCACCTGTATGCTTTAAGGACTTTCACTTTATGGACAAAATTCAAAATCCGGGCTACCAGTACGCATGGCCGGTCCACATTTTGCTTTGCTGGGCCCTCCCTGTGTGCTCTGTCTGCCCACAGCGGGCCATGCCGGGAGTGCAGGTCCAGAGGCTTTGCTAGCCAGGTTTCCAACAACGACGCTAATTCAGCATCAGTCACTTACATAATAACATAGTAATGATGGCAGGTAAAGACCAAACGGTCCATCCAGTCTACCTAGCATTTTGCTTATGGTAGTAACTGCCTTTCTGTGCAAGTTACGCCCCATAAGTTCTGTTATGGGTAGTAAATGCCGCTCCATGCAGGATACCCCCTTGCGAGATGTGTACCATCCCTTTCTTCAAGCCTTTAGGGATCCACGGTGTTTATCCCCTGCTGCTTAGAATTCGTTAACTGTTCTCATCTTCACCACCTCTTCTGGGAGGGCATTCCAGGCATCCAGTTTGTCAGATATGCCCACCAAGCGTATGTTATTCCTTCTTGATCCGTTTTCAAAGTCGTCTACTTTCTCGGAGAGTGATTTATTCTCCTTCTGACTCGTCTCAAGAGCTGCTTCCAAAATCTGCACCCGATCTTACAAGCCTGACGCGTAAGATTCTGTGGCTGTCACGTTCCTTTTGATCTCGCCAAGTTGTGAGCTGAGCCTTTCCATGCACTCAAAGATCTGCTGAAACTTGCCTTCCAAAGCTTTTGAGACAGCCGCCGCCACCTCCGTTATAAGCTGATCCGTGCTTCCGAAGCTAGGCCTGCTTCTGCTGGCTCCGCCACCTTGCCTTCACTTCTCTCGGCCTATCCTTGTCTTTGCGCAAAGATTTTGTCGCCCTCGCTGTGATCCCACAGCTATAAAATGCAGCGATAATGCTCTACAGAACTGTTTCTCCCATTAGCAGGTCAGTAAAGCATTGGGTAAAGAGAATATTCACCAGCTTTCATCAGAGACCAGGAGAGGGCCCCCCAGAGAGAGCCCAGCACACGTCCGTCCTGTCTCAGTGCATCACATGACTTCTGGGTTTGCTGGTTTTTATCTTGCTCTTCAGAGAGATCTCTTACACATCCATCCGGCAACCAGCTCTAGTGGTGCCCCCCCAGTTTCTCATGAATATAACAAAATCAGAAAAGGTACCAGCTTATCCACAAAATAGCAGCACTTTATGGTGGTGGTGGTGGTGGTTTCCCGTTGGCTGAGTTTGAACCTAATCTCCAGTATGGCTCTTCACTCTGCTGCTGATGGTACCACCTTTCAGATGGTTTGGCATAAGCTTATGGTCGTTAAAAGTCCCATAGCTGTGGTGTTCTCTGTAAACTCCACTGCAGCCTGTATTGTACGGGCTACATAAATTACATTGCGTAAGGGGAAAAACTCTATCGTTTGGGTTATTATTGGTCAATGAATAGTAAAGAAACTTGCTAGTATGGGAACCAGCTTGGCAGCAGTTTGCTGAACCTCATTAGAAAAGGAATGGTGAATAAAACGGAAAATGTCATAATGCCTCTGTATCTCTCCATGGTGAGACCGCACCTTGAATACTGTATACAATTCTGGTCGCCACATCTCAAAAAAGATATAATTGCGATGGAGAAGGTACAGGCATAATGTTCTTATGTAGATAAGCGTTTATATACTAAAGTCTGTGCAGGAGCCTCAGTTCTTGCTTACTGAACTTGCATCCTGTTGCCATAGAAGGCGCGGGTACTAATGGATACAGCAGTAACATTACTGGAAATGTTGCCCTCGTTCTAGGTTTTGCACTTCAGCCGTGGACGGAGCCTGAGGAAGAAGAGAGAGAGGCTTAAAGAAGAAAGACGAGCCCAGTCTGTACCAAGGGAAGAGGTGGTACAGAGCAAGGTAAGCCAGACTCCTACCCAGACAAAGTGGTAAAAAAAAACCCAACTACATGTGCAGTGAAGAACTGCCATAGCCTGAAATGCAAAGTCACTCATCTTTTAGTCCTCGGTCACTCCCAAATACATTTGTTTTGCAGGGTTAACAAATAAACCAAACTCGTAGACGAAGTGGATTTTAAACTGTGTCGTCCATATTCAGTGTGGGTTCTCTTTAGGGGTGTGCAGGCCAAAACGTTTTGTTTTGATTTGTTTCATTGGGGGAGGTTTTAACCAAACTTTATATTGTCGGGGGAGCTGCTTTTGTTTTGCTTTTGTTTTGGCAAATAGTGCATCCTGTTTGCCAAAATGCAAGAAACAAAAAAAAATGCAAATTTTTGCAGGCGTTTGTTTTCTTTCATTTGAAACTTGGCTGCATTTTTTCATTTCATTTTCAAACAAATGCACATCCGTAATATTCTTTAGGGGGTGTCAGGGGCAGCAGAACACCTTTTTGGTTGGGGGCAGGGGCCAGGGCTCACAGCTACATTCTCCCCCCACAAGAAAAACAACAGAAGCTCGGCAGCCCTAGCGGAAATTGATGTTATGTTGGGGCCTCCAAGCCTTCATCATTTGTCTTCTGGTGCTAAAGCTGGGGACTGGAGGAAGAAGAAAGAGGAGGGAGAAGGGTGGGAGCAGAGGAAAGGAGATGGAGGAAGAGGAGGGGGTAACGGAGCAGGAGTAGAAAGCAAGGGTGGGGAGAGAGGGGGGCTGAGTGGAGAGAAAACGGGCTGAAGAGAGAAGAGGGGAATGGGGATGAGAGGTGGGGTGCTGAAGTGAGGGAGGAAGGAGAGGTTTGGGAACAGGATGGAAGGGGCTGGTGGCAGAGCAGAGAGGCCTATCCCCATAAGAAAATCAACAAAGGCTCAGCAGCCTCAACCCCTCCAAAAGCAGTGATCAGGCCTCTCTTCCCCCTTTCTTCTTGTGCTCATGCCCCTCTCCTGCTTCCAGCCCTATCCTCTCTCTCCCATCCCCTGTTCCCCTTCCATTCCACCGATCCCCACACCCCTTTTATTGCTCTCCTTCCCCCTTCTCTCTCTACTCTTGCTGTGTCCCACTGTCCCCACACCCTCCTCTTGCTTTCTTTTCTCCCTGCTCCACCCTCTCCCCCAGCTCACCCACTTGGAGGTGGCACCCCTCAAACTCTTAGACTAATGATAGTTCTCCCGACCAATCTGCTATTGCTGTCTGGGGAGGGAGTGGGATTGAAAGATGGGTGGTGGAAAAAGATTCATCCATTCATCTTTCATAAATATTCAGATACATACACAGTCCTCTTAAACAATTGCCAGTTCAAATTCAGCTCAGTTTGATGAGGACGTGTAAAGGTGGCACCATGTGAAATGAGTTGGTGGTCTCAGTCCAGTTCCAGGGGCCATGGCAGAAGTGGTCACATCATGGCTGCGCAGCTCCTCACTGATTTGTAACAGGGACACGAGGAGATACAGGAAGCGACTTGTACATATATTGATATCCCGTAAACATTCGTACATTCTCTAAATCTTCCATGAACACTGAATCCTCCCCATAGCAGTTCAGTACCAAGAGGGGCCAGGGTTGTTAAAATACAAATTCTCTATACTTAATTCCTGCAAACACACCAATTATCCCCACCTCAAATATCCCACAAGAAAAACAATCACCACTACAGTATTTCTAGCTCCCTCCCCCCAATTCTTTACATAAAACAATCTCCCCATTACATTCCACTTATCCCCATATATAAAAAGGTCAGTAGTCAAATCTTAAATTCCATACTATAATCCACTTAGCCCCTATCCCCACCGGGCCTGATGTTGATGTTTGAAGGTGATTGCCAGGTACCTGAGCAAAGAACGTCTTTAAAGGAGATTAGGTGGGCCCGATATTTAATCGGAGCCCACGGGTTACCTGGGGGAGGGCCGGACTGCCGGGCGCGTCGCGTGACGTCATCGGGGCGCGCCGCGAAGCGCGTCGCGTCCCGATGACGTCGGGGCATGAGCCACCCCCAGTGGGGGGCGTTCCGGGGGCTAGCGTCAGAGGGAGGGGCGGCGCCGATGCGAAACGCCGCCCCTCCAAGGGGCGTTCCTGTGGCCGGCGTCATCGGCCCCGATGACGCCAAAGCCCGGATCCCGCCCCTTGGGGGGCGTTCCTGCGGCCGGCGTCATCAGAAGGGGCCGGCTCGGCCTGATGACGTCGGCCGGGGTTTAAAGGGCCGGTGCCTCGAGGCAGCCGGCCCTTTTTCCCCTGGAGAGCCGTTTCCCCACCCTCCCACCCTGTAATGAGTTGTAGGGTGTAATGGAGATAGGAGACGGAGATAGAAGGGAGCAACGCAATGTCGCAGCTGGGGGCGGGTACCCGGGCCAATAGGACTTAGGGTAAAGGGATCAGCCGCGGGCTGACAAGCAGATTGCCGGAAGAAAAGGGGGACCACGCCCGGAGGCAGGGCCCCCCTGCTTACTACGCGGCGGGGGGCCGGTGAACGGAAGTCGCCTTGCTTGGAGCGCGGCAGGCGGCGTGGGGGTGGGCGTGGTCCCGGCAGAACGTGTGGCAATAAATAGATATATATATGTATTGGCCCGGGGTGGTGGGTTGTTATGATTACATTGTGTGCTGTTATGGTTAAATAAAAGCTGCGGCCAGTTTTACCCAAAGATACGTTTTGCGTGGTCATTAAGCACTGCAGGTGGGCGAGCGCCCGGGAACAAAGGAAGTCACGAGTCCCAGAGTCAAAAGGCAGAATCTAAAAAGGCAGAATCTAAAAAGGCAGAATCTAAAAATGCAGAGTACAGGCTGCTAGCCGAGGACAACAACTGAGTGCCCCTGTCTCTGTTTTACTCTTTGCTGGGATTGTAGGGGAGTGTTTCAGCTGCAGATGAGACTCAAAGTAGTGAGCAGGCAGCACCACACCAGAAGAGCGAGCTGAAAGAAGAACCTCAATCAACATCTCCAGAGACTAAGCTCAAGAAGAATAGGAAGAAAAAAGATAAAGACAAGGTAAGGAGGAGAGATACACTGATATGTATGAAAGTGACTGCTTTTTAGAGTTATACACTGGCTATATAAAGAGTTGTTCAACACAGATTTTTAAATGTTTGTTGTGTGTGTTTTTTTCTAGGTGATGTAAAAAATTTGTGAGTTTTTTCCTGTAATAAATTCAACATTTATAATTTTAAAAAATAGGATTAACAATTGATTGCTCATTTACTTATTTAAAAAAAAACAAAACTTGTATTGTGCTCATATCCATGGTTCACTGTGGATCACATTCAAAAACATACATAATCAAAAGAACCAGTACATGTAAAATCAAAGTCGACAGCACAAAGTCAAATGCCAACCCAAATGCCGTATTATTTATTTTATTTATTTATTTCTTTTGTATACCGACATTCGATCGAGATATCACATCGGTTTCCAGATAACAGATTGAATAGAGCCGGAACTGCCCTATTTTACATTGTAACAAGATAACAGTTGATTAAACAATTAATATAAGGAACATTGTAACATATGAATAAAATTAAAATTAAATATTAAATGTGGGTATATAGAAGTGGCATATAGCCTATATACAATATGTACAATATGACTTGGTTACGAGTAGGGTGGGGGACAGGGAAAAAGGGAGGATAGAGAGGGGGAGGAGGGGTTATGTGTTCGTGCAGGGTAGAAGTTATGCGGTAAGGCTTTCAAGAGCGTTTATTTTAGGATGTTGGGGTTCAGGAGGGAATGCTTTCAAGAACAGCCATGTTTTGAGCTGTTTTTTTTAAAGACTTGCGGTGAGGGTTCGTTTCTGAGCTGTGGGGGGAGGGAGTTCCACAGGGTAGGGCCAGCTATTGTAATGGCTCGTTTGCGTGTTGTATTGAGGTGAGCATTTTTAAGAGTTGGGATGGAGAGGAGACCTGAGTTGGAGGATCTGAGATTTCTTTGTGTGATATATGGTTGGATGGTGTTGTTTAGCCAGACCATTCTGTTGTTGTTTATTTTTTTGTGAAGAAGGGTGAGGGTTTTATACTGGATTCTTTGTGTGATGGGCAGCCAGTGGAGGTCTTTGAGAGTGGGTGTGATGTGGGAGGATTTTCTGTGATTGGTGATAATTCTGGCAGCGGCGTTTTGTAGTACTTGGAGGGGCTTGATGTGGATTTCAGGAAGTCCAAGGAGGAGGGAGTTGCAGTAGTCGAGTTTTGAGAAAATAATTGATTGCAGTACTGTTCGGAAATCATGCGGTTGGAGGAGAGGTTTGAGTTTTTAAGTGTTTGAAGTTTGAAAAATCCATCTTTGATTATATTGGAGATGTGTCGTTTAAAGTTGAGTTGGCTGTCGATGGTTACTCCTAGGTTTGTGTGGTCAGTGTTCGTATGGTCAGTGTTCGTATGGTCAGTGTTAGTCACCAGAGACCTAAAGATAGAAAAGAAGCTTAAGATAGCCTTCCTACACACAGGAAAACAAAAGGATAACAGCGCCCAATGTTATAAGGGCAGAAACGTACAATAAGTATTCCAGTGAGAGACTGACTGTCCACTGCACAGAATTAGTCCCTCCACCAGATGCATCCTCCCCCAAGGCACACCTAAAAAAATAAGCCTCAACAGCTTTTCTAAACATAGAGGTGCAAACCATAGTCCTAAGATGTTTGGGGAGTGTGTTCCAGCGACAGAGAAAGTCCGATCTTGAGCCTCTACGAAATGAAGGTACTGCCAGCAGGCCGCTGTTAGCAGAACGAAGCGCGCGAGATTGCACATGGATACACAAAATTGCACTAACCCAGGGAGCAATGTTGTTTTTTTTTAACAGCTTGTGAATTAACATGACAACTCTGTACTTAATGCTCCACCCCTCGCAGTGGAATTCTGCAAAGTCCTCAACACATTGGCAGGGATGCCAGTGAGCAAAGAATTGCAATAGTCCGTTCCGGTAAGAACAAGAGCCTGCAAGGCTGAATGAAAATCAGCAGCCGAAAGGAAAGGTTTCAACAGCGAAGCATACGCAATTAAAAAAAAAAAAAAAGGGGGTCTAGACTATAAACCTAATCCAAGACCTCATTGAGGGGTCAGGATCTAAAATAATGCACAAATTTCGGACGGATGACAAAACCTGAATTTCAAAGTCCTAAGTTTGAAGCAAGGTGATGCATCACTGGGTGGAAACCTGCTTAGGATCATGATTTCAGTTTTGTCTAAATTAAGGTCTAGAAACTTGTGAGTCACCCAAGCTCTGATGGACAAAAATCTGTTTTTAAATAGGTCGCTGGTGGCAGACCAGGAGAACAGCTTGGGTTCAAAAAACTGAATATCAGCAGCATATAGTCTATAGTTAAAAACCCACTCTAGCAAGAAGCCTGCACAGAGGGGCCATATAGGTGTTAAAGAGAACTTCAGAGAGCACGGACACTTGCAGAACCAGTTGTCACATTATAACATCTAGAAGAGGTGGTAATGATGGACACTTGTATGCAGTGAAACATGTATGATGTAAACCATGAACTACAGTACCTACTATCCCAGTCTCTGCCAGATGATTGAAGAGAGCATTGTGGTTAAGTGTTATCAAACGCAGCGGAGGTGTCAAGCAGCACCATCACGTAACATATTCCTCTGCCAAACCCATGTTGGATTGTATCAAGAGTGGATAACAATAGGGTTTCTGTACAAGAAAATTTCCAGAAGCCAAACGGATACTGATCTAAGATGTCAAGTTGCTCCAAAAAGTCATCCAACTGGACCAAAACCACACTTTCAATAATCTTAAAAAAAAAAAAAAAAAAAGGCAAAGAAGAAATAGACCTATAGTTACTGTACAGTGAAGGATCCAAAGAAGATTTCTTTAGCAGTGGTTGACTAGAAGCCTTTTTCAAATGCAATGGCAAGAATAAATACAAATAAAACAGCTTTCAGAACATGGTGGTCACCCATGACTTCCCATAGAACCTTCAACAGACTTGGGTGGGTACTGAGTCAATGGGCAAAAAGACAGGTTCAGCTTAGCTATAATTTGGATAATGTCTTCCCTGGAAACAGGAGAGAGAGAATCCCACAAAGGCGGAACAGAAATGAGATGAACTAATGGAGAAGAGCTGCAAACATGAAATCGACTACAAACTAGAGGTTTTGTCTTAAAGAAAAAATTGAGCAAAGTCATCACAGCATTTTAGATCACACACAATATATCTCCGGAATATCTTCAGAAAATTGAGAGGTCGGTTTTATGACTAAATGAAATAACTCATTTCCTACTTCAGCTATTTTTGTAGAAAAAAAAGGTTTTCTTTGCTTTATCTACCATAATTTTCTGTTTTGCTAAGGCAGGCTGGTAGGTCACCAAGATCTTATTTTAACCAGTTTTATGTCAGCATCGCTCTAGTCTATGCAGCGCTTGCTTACAATTCTTCTAAAATGGGGATAAACCAGGGGCAATCTGACTGCACTTAGGTTGCACAAACTTCATCAGAGGTAACTCATCAAAAGTCAGTATCTTTTGTAACGTTTATCAACAGCACATGTAACATCAAAAGAGTTAAAGTCGGCTAGTTTAGAAATAAATAGGGATCAACACAAAGCCGCTTTCTTATGAATAATAGCCAAATCAAGAATAGACAGTTGGCATGAAACTAAAAAATAGTCAAACCATGGGATCCTCCAGCAATCAAAAGAGGATTCACAAAAATCAAATCCAACGTAGGGCCCCATTTATGAGTGGGGCCCTTTACTTTGAAGCTCCCAGTCCAGCACAGACATTGCTCCAAGAGTATTTCTCAGGCTGATGGTAAAGAATGCAAATCCATATGCAAATTGAAATCAACCCAATATAATGGTTAACCTACAACCAATCTCCATACCGAATAGTAACATAATAATAGGAGAAGAATTATGTCATTAAACCAGAAAGACAATAAGAGACAGATACTTACAGTGAATGAGGTTACTAATAATAATAGCTCATAATAAGACTTCAAATTAAAAATGTTTAAAAATCCACTACCACATCTGCTGTGTCGTGGCTGAGAAATTGCTGTATAGTCTGGTGGGCAAATCTGATTAACTACTACTGCATCTCTCTCTCAGTGAACCAGGGCTCCATGATACAAAGGCAATATGAGTTGTTGTCCTTCAAAAGGTCAAGAATTACCGGGCCTGTTTTGGAAACCGACTGGGTGCTCAGCAGCATGATATGAAACGGATATTCATTAGGAGAACGAAGCAAAGACTGCTTTGCCAGAGGGACCAAACAGCATTCACTCACAGGGTACTTACAGCATTTACAATTAGCAAGGGTGCTGTGCCATCCCATTACAAAAATTAGAGGGATAGGCTGACCACAGCTTGGTTGGGTAGATAACTCTCTGAGCGGCTACAGAAGTTTTCAATAACCAGACAGGATAAAACCAGACACACTTCTGGAAAATCTTTCAACTTAGTGGAAAAATACAAATAAAAATAAATCACACTCTCAGCGGACATCAGAAAGAGAGGAGGCAGACAGATGTCAAGCTTCCGAAGGCTGTGATCAACCAGTTCCAAAAAACGCATGCCCTGAGCTGCCAAAGGGGCGAGCACCTTTACTGCAGTCCTTTGTGCACGTGACGAGGGTGTGCACCACACCGGTCTACAGCGTTTTAAGCCCAAGCCCCCAGGTGACTTCAGAAGGAGGGTGGCACAGTTGTGACTTTTGAATTAAAAATGTTTAATAATGAAGTGGCTAAATTTCTTCTTTGGATGAATTACCTAAAAATGAATTTGTACACCTCTGATTTGTTCTTTTTTTTTGTGTAAATATCTTTATTAGAACAGTCAGCAAATAAACATCAATAACAGTCCAAATGAACATCTGATGAGACACATCACCATATGAAATTTTCATTGAAGGGAGACAAGCAAAGTCTCAACACTATCAGTCCCCTAGAACACGAAATACACAGTGTAACCAACTGTCAACCATTTTTAATAACACCCCACAGAACAGTATCCCACCATTTCCCCCCTCCCCCCCCAGCCCATCCCACCCACCCCGCACTGGTATTCAAATATAGATAAAGGAAAGCATAAAGTAAACATGTCAATGAAGCTAAAGTCCCATAGCAGTAAGTTGTAAAGTTCAGTATATCGAGTTCGGATCCTGTCATGGTAAGACGCCGGAGTCCTCAGCGGGCAAGAGAGCAATATAAGACTGCCAAAGAAGACGTATTTTCATATATTTTCCTTGAGAAACAGATTTCGCCATCAGCAACTCCGAATGCATTAATTTATGGAACTTTGTCTTCCACACTTGAGTATACTCCGGTATGGGTTGTAGCCATTGGGCTAGAATCGCTCCTCGTGCAATGAGGATAATCTTCCGAAAAAAGCATTGTTGACTGCCTGTAAAGATTAAGTTCGTTTTCCTGAAACAGCCAAACAACCAGAGTTTAGGGTCCAAGGATAAAGGAATGCCCCACATAGAACCGACCAGTTGCTGTAAGTACTTCCAGAAGACCTGCACCACAGGACATATCCAGAAGCAGTGGTAGAAATCTGGGCGCCCAGCAGAACATTTAGTACATTGTCTATCGTTTGTGAGTCCCATATAATAAGCTTGACATTGAGAGTAAAAGGCCTGGTGTAAGAACTTATAGGCCTGGTCACGAAGAGTGACATTGGCCACCAGGCGAGGTATAGAAAGAAAACAATCTTGCAAATCATTGGAAGAAATGTCCTGGGGTAAACTCTTATTCCATTTTGCTACAACCCTATCCAAAGGCCGTAGCGTGGACAACTTCATCAGAGCTGCGTAATATTGAGAGGCTGACTGACGTTTCCCATCCTCCCCTAATAGAAAGTCCCGTACTTTGTATCCGTGGGCAAAAGCCGAGTTCGCCTTATGTTCCTCCGTCATAAAATGGCGAAGCTGCAAATAGCCATAGAAGTCTGTTTTTGGAACAGCAAACCTATCCATTAAGTCTTGGAAACTGCAGATCTGAAATTGATCAGGAGCCGGGGTGAGCAGTTGCATCATGCTGAGTAGTCCTTTAGAAGACCATGTCCTGAAGAGTAAGTACGTCATGCCAGGTGAAAAAAGTTGGTATCCCCGTATAGGCAAACAAGATGATGATCTCCAAGGCACCTGAAGTTGCTTACAAAGTAAGTGCCATGCCTGGCGTAGAGGTCGTATCACCACACTGCCGCTAATAAATTTGGGGAGGATAGAGTCTGCAAGGTGCAAGGTAGCACCCGGAGCGTGAGGCGACAACCAAGCAGTGTAATGTTCCATTGGAGAGTACAACGTCGAATGACAAACCCAGTCACGCAGGTGTCTTACCAAACATGCATGATTATAGCATTCTAGGTTTGGACAATTGAGTCCCCCCTGACCTTTCGGGAGCATTAACATTTTAAGAGGTATACGGGCCCTCTTGCCGTTCCATATGTATTGCTGTAACCCCTGATTAATGTCCTTAACATCTTTTTTTCGGAGCCAAACCGGCAACATATGAAAAAGGTACAGCCATTTAGAGATTTCCATCATTTTTACTAACAGGAGTTTCCCTGAGAGGGATAGCGGCAAATCCCGCCATGCCAGAAGGTTTTTTAGCATTTTCTGCTTCATAGGAGTAACATTTAACCCATAGACCTGACTAGGGGAAGCAGGGATATGAATGCCCAAATATTTTAAAGAAGTAGTTACCCACTTTAAGGGAAAAACACCACCCCAGTTGGACTGTAGGGTCCCCCGGATATCCAAAGCCTCAGATTTGTCCACATTAATTTTCAATCCTGCAAATTCCCCAAACAGGGCTTGAAAGCGTAAAACATGAGGAAGCGAGACAGCGGGGTTGCACAAGAATACCAACATGTCATCGGCAAAAGCCGCTACCTTAAACAGCCCATTCTTGTAATGAAGACCTTGAATAAAAGGGGATTCTGCCAGTTTCCGTAATAGGGGATCTAAAGTCAAAATATATAATATAGGGGACAAGGGACATCCCTGCCTCACCCCACGCGCTACACAGAACGCGTCGGAGATAGTGTCATTTGCTACAATGTGAGATAAAGGCCGTGTATATAAAATAGAAATCGCCAGTATCAGCTGCTCTGGAAACCCAAAGCGCCGAAGGACTGAAAACATATAATCCCAGGAGACTCGGTCAAAAGCCTTTTCTGAGTCGAATCCCACTGCCATTGATTCCAAATTATAGTAGTGGGATGCTTCTATGGCAGATAGCAATCGGATGACATGGCCTCCCGCATTTCTACCTCCCACAAACCCCGCCTGGTAAGGGGAGATGATAGAGGGCAAAACGGAGTTCATTCTTATGGCCAAAATCCTAGCATACAATTTTAAATCACAATTTAGGAGGGAGATGGGGCGGTAGGAGGACGCTAAAGTTGCGTCTTTCCCCGGTTTTGGTAGGACAGTGATGTGCGCTGTATTGAATTGCGGGGGAAAACCAGCCCTGGCGCAGGCCTGATTGTAGAAAGCCGCAAGAGGTTCCACCAGTGAGGAACTCAGAATTTTGTAATATTCAATGGTAAATCCATCAGGTCCCGGAGATTTATGATTCTTCCCCGCTTGAATAACTCCCCTGACCTCACCGACCGTAATGGGCCTACTAAGATAATCCCATTTATCCTCAGGGACCTGAGGCAGGTGAAGACCCTGGAAAAACGCCTCTTCCTCAGCCTTGCCCCCTTTCCTGTCTTCCGTATATAAATTTTCATAAAATTTACACAATACATTGCAAATATCCTTACTGGAAGTGACAATATGGCTCTGGTGGTCTTTAAGCCCCCCAATAAAAGTCTTCCTCCTTTTGATAGCCACCATCCTAGCCAGTAATTTACTAGATTTATTCCCATAGAGAAAGAAAAATTGGTCAGAAGCCTTTACCGCTTTCTGTGCCCGGAGATGTAGATGAGAATTTAGAGCAAGAAGGCACGCTTTATATGCCTCTTTATTGGACTGAGAGGGAAATTGCGCCAATAAGCGCTGTGCAGCTTGAAGTTGCGCGTCTAATTGCAAAATACGAGCATTTAGCTGCTTCCGCTGTGCTATAGAATAGGCTATCACTTCCCCCCGGAGGACCGCCTTACTCGCTTCCCAAAATAGTGCGGGGTCATTCCGGTGTTGCTCATTCGCTTGTGCATAGTCATCCCACTTCCTATGCAAGTAAGTATGAAATTCCTTGTCAGTTTGCAAAGACCCAGGAAAACGCCATGGCTTCTTCACCCCCTTTACAGCAGATAACCAGAGATCAACCCACACCGGGGCATGATCCGCAATCACAATAGACTCAATATGTGCTGTGTCCACCCTATCAAACACAGTTTTAGGAAGCAGTATGTAATCTAATCGGGACATGGTAGCATGTGCCCTGGACACATGAGTGTACTCTCTTTCCCCCGGATGGAGCAATCTCCACACATCTAAGAGGCCCAAGCGTGTAGAAAACTGCCGAACGCCGGAGTCTGTGGTTGGCTTAAAGCTCTTTGGGATATTAGATTTATCCAGTTCAGCTTGAAATACACTATTAAAGTCTCCAGTGAGAAGGATATCACCTTGTGCATTGGTTAATAACAGATTGACCACCTTGGTAACGAAACGGGAGTCTGGCACATTCGGGGCATACAATGTACCAATGGTTACCATTTTCCCCGCTAAGGTACCTATTACAATGAGGAATCGACCCTCCGGGTCTTTCAGTTCCCTAACACATGTGAAGGGCATATTCTTATTTACCAACAGTGCCACCCCGCCTTTTTTCCCTTTCGCTTCCGAGAAATAGCAAGCAGCGGCCCACTCTCTGCAAAGTTTCTTACTCTCTGCCACATTTAAGTGGGTTTCCTGCAGACATGCAATGCCCACTTTTAACCGCTTTAAATGCTGGAAAACCTTCTTTCTCTTAATAGGGGTTCCCAAGCCATCCACGTTCCAGGAAATTATCCGGCACTTACTACCCATCTCTACCCCCAGGGTCTGCCTGCCATGACCAAATGCTAGTAAGCAGAAGGGTAAGCTCCCAGCCCAACTCACCCTCCCAATCCTGTCGGGAGACGCGCCCCAGCAAGAAAGTCCGAACCCCATCAAACCATAGAAAAGAAAAAAAAGAAGGCTTCATAAACATACAGATAACAAATAATACCAGTGCCTCACCCCCCACCCCCGCCCCCAAATCCCCAACAAAATACCCTCCCAGACACATAGGTCAGGGTAGTGGAGCCAAACATGAGTGCTCGGCGCCCAGGACTCTCTCTCCCCCTCCATATATGAGTAATACCTCCAGGGAAAGGTAATGCTCAGGTACCGGTATTTAAAGAGTCCAGAAATTTCACGGCATCTTCGACTGTTGCACAGGTTCGCCATTTCCCTTCATGATTAATTCTCAACTTGGCGGGAAATTGCATTGTGAAGCGCAGATTTTTTTCAATTAGCTTGCTGCACACCGGAGCAAATGCCCTACGTAGTGCTGCCACTCTTGCTGAGTAATCTGGTGCCAAACGGACATTTGCGCCCTGGAATTGTAATGTGTCGCATTTCCTCGCAGCCTGCATTATCAAGTGTTTGTGATGAAAATTAAAAATTTTCATGATGACTACTCTGGGCCGCGACAAATCTGAACCCCTTGCGCCCACGCGGTGTGCCCTCTCAATGTCCAGCTTCCCTTCCAACTCCGGGAGGCCTAAGGCCTCTGGCAGCCATTTTATTAGGGAGGGCCGAAGCGATGCTTCTTCCACCGTTTCGGGGACACCCAGGCACCTGATGTTAGATCGTCGCGCTCGATTCTCGAGATCATCTGTCTTAGCAATTTGTTCCTGAAGTTGGTGATCGAGGGTACTTACTTTCCCCTGCAGTGCTGTAATGTCGTCCTCCATCGCGGACGTCCGCTCTTCCACGTGGGTAAGCCGCGGGTTAAAATCAGTAAGGGCTTCACGGAGCGCCCCAATTTGCTCCGAGATGCCGGTGAGCTTGCAATCTAAAGCCGCTAAAACCGCATCTGTAATTTCGGTTACTGTGATGGCTGGCGCGGCAGTAACCAGCACGGTTCCATCTTTCTCTTTCTCCACCGTCGCGGGCGCCATTTTGGGATCGGTCCCCTTGCTTTTGTCTTTCTCTCGTTTCGCCAATTTAGGAGGCATGGGCGATGGCGTCTTAGACATGAAGGAGGCAATCGACATAGGCGGAGCGGGTCAGCGCGAAGAGGCGGTTTAAAAGCGAATTTGACCGGTTTGTAGAGGAGGAGAGGAGCCTGGGCAGCCGGAGCGGGTCAGAGACGTCCGATCCCGTTCACCACATCACGTGACTCCTCTGATTTGTTCTTTATATAATTGATATGTGGGTACTGCGAGGTTGATATTCAGCGCCATGGCTAAGTTTGGACTTAAATCCAAATCGAATCAAAAGCAGAAAAACTGCTCTTCGCTGTGTGAAGAGTATTTTTTAAAATAAATTACTCAAGGAATTTTCTTTATATAGCTTCAATTGTTACTTCATATACCTACACCCTGTGGATCTGCTGATTTTCAAAATTATTGAAAAAACCTGAAGAAACATTTTTTTTTAGGAAGAGTAGAATTTTTTTTAGGAAGAGTAGATTATTGAAAAAAACTGTCCCTGGTGGTGGTCACTTCGAGAATTTGCTAAGTTTGGACTTAGCCAGAGAAATGACGGGATTTGAAAATTGCTGCTAGCTGATCACCCCAAAGTTATCTGGCTAAGTGGTTAGCTGGGTACAACTTAGATAACCGAGTTGTTCTGTGAGTGTTTCTGGGCAGAGTTAAGTTAGCCGGATGAGTTACCTTGTTCACTCCCGTCATGCTGTAGTGCGGTCCTAAAGTTAATCTGGTAAACGTATCGAGCTAACTTTAAGATAGTTGGGTATATTCAGTGATGTGGCTGTGTAACTGAATCTCTCAAACCAAGATTAGCTGAATAAGTTTATCCGGTTAACTTTTCCAGCTGCCTAACAGCTGAATTACGGCCCCCTCTGTTTTTAACCTTGTTTTCTGCAATACTTTATGATGTAAGAGTTACAAGGTCAATATTCATCTGCTGTCCAGCCAAGTAAGTTAGCTAGATAAACTTACCTGCCTAACTCAGTTGTGATAGCCGCGCTGCCAAGGATACTTGGCTGTCTTATGCTTAGCTGGTTATCTATCTTAACTGTAGGACAGCCATGTAGCTGTCCTAGATTTATCCAGCAAACTAAACCAGACAAGGCTAAAAATCAGCACTTACCCTAAGTCAGCAGGATAAGTAGCTCCACCCCAGAGTGTTCATGTCCCGCCCCTCATTTATCAAAGTTAATTGTTTATCCGGATACACAGTTAGCTGCCTAATGGGCCGATTCAGTAAAGTCCGCGGGAGAGTGGGCGAACGCCCACTCTCCCAGCGCGCGCACAGGCCACATGCCAGTATTTAAATTAGGTCCGGTGGTAGAAACGGGCAAAAGGAGGCGTTAGGGACACTAGCGCGTCCCTAGCGCCTCCTTTTGCCCCGGAGCGCCGGCTGTCAGCGGGTTTGACAACCGACACTCAATTTTGCCGGCGTCTGTTCTCGAGCCCGCTGACAGCCACGGGTTCGGAAACCAGATGCCGGCAAAATTGAGCGTCCGGTTTTCGACCTGACAGCCGCTGGCCGACTTCAAAATTTTTTTTTTTTTACCCTTCAGGATCTCCGACTTAATATCGCCACTTTCCCGGTGCCCGAAGAAATTAGCGCCTACCTTTGGGTAGGCACTATTTTCTGAAAGTAAAATGTGCGGCTTGGCTGCACATTTTACTTACTGAATCATGCGCAAATACCTAATAGGGCCATCAATATGCATTTGCATGTTGAGGACACTATTAGGTTCGGCGGGTTGGATGCGTGTTTTCCGCCCCTTACTGAATAAGGGGTAAGGGAAAATGCGTGTCCAATGGCAGGTTAACAGTGCGCTCCATCGGAGCGCACTATACTGTATCAGCCTGTAAGTGGCTGCTGCTCAGCGCAGCTTGAATATTCAATGACACTTAAGCCAGCTAAGTTGGAACTTAACCGGCTAACTTGTGCTGAATATCGACCTCCATATTTATTTGCAGAAGATAGTATTGAAGCCTAAGGTGGACAGCAAAAAAATACATAATCTTCATAAACAAATCTATTGCATACATGAAGCATTGCTGGCGAAACAGCTGCCTGTGCTTTCTTGTGGGTAAATCGGACACAGAGGCCTCGTTTCAGTGTACCATGGCCACAGCAGATTGTAATCAGAAATGTTGCATAACTAGGGATTGTGGGGCATGGTGCAGCCTATGGATTTTATGTTCAGTGGCTCGCCTTTTAACAAATCTGAGCTTAAAACATGCACTTATTGCAGTTATATTCCTCTGAACTGTATCAGCCATTATTCTAAGAAAGAGTCGCAGCTCTTCTGCTTTGTTGGAGGAAGGAAGTCACCTAGGACAGTTGCTATACAAAACATCTTCCCTCCCCTTTCACTTTCCGGCTCCTGTGCTTGCAGAGTGACTCAAAAGCATGGTGTGGGGTCCAGGGTGGTCGCCTCCCTTGTCCACACCTTGCGATGGCCCTGGATCCAGCTGCACCAAAGGAAGTAATCTGTTTACTGAAATAACCCGCTTCAGACCACTGTGAGGGTCTGTGGCAATGCAGAGGACAGCACAGAACCAACGTAATGCAGATGCTTTGCAGAGCAGCAGGCAATACGGGATTACAGAGTCCGATGCTGCCACAGTATTACAAAACTTAAAAATTCCCAACCAAGCACTGAGTGTCAGTGGTAAAATGATCCTTCAGAAACAGTAGTGCCTAGTGAAAAAAAAAATCAGTGGCTTTCTGAAGTTTTAGAAATTGCTATGGTGAAGTGGGTACAGCACAACAGAAATTCTAAATTACCAAACAGTTATTTTAAAAAGCTGGCATGCAACAGCTAAAGAGTCCTGTGGGATTTGGGGTGGTGGCGGGTGCTGAGTGAGTTCTGCTTCCTGCCTCCCTTCTGCGCTGTCCTGCCAGAATTACCCAGAATTCACTCCAAACACAGAATACCAGGGCAGAATTGACCATTTAATGAGAAGTTTTAGTTTTATTTCCTGACAAGAGTTTTTTTGTTTTTTTATTGTTTGTTTGCTTTCTCGAAGCATACAGCACTCTCAGACCCTACTTCTCCAGCAGATCAGCAAGCTTATCCTGGTCCCCAAAATCATAAAAGGCGAAGCAAGCATCGCTGTCCATCTCCAACACCTCCTCATGAAATGAGAGCCTACCAGCTGTATACTCTGTACCGGGCAAAAGATGGCAAAGTAATGCAGGTAAGCCAGCAGAAAAAAGACCTAAAGGGTTTGTTTGAGCTGCGTCCAGGCCCCCGGTTTATAATTTCCCTGCGTCTCCTCCATTTCCCGACTGTTCCCCCCCACCCCCAGCCCTGTACTTTCTCAGCTTCTCCTCATGGCGGTTATGCAGCCTCCTCCATGAAAAACATGCACGGCCTACTCCCCCAGGATGGGAGATCATGGATATGACCGAGACGCTGAAATACCCGTGACGGTATTGATAATGCACGAAAGACGAGCACTTTTCCCAAAAAGAAAGAAATTCCTGAACGAGGGGTCGGGGGCATGAGGCTGGGGGCAGCGTTGAGAGAGATGCAAGAAAATATTTCTCTACAGAAAGGGCAATAGGTGCCTGGGGAAAGCCCTCCTAATGCAGGCAATGGAGAGGAAAACTGTCAGAGTTAAAGAAGGCAGGAGACGAGCTCAGAAGATGCTTAGAGGGTAATATTGTGCAGGTTGGAGCGTGGCAGGTTACCTGGGTATACTTTAGCTGGGTTATTCAGCTGGATGCGTTTCCTGCTGAATATACCTGGCTAACTTTCAAGTTATCTGAAACATGGAAACATGATAGCAGAAAAATAACCCATTACAGCCACACCACCGCTTCAGCTTTACAATCCCTACCAGTCCTTCAGAGACGTCCTCTGTACTTCTCCCATGCTTTCTTGAATTCAGATGCTGTTTTTGCCTTCACCTCTTCCACTGGGAGGCTGTTCCTTCCATCCACCACCCTTTCTGTAAAGAAATATTTCCTAAGATTACTCCTGAGTCTACCCCCCTTTCATCCTTATCTCATGACCCCCATTGAAAAAGGCGCAGCTCCTGTGCATGGAAACCTTTGAGTTGAACGTCTATCTCCCCTATCTTGCCTTCCATCTAGGATATACATTTAGATCATTAAGTCTAGCCCCATGTGCTTTAAAACGAAAACTACTGACCATTTTAGTAGCCACCCTCTGGACCGACTCCATCCTGTTTGAACCTTTTGAAGGGGCGGTCTCCAGAATAGTACACAATATTCCAAGTGAGGTCTCACCAGGGACCTAACACAGGGGCAATATCGCCTCCCTTTTTCCTGCTGACCACTCCTCTCTCTATGCATCCAAGAATCCTGGCTTTTGTCATCACCTTGTCCACTTGTATAGTAGGGATGTGCAGCAGGGACGGATTCGTCCCATTCAGTATTCGTATTCGTGGGGAGCCAAATCCGTTGCATCCGTTCTCGGGGGACCCCGATCCGTTCATTAGTTACGTATGTATTTGTTTCCCAAAATAAAACCCCATCCCAACCCTTTCAATTTAATTATCTACAACCCCCCACCCTCCTGACCCCCCCAAGACTTACCAAAAGGCCCTGGTGGTCCAGCGGGGAGTCCTGGCGCGATCTCCTGCACTCGGGCTGTCAGCTGCCGGTATTCAAAATGGCGCCGATAGCCTTTGCCCTCACTATGTCACAGGATTGGTCGGCCCCTGTCACATGGTAGGAGCCTGTCACATTGGTCGGCCCCTGTCACATGGTAGGAGCAGAAAGCCTGTGAGGGAGTCAGTTGGACCGTTAGATGATCGAGGGGTTAAAGGGGCACTTAGAGAAGATAAGGCATCGCGGAAAGATTAAATGATTTCTTTGCTTCGGTGTTTACTGAAGAGGATGTTGGGGAGGTACCCGTAATGGAAAAGGTTTTCATGGGTAATGATTCAGATGGACTGAATCAAATCACGGTGAACCTAGAAGATGTGGTAGGCCTGATTGACAAACTGAAGAGTAGTAAATCACCTGGACCGGATGGTATACACCCCAGAGTTCTGAAGGAACTAAAAAATGAAATTTCAGACCTATTAGTAAAAATTTGTAACTTATCATTAAAATCATCCATTGTACCTGAAGACTGGAGGATAGCAAATATAACCCCAATATTTAAAAAGGGCTCCAGGGGCGATCCAGGAAACTACAGACCGGTTAGCCTGACTTCAGTGCCAGGAAAAATAGTGGAAAGTGTTCTAAACATCAAAATCACAGAACATATAGAAAGACATGGTTTAATGGAACAAAGTCAGCATGGCTTTACCCAGGGCAAGTCTTGCCTCACAAATCTGCTTCACTTTTTTGAAGGAGTTAATAAACATGTGGATAAAGGTGAACCGGTAGATATAGTATACTTGGATTTTCAGAAGGCGTTTGACAAAGTTCCTCATGAGAGGCTTCTAGGAAAAGTAAAAAGTCATGGGATAGGTGGCGATGTCCTTTCGTGGATTGCAAACTGGCTAAAAGACAGGAAACAGAGAGTAGGTTTAAATGGGCAATTTTCTCAGTGGAAGGGAGTGGACAGTGGAGTGCCTCAGGGATCTGTATTGGGACCCTTACTGTTCAATATATTTATAAATGATCTGGAAAGAAATACGGCGAGTGAGATAATCAAATTTGCAGATGACACAAAATTGTTCAGAGTAGTTAAATCACAAGCAGATTGTGATAAATTGCAGGAAGACCTTGTGAGACTGGAAAATTGGGCATCCAAATGGCAGATGAAATTTAATGTGGATAAGTGCAAGGTGATGCATATAGGGAAAAATAACCCATGCTATAATTACACGATGTTGGGTTCCATATTAGGTGCTACAACCCAAGAAAGAGATCTAGGTGTCATAGTGGATAACACATTGAAATCGTCGGTTCAGTGTGCTGCGGCAGTCAAAAAAGCAAACAGAATGTTGGGAATTATTAGAAAAGGAATGATGAATAAAACGGAAAATGTCATAATGCCTCTGTATCGCTCCATGGTGAGACCGCACCTTGAATACTGTGTACAATTCTGGTCGCCGCATCTCAAAAAAGATATAATTGCGATGGAGAAGGTACAGAGAAGGGCTACCAAAATGATAAGGGGAATGGAACAACTCCCCTATGAGGAAAGACTAAAGAGGTTAGGACTTTTCAGCTTGGAGAAGAGACGACTGAGGGGGGATATGATAGAGGTGTTTAAAATCATGAGAGGTCTAGAACGGGTAGATGTGAATCGGTTATTTACTCTTTCGGATAGTAGAAAGACTAGGGGACACTCCATGAAGTTAGCATGGGGCACATTTAAAACTAATCGGAGAAAGTTCTTTTTTACTCAACGCACAATTAAACTCTGGAATTTGTTGCCAGAGAATGTGGTTCGTGCAGTTAGTATAGCTGTGTTTAAAAAAGGATTGGATAAGTTCTTGGAGGAGAAGTCCATTACCTGCTATTAAGTTCACTTAGAGAATAGCCACTGCCATTAGCAATGGTTACATGGAATAGACTTAGTTTTTGGGTACTTGCCAGGTTCTTATGGCCTGGATTGGCCACTGTTGGAAACAGGATGCTGGGCTTGATGGACCCTTGGTCTGACCCAGTATGGCATTTTCTTATGTTCTTACCATGTGACAGGGGCCGACCAATGGCACCGGTAGCCCCTGTGACATAGTAAGGGCAAAGGCTATCGGCGCCATTTTGAATACCGGCAGCCAACGGCCCGATTGCAGGAGATCGCTCCAGGACCCCCGCTGGACCACCAGGGACTTTTGGCAAGTCTTGGGGGGGGGTCAGGAGGGTGGGGAGTTTATTTGTTAGATATGTTGTATTCATGGGGGTTCGCCATACGTTTTGTGACCCCACGAATACAACGAATAGGGACACATACGTTGCAGATTGCCAAAACGTCGAGCAAATGCACACCCCTACCTGTTAGGCCACCATAAAGTTATCTGGATGAGTTTACCCAGATAGCTTTAGATCTGCTCTCCTCCACAACCAGACTTACCTGGCTAAGTTTAAGCCCTGCCCCCAGAATGCAACACCCCCCCCCCCCCCATACACACACAATCTTTTTAATCCAGGTAATGACTTACCAGACAAAACCCTTTGAATATGGATCCCCTTAGTGGTGGGAAATTGAGAATAAAGCCGGCTACCAAGCAGAGTCTGCCGTATTCTAGAAGATAGGGAAACCGGGCAGACTAGGGAGACCTGGTGGTATTTCCTGCCTCTCTTCTCACCTGGGGGAAGGTTTCTGATGCCCAGGAAAGGTGGCCACCTGGACGCCGGTGATGATCTGAGGGTATGGTTTAATATAAGAGCTGAAAGGAAGAGTCCTGCACGTCAGGTGTACCCAAGTCTCTTAAAGTGGGGGGGAGGACATTAAGGAGAGCCTGGCAGGGCCGAGGACCAAAAAATAGTGACAATTCAGAAAAGGGACGGCACAGGCACAGAGGATGCTTGCCTTGTGGGTAAGCACGAGTAAAGCTGGAGATCATGTCTTTTCTGTGCTGTTGAAATAGGTCAGGGGAAAGAGTAGAACCCGGTGACGTTAATCTGCTGTCAGTTTCTGTATTTATAAGATGACCGTTCTCCCCTGCCTATTGCATTGCTCTTTACGTTTTAAGTGCCGAGTCAGACAAAGACATCAGAAAAAGAACAAGATTCTTGACAGACCTGCACCGAGGGGTAATGTTCGTGGGGTGCTTTGCAGCCTCTCCCCCTCCCCGACTCAGTTGCATCTGTTTTCAGCTCCAGCACTGCTGATAGCTCCCAAGAATCTAGGTATCTTGGTAAACTACTTCTGGGGCCTTGACTTTTTTTTTCCTTTCCAGGCGCCGATCAATGGATGCCGGTGTGAGCCATTGCTTAGTAAACTGGAGAATCAGCTGGAGGCCACCAAGGAAGAGATTAAGGCCGAGTTTGGTACAGTGCAGGATCAGATGAATGCAAAACTGGGACAGATGGAGAGCAAAACTCAGCATCAGGTAAAGAGGCAGCACTGAGAGGGGAAGCGAGAATATGCAATTAATGAGACTTAGAATGGATTTGAACACTTTTCTGACTGCTGGCTGACTAAGATTGGCCAAAGCATATGCTAACAACCTCCTCTCATTCAGAAATCAACAGCAGTAGATCCATTTTAAGTTAGCATTTCAAATTAGCAGGCCAAAGAACCGCCTACGTCAAATTGCATCTCAGCAAGAGTAGAGATACCACAGTTGAAACTCATTTGCAGGAGGTTTTGAGGATGGCATGGGTGGGTGGAGGGGTGGGAAGCAGGATGCTAGGGAGTAGAGCAGGCTAGGGGAAACATGGAAGGTGAGCAAGGTGAGGTTTAACAGACTCTCCCCTCTGTTTTGAAAACCTAACAATCAGGTCGATACAGTAAAGTGTGCTCTGTCGGAGCGCACTGTCAGCCTGCTCTGGACGCGCGTTTTCCCTTACCCCTTATTCGGTAAGGGAAGGAAAACACGCGGCCCACCCGCTGCACCTAATAGCACCCTCAACATGCAAATGCATGTTGATGGCCCTATTAGGTATGTGCGCGGGATCCAGTAAGTAAAATGTGCAGCCAAGCCGCACATTTTACTCTTAAGAAATTAGCGCCGACCCAAAGGTCGGCGCTAATTTCTTCCGGCGCCAGGAAAGTGCACAGAAAAGCAGTAAAAACTGCTTTTCTGTGCACCCTCCGACTTAATATCATAGCGATATTAAGTCGGAGGTCCCCAAAAGTAAAAAAAAGTAAAAAAAAAAAATAAATAAAATTTGAATTCGGCCCGTGGCTGTCGGGCCGAAAACCGGACGCTCAATTTTGCCGGCGTCCGGTTTCCGAGCCCGTGGCTGTCAGCGGGCTCGAGAACCGACGCCGGCAAAATTGAGCGTCGGCTGTCAAACCCGCTGACAGCCACCGCTCCAGGCCAAAAGGAGGCGCTAGGGACGCGCTAGTGTCCCTAGCGCCTCCTTTCCCTCGTTTGCACCGCGTCGCCTAATTTGCATGCTGGAGCATACTGGATAGCTCGCACCGGCGAAGGGCCGGTGCGTGCGCCGGGAGAGTGGGCGTTCGTCCGCTCTCCCGCGGTTTTACAGTATCGGGCTGAAAGTTTCTTTACGCCCTGGCCTTTCATTTTTCTTCGTTAGCCTAATCGGAATTGTTGTGCAAACTGGTATTCCTGTTCGTACCTCAGATCAGTCCAGACAAGAGGGTTTTTGCATCCCTACCAGCAGATAGGGTTGTAAAACGTAAAACTAAAAACTTTGAGGCACTGCTACATAACCGAGAGTGCCAACTGCAGTCCCTCAGTAGTTGGTAGAGGTGCAGATCTGCAAAAAAGAAAGAAATAAGGGACAGAAAAGGAGAAGTTAAAAGACGCTCCCTGAGGTGTTTGGTTCCTTCATGGGCCATCCCTGTTATTATTTGTGATACTTGTGGGTGGATCCTTGGGCCGGTGGCAGATGACCACGCCCACGGGGGAAGATCCCGAGAGGGGCCAGAGTTGGGAGACAGACACACTAGATCTTTTATTAAACTGTATAGTGAACCACCAGAGGTGGCAGTAGTGAGCTGGAAGGGCCTGGCTGGGCTGTAGTCCCTCAGGTACTGGAACAGCGATCCCAGGATGGCTGAGCTGTAGAGAAACTGAGATATACAGGTCGATACTGTAAGACCGCGGGAGAGCGGACGAACGCCCGCTCTCCCGGCACGCACACCGGCCCCTCGCCGGTGCGGGCGATTCAGTATTTAAATGAGGTGACGCGGGAAAAACGGGGAAAAGGAGGCGCTAGGGACACTAGCGCGTCCCTAGCGCCTCCTTTTTGTCAGGAGCGGCGGCTGTCAGCGGGTTTGACAGCCGACGCTCAATTTTGCCGGCATCGGTTCTCGAGCCCACTGACAGCCACGGGCTCAGAAACCGGACGCCGGCAAAATTGAGCGTCCGGTTTTCAACTCGACAGCCGCGGGCCGAATTCAAATTTTTTTATTTTTATTTTTTTACTTTTTTTTTACTTTTGGGGACCTCCGACTTAATATCGCCATGATATTAAGTCGGAGGGTGCACAGAAAAGCAGTTTTTACTGCTTTTCTGTGCACTTTCCTGGCGCCGGAAGAAATTAGCGCCGACCTTTGGGTCGGCGCTAATTTCTTAGAGTAAAATGTGCGGCTTGGCTGCACATTTTACTTACTGAATCGCGCGCGCATACCTAATAGGGCCATCAACATGCATTTGCATGTTGAGGGCGCTATTAGGTGCCGCGGGTGGGCCGCGTGTTTTCCTCCCCTTACTGAATAAGGGGTAAGGGAAAACACGTGTCCAGAGCAGGCTGACAGTGCGCTCCGACGGAGCACACTTTACTGTATCGATCTGATAGTGAGTAGGCAGGGTATGCAGAGTTCAGGAACAGAACCTTGATGGTAACACTCACACAGTAGTCTCTTGGAACAGCCCAGGAGCTGGAATGAAGTAGGCCCTCGAGGAGCGAGTACCTGGTTCCAGGGAAAGCTCTGAGAGAGAGAGAGATGGTAACTCACTGGTGTTGTAGGCACTCTCAGTTATGTAGCAGTGCCTCAAAGTTTTTAGTTCTGTGCCTCCCTTTGCTGGATGGATGCAAAACCCATTTTTCTGGACTGAGCTATGGTACTTCGGGAATGAAAATTAGTAGATAATAATCCAATTTCCTTTCTCTTCTCCATTTTATTTGTTTTGGAGGGGGATTCATTTGTTTGACAGATGTTGTTGTTAGGTACCATTGTTTAAAAAGAACCACCACCCTAGAGTGTTAGAGAATTGAAAAAAAGAGTTAATCTGCTTTACTGAGAACCATTTTTGGTTAAAATCAGTAAGCACAGTCTTGAGTAGGATCTGTCATTAACAGTGCATGATGTGTAGCATTATACAAATACCATGGCCTTCCTTTTGCACAGCTGCGCGTGTTGGACAGGCTGATGCTAGAGAGGATGTCTGCAGAAAGGAGCGCGTGCCTTACCCGCCTTCAGCAGCATGCAGAGCTGCAGAAAAATGATGGAGACAAACGACAGGTGAGTGGAAAATTCGAGAGAGGGGGCTCAGACTTAACTATGCCAGATGTGTCTTATAGCTGGAATGTAAAACTGCTTCCAGCTAGGGATACATGATGTGAGCTTGTAACATCTTTAGAAATAAAAATAATAGGCTCTAATTTTGGAAGAGAAATCATTTTTAGAAATAAGTTATACCTCACTTTCAGGCCGATACAGTACACTGCGTTCCGATGGAGCGCACTGTTAGCCTGCTATTGGACGCGCGTCTTCCCTTACCCCTTATTCAGTAAGGGGAGGAAAACGCGCGTCCAACCCGCGGTACCTAATAGCACCCTCAACATGCAAATGCGTGTTGATGGCCCTATTAGGTATGCGCGCAGGATACAGAAAGTAAAATGTGCAGCCAAGCCGCACATTTTACTTTCAGAAATTAGTGCCGACCCAAAGGTCGGCGCTAATTTCTTCCGGCGCCAGGAAAGTGCACAGAAAAGCAATAAAAACTGCTTTGTCGGAGGTCCCGAATAGTAAAAAAAAGTTTAAAAAAAAAATTTTTTTTTTGAATTCGGCCCGCGCCTGTCGGGCCGAAAACCGGACGCTCAATTTTGCCGGCGTCCGGTTTCCGAGCCTGTGGCTGTCAGCGGGCTCGAGAACCGACGCCGGCAAAATTGAGCGTCGGCTGTCAAACCCGCTGACAGCCGCTGCTCCTGTCAAAAAGGAGGCGCTAGGGACGCGCTAGTGTCCCTAGCGCCTCCTTTTCCCCGTTTCTACTGCGCCACCTAATTTGAATACTGCATCGCGCGCACCGGCGAGGGGCCGTTGTCCGCTCTCCCGCGGACTTTACTGAATCGGCCTGTTTCTTATTTTTAGCATAAGAACATAAGAAATTGCCATGCTGGGTCAAACCAAGGGTCCATCGAGCCCAGCATCCTGTTTCCAACAGAGGCCAAACCAGGCCACAAGAACCTGGCAATTACCCAAACACCAAGAAGATCCCATGCTACTGATGCAGTTAATAGCAGTGGCTATTCCCTAAGTAAACTTCATTAATAGCAGTTATTGGACTTCTCCTCCAAGAACTTATCCAAACCTTTTCTGAACCCAGTTACACTAACTGCACTAACCACATCCTCTGGCAACAAATTCCAGAGCTTAATTGTGCGTTGAGTGAAAAAGAATTTTCTCCGATTAGTCTTAAATGTGCTACTTGCTAACTTCATGGAATGCCCCCTAATCCTTCTATTATCCGAAAGTGTAAACGATTCACATCTACTCGTTCAAGACCTCTCATGATTTTAAAGACCTCTATCATATCACCCCTCAGCCGTCTCTTCTCCAAGCTGAGAAGTCCTAACCTCTTTAGTCTTTCCTCATAGGGGAGCTGTTCCATTCCCCTTATCATTTTGGTCGCCCTTCTCTGTACATTCTCCATCGCAACTATATCTTTTTTGAGATGCGGCGACCAGAATTGTACACAGTATTCAAGGTGTGGTCTCACCATGGAGCGATACAGAGGCATTATGACATTTTCCGTTTTATTAACCATTCCCTTCCTAATAATTCCTAACATTGTTTGCTTTTTTGACTGCTGCAGCACACTGAGATGACGATTTTAAAGTATTATCCACTATGATGCCTAGATCTTTTTCCTGGGTGGTAGCTCCTAATATGGAACCTAACATTGTGTAACTATAGCAAGAGTTATTTTTCCCTATATGCAACACCTTGCACTTGTCCACATTAAATTTCATCTGCCATTTGGATGCCCAGTCTTCCAGTCTTCCAGTCTTGGAAGGTCCTCCTGTAATTATCACAATCCGCTTGTGATTTAACGACTCTGAATAATTTTGTATCATCCGCAAATTTGATAACCTCACTCGTCGTATTCCTTTCCAGATCATTTATATATATATATTGAAAAGCACCGGTCCAAGAACAGATCCCTGAGGCACTCCACTGTTTACCCTTTTCCACTGAGAAAATTGACCATTTAATCCTACTCACTGTTTCCTGTTTTTTAACAAGTTTGTAATCCACGAAACGACATCGCCTCCTATCCCATGACTTTTTAGTTTTCTTAGAAGACTCTCATGAGGGACTTTGTCAAACGCCTTCTGAAAATCCAATTTCCTAGCATGTAGCCAGATGGACTCAGGACCAGTGGGTTATGTGCTCTTCTGCTAGCAGATGGGAGACGGAGTCAGATTTCAAATCTGACGTCATCTTAGATATACCCCTGCAGTGACCTCAGCTCCTCAGTATCTCTCCGTCTCCTAGCAGATGAGGACACTATCCCACACACTAGCATAGTGTTAGAAACATTTACAGCAAGAAGACAAAATTACCTTAAAGAAGATCGAGCCCCGCTCTCCTGCAGTGTTACCTAAGGGTCCCTCCCCCAGTTGAGAATTCTTGAGGTGATTTTTGTTATCCCTCAGAGGCGTGCCTTGGTTCGGTAGCCAGTAACTCCGGCGTGGATTTAGCCCCAGGAGTGGCTGAAAGGCAGCGGATGCACATCAGAGCGTGGCGGTGAAGGTAAAGCCATCTCCCTCCGCATCCGGAGACCGTCCTGACACGCAATCGGTAAGCGCCGAGACCAGGTAAGCTGAAAACTTTAAACTAAGGTCTCCGGTGTCCGGGGCTCAGAGTGCCGTGCCGATTCCGATTTTAACCCAGTGAGGTAAAAGGGAATACCAATCGGGTTGAGCAGCCTTTGTTGGGCTAGGCCCCAGACCGGTGCATGGGTCCGGACACGTGAAGACCCTCGGGGCATCGGCGCCATCTTCCCTTCTCAACTGGCAGTAAGCGCGGGCCAGGCCGTACGGTCAAGGCACCCAACTTGTGCGCCTTCAAAGTTGACGCGCGTACAGCTCTGCCTAAAACCACACGCACGCATTGTGCTCATGCGCATAACTGCAGCATATTGAAGCACATTACCTGTGCCCCTAGACATAGAGGCAATGGCACTTGCATCCAAGAAGCCCAGAACGCACTCTCTTTGCACAGCCTGCCACATCACAGCCGCACAGCCTGAACTGGAATCCTGCCTGTGTCATCATTGCGAAGAAGCTCAGGGGGACCAAAGCTGGTCCCTAACTGTCTGAGGATGTATCCGGAACTACTTCATACAATAGCACCCCGGATATATGCAACTCCGAAATGGCATCTCCACAAGAGGGCAGCTCAGGGGCCCCTACTCTGACCCCTCTGGGGTTAACATGGACCCAAGGACCTTCTCCTGGTTAGAATTTTTCCAGGGGCTACAAAGCCTTCGTTCAGGCACAATCAGCCCCGGCTGCGACCCAGTTTCAACCCCTGCCATAAGCACAAGATCCTCCCGGCCCTGCTCAGACACCTCGAGACATGCCTCGCCTAACCAAGAATTTCCCTGACAGGGACCTGGACACCTCAGATGATGATGGTGGTTTTCTGGAAGAAGGAGAAATTCCTCCAGGCCTGGAACCATACAGAACCATGCTTTCCTTCTTCCACAAGGATTAATTACCAGCCCTTGTTTCCCAGACTCTGAAGATTCAGTGGATTCCAGGCACGGACCCTATGGCGGAACCAAAGAAGAACCCCATCTTGGTGTCCCTTCGTAAGACCTCATACTACTTCCCAATGATGGAAGCCATCCAGGAACTAATTGAACTGGAGTGGGATGCTCTGGAGGCCAGCGTTAAAGGAGGTCGGACCTTGGAAGCCTTGTACCTGCTGGAACCAGTGACCAAGGAATGCCTGCGTTTCCCAAAAGTGGATGCCATGGTCTGTGCCGTCTCAAAGCGAACAACCATTCCCGTCGAGGGAGGGGGCTGCATTGAAGGATACTCAGGATAGACAATTAGAATCCATCCTTAAGCAAGCCTTCGATGCAACAGCAATGACACTTCAGATTGCGCACTGGTGGCACGTTCCTGCTTACTTCTTTCTCTCGAGGCAAATAACTCCGGAACGTATACCGATGAGATGATGGAACCGGCAGCAGCCTTCCTGATGGACACAAACTCAGATCTGGTGTGTACCTCAGCAGAGGAGTAGCCTCGGTAGTGGTGGCCAGAAGAAAGCTATGGCTACGGAATTAGTCTGCTGATGCAACCTCTAAAGTGAATCTCACAAGAATTCCCTTTAAAGGATCTCTCTTTTTTTGGAAGCGAATTGGAGAAGTTAGCCAGCAAGTGGGGCGAATCTCCAGTGCCTCGGCTACAGGAGGACAGGGGTAAAAGATCCCAGCACCCCTCCCCAAGAAGAACCAGAGGCAGAAGCTCTCAACGCTTTCGACCCTACAGGAACTCGCAGTTCCAGACACCTCGTCCCTACGGAAGGTCCCAGCCCTTTCGGAACCGACAGACCAAGACAGGAACAGGCCTGGGGCCAGGCTCCAGCCATGCTCCCCAATGAGAATGGGCTGACCCATCCTCAGGAAGAGGAAATAGGGGTCGACTTTCCCTCTTCTACCAATGATGGGTCGAGATCACGTCGGACAAATGGGTTTTTAACATCATTCAAGAAGGTTACTCTCTGGAGTTCTGCAGCATCCCTCGGGACAAATTTATGATATTACCCTGCCACTCCCACACCAAGAGACTGGCAGTGGAAGCCACTCTGACAAGACTACTCAGTCTGAAGGCAATAACTCCGGATCCTACGTCCCAACAAAATACGGGGCGTTATTCCATGTATTTTATTGTCCCCAAGAAAGCAGGATCATTTCGACCCATCTTGGATCTCAAGAACGTCAACCATCATCTACGGATACTACACTTCCGCATGGAGACTCTTCACTCCGTAATAATGGCAGTACAACATTGAGAGTTTCTAACCTCTCTGGACCTCTCCGAAGCCTACCTTCCCATTCCAAGTCCATCACGATCAACAACGTTTTCTACGTTTTGTGGTACTGGGACACCATTACCAGTTCCAAGCACTACCCTTCGGACTAGCTACCGCCCTCAGAACATTCTCCAAAATTATGGTGGTCATGGTGGCAACACTGAGGAAGGTAAGGATCTTGGTACATCCTTACATGGACGACTGGCTGATCAGGGCGAAGTCTTCGGAAGAAAGCCGACAGGTGACCAGCAGAGTCAAGAACCTACTGCAGGAACTCGGTTCAGTCGTGAACATGGCCAAGAGCAGTCTACAGCCCTCTCAATCTATAGAGTACCTGGGGGCCTGTTTCGATACCAAATAGAACAAGGTCTTCCTCCCGCCCCTGAAGAGGAGGAAACTGATGGAACAATTACGACGATTGATGACCAATGCACATCCCAAGGTATGGAACTATCTTCAAGACCTTGGGCTCATGGCATCGACCCTGGAGGTTGTTCTGTGGTCAAGGGCTCACATGCGACCTCTCCAGTGCTCCTTACTATCACGCTGCAGCCCACTGTCCCAGGATTACTCAATCCGCCTCCAACTCCCTGCAGAGGTACGTTCTCAGCTTCAGTGGTGGTTACAGGAAGACCACCTGAGCAAGGGAGTAAGCCTATCCCACTGAACTGGATCGTGCTCACCACACGCTCGCCTACGAAGGTGGGGAGCTCACTGTCAGGAACTGACAGCCCAGGGACAATGGAACAAGGAAGAGGCGGGATGGAACATAAACCACATGGAAGCTCGAGCAGTCAGACTGGCATGCCTGCGATTCAGCCACAGGCTCCAAGGTCAAGCGATCTGAGTAATTTCGGACAATGCTACAACGGTTGCCTACATCAACTGCCAGGGAGGAACCAGAAGCTAGCAGGTGGAGGAAAATCTACAAGGAATCTCGGCCTCCCACATCGCAGGGAAAGACAACGTCTCGGCAGACTTCCTCAGCAAAGAAAGCCTGGACCCGGGAGAATGGGCATGGTCGAACACAGCATTCCAACTGATAGTAAATCACTGAGGTCTCCCAGCCATGGACCTCGGCCACCTCTCTCAATGCCCAAGTACCCAGGTTCTGCAGCTGGAGACGAGAGCCGCACTCCCAAGGGATCAACGCCCTTATCCAGACATGGCCAGAGGAGGACTTATTGTACTCCTTCCCCCCGTGGCCACTGCTGGCAAGATCATCCGCAAGGTAGAACACCACAGGGGACTATCTCTACTAGTGGCCCCGGATTGGCCATGATGCCCATGGTACGCATACATGCAAAGACTCTTTGCGGGCAGCCCTCTGTGTCTACCTCCACACAGGGACCTTCTCCAGCAGGGCTCGATTCTTCATGAAGATTTGTCTCGATTCTCTCTTATGGTCTGGCCCTTGAGAGGACTCGCCTGAAAAAGTGCGGGTTCTCAAAGGCTGTGATTGATACCCTGCTCCGCGCGCGGAAGTTCTCAACATCTCTGACATACGTACGGATCTGGAGAATATTTGAAGCCTGGTGCGAGGACCGTGGGGGTTCCCTGCGGACGGCCAAGATTCCCATGATTCTGGAATTTCTATAGGACGATATGAAGAAAGGGTTGTCTCTCAACTCCCTCAAGGTTCAAGTAGCAGCCCTTTCCTACTTCAGAGCCGAAGTGAGCGGAATCCATCTATCAGCGCATCCGGACTTGGTCCGTTTCCTAAAAGGAGTGAAGCAACTTCGACCACCCCTAAAGTGGTGAACCAAGAGGCAGCAAGTGTTGCAGGCAATAGACCAACTTATGGAATGGGTGGAAGGACATCTACACATGATCTTGGCCTCTCACATTGCAGGAAAATAAGACATAAGAGCAGACTTTCTCAGCAGGAAGAGCCTGGACCCAGGAGAATGATGATGTCAGACGAGGCATTTCAGCTGAAAGTGGATCGCTGGGGCCTTCCATTCTTAGACCTGCTGGCGACTTCTCGCAATGCGAAGGTTCCTCCATTCTTCAGTCACAGGAGAGATCCATGGACACTGGGCATAGATGCTCTCATACAGGTCTGGCCGGAAGACAAGTTGCTTTATATGCCTTTCTTCCGTGGCCCTTGTTGGGCAGGATAGTTCAAGGGATTGAAGGCCACAGGGGGATGGTACTCCTGGTGGAACCGAATTGGCCCAGATGACTGTGGTATGCAGATCTGCGAAGACTCCTGGTGGAGACCACCCTTCATCTTCTGACCACAAGAATCTGTTGCAGTAGGGACCTGTCCTTCACGAAGATCTGACTCTGTTTTGTCTTATGGTTTGGCCCTTGAGAGGGCTTGCTTGTTGAAGTGTGGATGTTCTTCTGCAGTGATTGCTACCTTGCTCCGTGCTTGGAAGTTCTTCATTTCCTTGTACGGGTTTGGAGAGTGTTTGAGACTGGTGCGATTCTGGAATATTTGCAGGATGGATTAAATAAAGGATTGGCCCTTAATTCCTTGAAGGTTCAGGTTGCAGCTATTGCTGTTTCAGAGGCCCGGAGAATGGCGATTCATTGTCGTCTCGTCCTGATGTGGCCCATTTTTGAAGGGAGTGAAGTATCTTCGGCCTCTCTTGAGCTGGTTCCATTGTGGAGTTAATTTGGTGCTGGAATACTTGGCAAGCTCTATGTTCCAGCCGCGGCATAGCCTTTCCTTGTGGTTTTGACCTTGAAGACAGTGTTCTTGGTGGCTATATATTCTGCATGTCCAATTTCTGAACTGCAGGCCTCGTCTTGCCAGGAGCCGTTCCTTTGGGTAACTCCAGGGGCGTTACAGCTGCGTACTGTTCCATCCTTCTTGCCTAAGGTGGTCTTGGAATTTCATTTGAATCAGTCCATTTCCTTGCCATCACCGGATAAGGTCAGGGACGTGGAGGAGTATCGCCTCTTGCCTCCCTTTGATGTCAAGAGACTTGTCGTGCGGTATCTGGAGATTTCTGAACCTTTTCGAAAGACGGATCACTTGTTTGTCTTTTATGGTGGAAGGAAGCAGGGTGAACCAGCTTCATGGGCTACTATAGCTCTCTGAATTAAGGAGGTAGCCATGGCTGCGTATGTGGATGCTGAAAAGCCGTTACCTACTCAGATTAAGGCTCATTCCACTAGGACTCAGGTAGTGTCATGGGCGGAGAATAGATTGTTGTCTCGCATGGCCATTTGCTGATCTGCGACGTGGCCCTCCTTACCTACTTTTTCCAGGTTTTACTGTCTGGATGTGCAGGCCCGGGAGGACACAGCCTTTGCACATGCGGTTTTGCCTGGACCGCAGGCAGTCTCCCACCCTGTTCGGAAATAGCTTTGGTACTTCCCACTGGTCCTGAGTCCATTTGTCTACAAGCTAGGAAAGAGAAATGACTACTTACCTGATAATTTCATTTTCCTTAGTATAGACAGATGGACTCAGCTTCCCACCCTTGGCTGTCGAATGATTGTGTCAACGGTCCTCCTGTGGGGCTGTGTGTTCCAGGGGATTACTGGTAAGTGTTCATCCAGTCCCTAGATTGGAGTACATTCGTTCCTTACTTGAGTTCAATGTTCTTGTTGGTTGAGTACAGTAATGGTTGACTGTTTTTAATCAAGTTTTTTGTTAGTCTGTTCACTGTTTCTTTTGAAGAGAATACTGGTAGGCTGGGATCACTGCAGGAGTATATATACTGTAATGTCAGTTTGCTCCATCTCCATCTACTGGCAGAGGAGCATTTTTGGAAGGCTTAAATAAATGTGGATAAAAGTGAGCCGTCATAAAGTGTTTGATAAATTGTTTCACAAGAGACTTCTTAGGAAATTAAAAAGTCAAGGGATTGAAGGCAATGTCCTTTTGTGGACTGGGAACTAGTTAAAAGATAGAAAACAGAGAGTAGGGCTAAATGGACAATTTTCTCAATGGAGAAAGGTGATAGTTGAGTGCCCCAGGGATCTGTATTGGGACCACTGCTTTTTAATATTTTTAAATGATCTGGAAATGGGAACAACGAGTGAGGTGATCAAATTTGCATAGGACACAAAATTATTCAACGTTGTTAAATCACTAGAGGATTTTGAAGAAATTGCAAGAGAACCTTGCAAAACAGGGAGACTGGGCATACAACTAGATTAAATTTAATGTAGACAAGTGCAAAGTGATGCAACCCAATTTATAGCTACACAATGCAAGATTCCACAGTAGGAGTCGCTACTCAGATTTAGGCATCATCATGAGTAATATGTTCAAATCCTCTGCTCTGTGTGCAGCAGCAGCTAGGAAAGCATATGAGATGCTAGAAATTATTGGGAAAGGAATGGAGAATGAAACAGAATATCATAATGCTCTGTATTGCTCCATTGTAAGATTACATCTTGAGTATTTTGTGCAATTCTGGTCACCACCTCAGAAAAAAGATATAGCTGAATTAAAAAAAGTACAAAGAAGGGCGACCAAAATGATAAAGGGGTTGGAATGATTCCCTTGTGAGGAAAAGTAAAGATGTAGGGGCTCTTCAGCTTGGAAAAGGGGATATGATAAAGATCTGTAAAATAATGAGTGGAGTGGTATGGGTAAACGTGAATTGGTTATTTGTACTTTCAAAAAGTACATAATGAAGTTTTTAAGTAGTACATTTAAAACAAATAAGAGAAAATATATATTTTTTTTACTGATCACATAATTAAGCTCTGGAGTTATTTGCTAGAAGATTTGGTGAAACCTGTTAGTGCAGCTGGGTTTAAAAAAAAGATTTGGACAAGTTCCTGGAAGAAAAGTCCATAAACCATTATTAAGGTGGACTTGGAGAAATCCACTGCTTATCCCTGGGATAAGCAGCATGGGATCTATCTAACCCTTGGGATCCTGCCAGGTACTTGTGACCTGGACTGGCCACTATTGGAAACAGGCTAGAGGGCTTGATCGACCTTTGGTCTGATCCAGTATGGCATATCTTAACATCTTATGTAAGAAGGCTAAGTATTAAAGCAGTGAATATCATTTTGCCACTTCCTTGTATTGCTTCATGACTTTTATTCCTTGGATCTCCTTACTGTTTTGTCTTAAGGGGGATGTTAAGTCCACGCTTGAATTGCTTATGCTCTTTGTATGTCAGTGTGATGCTGGCATGGTCTTCTGCTAATAGTGAGCATAGCAACCCCCTCTCTCATCTCTCCACCTGTAAAGATTCATAAGAGTGGAAGCTTCAAAAACCCTTTAAGCCTTATCCATTAAAAATACTTTCCATGAGCACAGAATGGAGAAAAGTGCTTTTTTAAGAACTCAAGAAATAATAATAATAAAAAAAAAAATTTGGCTTAAAAAGGGGTGGGCCTTAGTGATTTCGTTTTATTTCTTAGTTTTAGATCTAAACTGAATTATCTAAAATAGAATTTGCTAGGCCTGCTGTTGTAAGACGGTCTTGCCAGACAGCAAGGCTTAGGATCAGAAAGAAAGTAAATAAAAAGTGCTGAGGGTTGACCCAGTGGCAGCACTGTGCACTTCCATGCGGGGGGAGGAGGGATCATAGCTCCTGGTGGGAGGAGAGCGCTACGGTCATTATTAAGAGAGAAGCAAAAAGCAGTCGTAATGTGATTGATCCGTGGTGTTCCTGCTTCATTTGTTTACACTCCGTAGATGTCTGTGGTGGAAGAAATGAAAAGCTGGTGCATGGTAAAAATCCAGAACCTGGAGATGAGGTTTTCGGGAGATTCCAGATCCTCCAGACATACCAAGTCCACGCCGTCCACTTGTGGGTCCCTGACCGAAACCCCAGACTCCGAAAGCCCCCACAGCACAAAGGACCGTCAGACGATCCAGTCCTCCCTGCAGTCAGAGGAGCTCCAGCAGAATCAGCACGCCTACATTGCACTTCAGAGTAGCTTCACGGAGGATGCAGGACAGGCCAAAATGCCACCTTCGGAGGAAAGCTGTGGAAAGCATTATTTTGTGGTTCAGCAAGACAGCATAGGAGGTACAAATGCATTATTTATAGCATTTCTTGCAAAAATGAGGGATATCTTTACCATTGCGACACGCATGCTTCATCACACTACTGACCATTTATTTGACCAGCGTAAAAGCCATCCAGAGATGTTCTTGAGCAAGAGTTTGAGACCTCTGATAATATCTGAAAAAGGGGCCTATGCGGTCTCAAAAAGTCATGTGCAAGAATATCTTGGGATAATTCTTGTATTGGTCCAGTAACAGGTATCCTAAGCCCTATCACAGAATTACTGGATCCTAACCCTTGCTACTGACCATGCAAGGTACTGCATCTGTCCAAGTAATGGAAGAGATCAGGTTAGGCTTTGTGTTAATTTTTGAATGCTCAATGTTCCTACTGTAAAACTCCTGTTAGGTTGAGGGGTTCCTTTTGTCAGAATACGTAGGGTAATCAGGAATAATTTGGCACTTAAAACCTGCGATCTCTCTTTTTATTTGTTATTCTAAGCCTTCAAAACACTCATCTCTTCATGATGAGTGGCTATTCCTCTATCACCCATCCATCTATGCAGTCAGTGAGAGGGCAGGATAAAAACCCAGCTGTCCAGTCTACTCAAGTATAACCGACCTGAACTGATTGGGAGGAGGTGCCGAGGGGTTTTTCTACTTTCTTTTGATAGAAAACAACCTTTAGATTTCCGAGAACCAAGTGATTCCTTTTCGAGGATGATTGTCCTGAGGGCCTATTCTCCCCATCTAGTCTTCTATCGTCCTGCTTTGTCTTGCATTGTGCTGGTACAAATCCACAAGGCCTGGCCCCTGTAAGCTTTGCTGTGAAGACTCCTGATGGAGGGCTGTATTAACATGTGGAGTATTTGCCATGTAAGCCCATGTGCTGCACTGTATACTGTCCTGCCTTGCTCTGTCCAGAGCTGTAGCATTTGGTGCATAGATAGTCTTTGAAGAATCACCTCCGGCATTATTTTTCAAGACATTTCATTGATGTTCATAGCCCTTTTGTCAAACTTGAGCCATTTGAAAACCTGCTGTTGTCATTGTACGAAACCTGAGGTGCAGGCAATTAAGATTGTAAGCCCCCTGGGGCAGGGAAATGCTTATAGAACCTGAATTGTAACTTGGTTCGGAAAGGTGATTAATTAAATCCAAGTCCTTCTAAATCGTGCCCTCATTCTTTTTTTCTGCTCCCCACCGCTCGATCCCTCATGCACACTTCTGTGTATGCCATGTGTAAAGCAGGCTTAATGATCCTGTAGCCTTGTTGAAACTCTTCGATAATATTGAACGCTATTTCAGTAACTGTGGGATGCTATTAAAGTAGTGGGTTTGGAAATGGGTAGGGTGACTGGCGGATGAGATGGAACCATGTTAACGAGGGCCAGCATCTTTTGGGTACAGTCCTTTTGCACCCTCCCCCCCTTAATGCCCACAACATCAGTGGCAGAAAAACATGCTAGAAATTCTTTTGTAATCTAGAGAGACTTCAAGAGTAAACCAGTTTGTGTTCCCACTCTCTTCCCAATGTAGTGTAGTTAATGCAATCTCTGTAAGACATTGCAGATTATAAATTCAGTTGATCAATGCCTATAACTGGTGTTTTGTCTTAAACGACATTTTGTTTACGAGCTTTGTTCTTCCTTAGGTACAGTGCCAGAGTTGGTTGCTGCTGGTTCTACCCCAATGCCTGCGGCCCCGCCTCAGGTTGTTAGGCCCAAAGACAAAGCACTACCTTTGGCTGTTTTCCCCAGTCAGCAGGAGGCGGAGCTGCCATCCGCCGACCACTGCGGCCCCAGACTAAGACACGTTAAAGTGCAAGCCACACTGCCACCCGAGGCGGAACCCAGAAAGCTTGAGCACCCAACCGGCCATGTCACAGACCGAGGAACTCAGACAAGGAAGCCTGCCAAGGGTGGCCAGTCGAAACACCGGCCTCGTCATCACACAGCCTCGCACTCGTCCCAGCAAGAGCAGCAGCCCGCCAAACCCTCTGCTCTGCCCGCAGACCAGCAGGCTGCCTCACAGATTAGAGACACGGCCAAAACTCTGGAGATCACACAGTACTTCTTTGAGGCCGTTTCCACACAAATGGAAAAGTGGTATGAACGGAAGATTGAGGAGGCCCATAGCCAAGCCAGCCAGAAGGCCCAGCAAGACAGAGCTGCCCTCCAGGAGCACATCAGAAGTTTAGAAGAGGAGCTTCGTAAACTAAGGACTAAAGTGCAAAAGGAAAGCTAGCATCAGTTGGTAGGTTACGGACCAGACTGGAACTTTTAAGCCAGTTAAAAAATCCTGAAAGATGGTTTGTATGCACGATATAGGCCACTTCGAATAGTTCTCGGGAACTGTTTTCAGGGCCTGCTGTGGGCTCAGTCTTGATTGGTTCTGTGAAGAGTCCTTTTTAACAAATGCATGGACAGGACATATTGAGCAGGTTCTGCACAATGTGGGATGCTGGTGGGGCACATTGATGTGGTTCTCTCTTTTGTTCTTCAGGTGCACTGTGCAAATTGTGAACAGATAGAAGCTTTTTTTTTTTTTTTATGTTCAAACTTAAGCAAATATAAAAGTGAATGTCAGAAAACAGAAGTATGTTAAATTCAAGGCCATCCCTCAAAGCAAATATCACTTTGCTGTTAGTACAACTGAATCACAAACATCATGCACTGCTCAAAATGTGTTAGGAGAGCATCATATATTTATAATACCTGCAACTTTAGTGCTGATACTGATTTTCAATTAGCTGTCTCCTTGATTAAATACCAATTAGTGATTGCTCTTTTTAAATTTTTTTTTATATTTGTAAATAAAAACTTTTGTATAAAAACATTATTTCTTGATCAACTTCTGTTTGTATTTTTTTTGTTATCCCTATGCTTGTTCATCTTGCAGCACTTTGTGATCGCGACTCGTTCTTCTTTCCTTTGCTTATTTATAAACCAGCCTGACTTGAAACTACCGATGAAATGTTTTATGATTTCTCCCTCTTTGTATTATGAATACATAAAAACAAAAAAATTATCTTTAGGCCGTGCTTTCTGAATAAACGTCAAAACCTGCCTGCCGCATTCCGACGGATTTCTTCCTCGGGGGAGAGGGGGGCGCTCATCAACGCTGCTTTCCTTTCTCAAGCTGTTGCAGTTGTGCACCGACCAACAGAAATAACACCTTTTATAAACGCCTACAACCTAAAAATCAGTTGTTGATGGCTGAGGCCCAAAATTGAAACTACTATTACAAATGCAGGACCATGACATCTTAAAAAACCAGCTGGGTGCTAAAACTTAAATCAGTGATAGCCAATCTAATTCTTCATGGAGTCCAATGACATTATCACTGATTTAAGTTTTAGCACCTAGCTGTTCTAATTGGTATTTAATCAAGGAGACAGCAGTATCGACACTAAAGTAAATGGTGCAGGCATTTATATATGAGTTGCAGTCATCTTTCACTTTGAATAGTGGTCCAATTTATTACAATTCAAGGACACGTCATATGCCCTGTATAGAGCAATTTCTTTCTAGACTAGAAGCAATTATTCAAAGACCAATAAAACTAAAAATCAATGGAAACATTGCTTCCATTGGTCAGAAATGAAATACAGAACTCTTCATGCAGAAGGGGAATACTTTGTGCCACTGGAATAGTTTACTTAAGCTGCCTCCCACTTTGTGAGTTTTCAAGTAAACCATCCCCCCACTTTCAAAACCCTGAAAGCAGAAATAATGGTTCTTTTAAAGAAGCTTTCTAAGACATGCTCAGCGCTGTAGATTTACCGCCTGTGCCACAGTGAGGCACGTCAGTGCAGTGGAAGTGTCTCTTATAGCTAGTATATCAATGAAAATGGACTGTGTAAGTGACAAGTTACGTGGCTGCATTGGTCACACGTTGTCTTCAGATCAAAGAATTTGTTTAGTTCATTCTCATTTCATTGTAGTACGATAGTTTACAAGGGACGTAAGTCACAGTCCTTCTGTGGCCAATCCAATAATAAAATGAGTGAAGAGCCAGGGAAAACCCACAGTTACCTGGATACAATACAAACAAGAGTCAGTGAGATACATAATGATGGGTCCTGTAGACATATCATCAGCCATAAATGCAAAAGAAGAGTGAATAAGCCAGGGAAATGATAGAAATGCCGGTCTTCAGGTTAGCATTTATGTATTCACGGAATCTTCTAGACCACATCTATCATTGTCTCATGTAAGAAAACACCATTATACATAAAAAAAAGTCATTTATTTAGACTTTGTGTCAGCAGTTTTGTGTGTTGTACAGTTTGTTTGATGATATGTCTATGGGGCCGCCAAAGGGCCAGGCTGGTAGCTCAGTGGCAGTGCTGAACGCTACCATCCAGAAGACCTGGGTTCTGTTTCCAGGCCTGGCTTCTATTCCCCAGGCCAAATGGGCTTGGGGATGCTGCAGATGCAGTGTTCATAGCCCCCGTGGGGAGAAGAGGAGGGATAGTTTCATGCATCACTCAACAGCAACATCTAGTGGTCAGACTTCAGGTCCACATTAGGTTTCAGAGATAGCCACAGTTTGTAGTCCCTGCCCAAGGACTGTCACCGTGATGTCTAGACTGAGTGGACACTGCAGAGCCAACAAACTGTAACATAGAAAAATAAAGAAGAGAGCCACCAAACCTTGGAGGAAAACTCCTTGAACACATATTTAACCAAATGGGGAATATAGTGTTAATCTTCCAAAAATAAAATAGGATAAAGGAAAACTGAGCACACAGCTGGGGAAAAGAACCATATTAGGTCAACAAATGTTGTACGATGCAAACCTTTGTCCAGAAATGTTTCCTGGTCTTTTGTGGTGGGGATGATGGACTACCCTACATAACGTGCTAAATCTTGTACAGGACAACTGAACCTGTCTCTCTTCAGTACCTACTGCAGTTAAAATGCCGAAATGGAACAAAGCAATAGACGACGTCTATCAGAGGTTTGGTTCTTCAAAGTAACCATGGGTTAACACAAACTACAGTATTCCTAGGCATAGTGTTAATTGTATAGGTGTTACACATTCCTTAGATATCATCAGACTGTAGGTGGACACAGCCAGGAAAAGTGGATTATAGTACAGTATTTGTTTATTTCCTTTTAGGAAAGTGCCGTACATGCATATAGTAACTTTGTTAGCTCTGATGCCTTGACTACAAGTAGTCAAAAATAAGGCATGAAAGCCTTTGTTAATGTTTACAAATGCCTCATTCCATGTTGTGCTAGGCTTCCTGTTTACTGTAAATAACTTTTTTTATGATCTTGGTATCAGCTGTGTGTTTCTCCAGCCATTAAAAATGAATGTTGCTTAGAGTGTCAGCTTTTTTTGATTTCTGTTTCAGGGGCCTTGCAGGTTGATCTTTGGGGGCTCCAGCAAGTATGTGAAGCACACTGCCCCTTCCTATGCCATTCTCATATCACGCCCTTGTCGCCCATTAAATATCAGACAGTATTCAAGTGGTTAAAGCTGAAAAACAGTCCCAGCTATCAAAAAGAAAGAAGACTGTGCGAAAAGCATTTGGACCATAAGATAGCCATCCAGTAAAAGGGGCACTGGGGTTTTGGTAAGGCCACAGCAGAAAAGCTAAACGACTTCTCTGCTTCCATTGTCCCTGTAGAAGATGTTGGGAAGATCACCATGCCAGAGCCATTCTTTGTAGGTGATGATTCAAAGGAGTTGAAGCAAATCAGCCTGAAGCAGGAAGTGTTAGAGTAAATTGACAAATAGCAAATCAGTATGCACTGATGGTATTCCTTCCAGATGATGTGGTTGAGTTCTCTTCATTTAATAATAAAAGGTCATTTTACAGTCTAACAAATGTAGGGTGTTCTTACCCTTTTATGCATGCATTCTTGGAACGAATGTAGGCAACACGATGGCTTAATTCAGATGAAAAGCCAAAATCACTGTTGGCAGAAATGTTAGATGAGTGAAGAGCAGCACATAACATGCCATACTGGGTCAGACCAAGGGTCCATCAAACCCAGCATCCTGTTTCAAACAGTGGCCAATCCCGGCCATAAGAACCTGGCAAGTACCCAAAAACTAAGTAGATCCCATGCTACTGTTGCTAATAATAGCAGTGGCTATTCTCTAAGGGGCAGATTTTGAAACGGATACACGCATAACCCCCAAAAACCGGCCCCAAGCTCCCCCTGCGTGCGCCAAGCCTATCTTGCATAGGCTTGGTGGCGCATACAAGCCCTGGGACGTGCGTATGTCGCGGGGCTTCGAATAAGGGGCTGGCTGGGGGCATGGTGGTGGGCCAGGGCGTGTCTGGGGGTGTGGCAGCAGTCCAAGGGTGGGGCTAGAGGCATGGTGGCAGTCCAGGGGCAGGGCCAAGTGCTCCAGCACAGCAGCTTCAGATAATAGACTAGGGGCACTCCATGAAGTTAGCATGTGGCACATTTAAAACTAATTGGAGAAAGTTCTTCTTCACTCAACGCACAATTAAACTCTGGAATTTGTTGCCAGAGGATGTGGTTAGTGCAATTAGTATAGATGTATTTTAAAAAGGATTGGATAAGTTCTTGGAGGATAAGTCCATTACCTGCTATTAAGTTGACTTCGGGGCAAATCTTTAAACTTGCACGAGGGTGCAGATTTGTTTGCGCAACCCGGTGTGAACAAATCTACACCACGAAATAAGGTGGTGGTGGTGGTGGTGGTGGGGGGGGGGAACAACCAAAAAAAAGTTCCCTCCAAGGCCGCTCCGAAATCGGCCAGCGGAGGGAACGGAGGGATCAAAATTGGAGGGAACCGCAGGCAGGCTAATCTGAGCACCCGTGCTTCTAGGCGGTTGATGTTCCACCCCGCCTCTTCTTCATTCCACCGCCCTTGGGTGGTTAACTCTTCGCAGTGCGCTCCCCACCTGTGTAGACTGGCATCTGTGGTGAGCAGGGTCCAGGGTGGGGAGGATAGTCTTGATCCCCGGCTCATGTGGCTGGTTTGTAGCCAGCACCGTAGCTGGGTCCGGACTCTGCCCGGTAGTGGTAGACGTACGGTGTAGCTCTGTGTTCGTGGACTCCACCGTGATAGAAGTGATCGTTGCAGGGGCCTCATGTGGGCTCGCGCCCATGGCACCACTTCCAGTGTGGATGCCATTAGGCCGAGGACTTGCAGGTAATCCCATGCTGTGGGACGAGAGGCGCTCAGCAAGGTCTGGAGCCGGTTCTACAGCTTTGATCTCCTCGTGGGGGTTAGGCTGACCTTGTCTTCCTTGGTGTCGAATTGGACTCCTAGGTATTCCAGCGACTGCAAGGGCTGCAGGGAGCTCTTGTTTGTGTTGACTACCCATCCTAGGCTTTCCAGTAGAGTTATGACTCTGCTGGTTGCTTGGTGGCTTTCCTCCTGTGATTTTGCTCTGATCAGCCAATCGTCCAGGTAAGGATGAATGAGGATTCCTTCCTTCCTGAGTGTTGCCACCACCACTACTATTACCTTGGTGAATGTCCGGGGTGCAGTGGCTAACCCGAAGGGTAGTGCCTGGAACTGGTAGTGACGATTCAGGACCTTGAAGCGTAGGTAGCACTGGTGTTCCTGATGAATTGGGATGTGTAAGTAGGCCTCCGACAGGTCCAGGGATGTGAGGAACTCTCCTGGCTGTATTGCACTTATGACCGATCGTAGGGTTTCCATGCGGACGCGTGGGATCCTTAGGTGTCGGTTGACCGACTTGAGGTCCAGGATGGGCCTGAATGTACCCTCTTTCTTGGGTACAATAAAGTAAATGGAGTAATGTCCAGTATTTATTTCCCGTGTAAGTACCGGGGTTATGGCCTGGAGCACCAGAAGTCTGGTCAGTGTAGCTTCCACTGCCGCCCTCTTGCGGGGGTCGTGGCAGGGAGATTCCACGAACTTGTCCGGAGGGGTTCGAAAGAAGTCCAGGTAGTACCCTTCTCGGATGATGGCTAGGACCCACTTGTTCGATGTTATCTCGACCCATCTGTGGTAAAATAGGGTTAGCCTGCCCCCTATGGCTTCTTTCCTTGGATGGGTCGGCTGAATCTCATTGTGAGGTGCGGCTGGGGCCTGGACCCGAGCTGGTTCCCCTCGTGTTGTGCTTGTTCCGAAAGGACTGGTTCTGCTCGAAGGGCGGGGCGCTTTATAGTTGTTCTTGTAAGGGTTGAAGCGCTGTGAGCTTCTGCCTCTGGCGGACCTGGGGAAGGGACGCTGGTTTCTCTTCGTCTTGTCTTCCGGCAGGCGAGGTAATGGGGAGTCGCCCCATTTGTTGGCCAGTTTCTCTAGTTCGCTGCCGAAGAGGAGGGATCCTTTGAAGGGCATTCTCGTGAGGCGTGTCTTGGAGGAGGCGTCAGCCGACCAATTTCGAAGCCAGAGTTGTATCCTGGCTGCCACTGTGGACGACACTCCTCTGGCTGCTGTGCGCACTAGATCGGAAGCCGCGTCAGTGAGGAATGATAGTGCTGATTCCATGTCTTCTCCCGGGGTGTTGTTCCTGGCTTGGGATAAACAGGAACGTGTCACCACGGTGCAGCAGGCCGCAATCTGCAGGGACACGGCTGCCACCTCAAATGATTGTTTTAGTATGGCTTCCAGGTGCCGGTCGTGTGCATCCTTGAGCGCCGCTCCTCCCTCCACTGGAATGGTAGTGTGCTTAGCGACCGCACAGACTATGGCGTCCACTCTAGGGCACGCCAGAAGCTCCTTGGTTGCTGGGTCCAGGGGGCACATGGCCGATAAGGCTCGACCCCTTTGAATGAGGACTCTGGTGCATTCCACTCCAGGTCAATTAGCTGTTGTGCCGCCTGTAAGATAGGAAAATGGCGAGACGTCTGTCGAAGGCCCTCCAGCAGGGGGTTCATTCTAGGTTCCCCTGAGGTGCCTTGGCCCGGGATAGCGAGCTCCGATAGGCATTGGGATACAAGGTCCGGAAGCTCATCCTTTGAAAAGAAGCGTCTCATGGTTCAGTGTGGCTCTGTCCCCGAGGGAAGTTCCCCCTCTTCAAGGGGCTCGGCTTCCTCTTCGGAGAAATCCGCGTCCCCGTAGGTGGGGCTTCTGGGTGGTGGGAGCCTGTGCCTAGGCCTCGAGGTCCTGGGGCCTGAGGATCTTCCGGTGGCGCATATGGCTGGTCCGCCCGGGGTTCAGTTTGCATTTTGACAAAGGCGTGAATCCCCTTAAACAACTCTATCCAAGAGATCGACGCTGGGTCCAGGTTGAGGGGTGCTGGTTCCCTGGGGGTCCCAGTCTATGGGATGGACTCACTGGGGCCTGCTGGTTCCGGTGTGCCCCCTGAGGAGCTAGCACTGGGCCCTGGGTGGGACTGGCCCTGACCTGGATCTCCCAGGGCCTTCTCACAGTGTGTGCATAGGGCGTCTGCTTCCTCGCTCTGTGCGGCTCTGATGTGGCATGCTGGGCAGAGGCCTTGAGCTTTTATTCCTGTTTCTGGAGGTGCCATTTCTGTGGACGCGTAAGCTCTTATGAGCTCCATTGCGTCTGACATGTGCGCGCAGATGTGCGCCTAGCCGTAGATGTGCGCCTTGTACTGTGTGCGTAACTTAAGCGCGTAAGGTTTTATGTGCGCCTAAGGTTAGGAGCACAAATAATTCTGTGCGCTTAGGTTAATTTGTGCGCTCGGATTGGACGGCGGGCGGCGCGGTAAACAAGGCCAAGATGGCGACAGCTAGCATGCGGGCAATATGGCGACCTCCTCTGAGGGTCTCCACATGGGCAGACCCTGGAACAGCCGGGGTCTAGTCCTGCTTGGCCGGATCAACCCGGTGGCACAGATTCCGATCGCCGACCTGTGCTCCTCCTCGATCTTCGGAGACCGGGCTAAAGTAGAAGCTTTCCACCTTACCTTGTCTTCGGCACTTCCCAGTTTCGCTCCGGGTGGTCTCTGGCTGCGGGGGGAGAGGGCAACTACCTTCACCGCCGCGCTCGAGGGGGTGCATCCGCTGCCTCTCAGCCGTGCCCGAGATCGGGGGCTAAGTCCTCGCCGCGATTCGACTGCCAGACCAAGGCTGCCTCTACGCCGCACCCGAGGATTTGGGGGCTAGGGCCCTGCCGCGAATCGGCCACCGGACCGAGGTTCACCTCAGAGGAGCCACGGAAATCGCCTCGGGAAACTCAACTGGGGGAGGGACCCGAGGGTATCACCGCAGGAGTGCGGGGCTCATCTTCAGGTAGGTTTCTTCTTTAAATTTCGGGTTTTGTTCTTTAATTTTGGTCTAACGCTCTGAGAGCGTGCATAGTCCCTAACTGCTATGGAGACAGAAAATACTGAAGAGCTGCACTTCCTGCAGGGGTGTATGTACTAGGGGCTGACGTCAGATTGAAATCTGATCCGTCTCCAACTGCTAACAGGAGTACACTATACCCATTAGTCCTGAGTCCATCTGCTACACGCTAGGAAATACAGACTTTGTCAAAATGGGGAAGTATCTGAAGGCAGAACGTGAAGACTGGGAGAAAATGAGAGAGGTGGAATAACAGTGCCCAAACTAAAAGGAGCAATTAAGGTAACTAATCTATATGTTAGAAAAGTAAACAAAAGCAAGAGAAATAAGAAACCAATCTGGTTCTCAAAGGAGGTGGCTGATAAACTAAAACAAGAACAGCATTCAAGAGATAAATGATCCCAAAAAGGGGAACACAAGAATATCTGGTGAAACTGAGGGAGTTGAAGAAAGCAAAAAGTCAGGCGGAAGAAAGAATTGCCAAAGAGATAAAGTGAGGAGACAAAACATTTTTCAGATACATCAGAGAAAGGAGAAAGCTCCAAAGGGGTATAGTGAAATTGAAAGGTGACAAGGATCAATGTGTGGAGAGAAACAAAGAAAAGGTGGAAATATTAAACAATTACTTCAATTTTGTGCTCACCAAAGATGATCCTGGAGAGGGACAGTCGCTAATTAACAAGACATTGGAGGAGGGGGGAGGGGGAGTAGACAAAACTACTCCATTTACAGAAGAGAATGTATGGGAAGAGTTAGGAAAACTGAAAGTGGACAAAGCCATGGGGCCTGATGAGATTCTTCCCAGGATACTGAGGAAGCTCAGAGATGTGCTGGTGGGTCCCGCTGCATGACCTGTTCAATAGATCCCTGGAGACGGGGGTGGTGCCGCAAGATTGGAGAAGAGCGGTGATGGTCCTGCTTCACAAGAGTGGAAGTAGAGAGGAGGCTGGAAACTACAGGCCGGTTAGCCTCATCTTAGTGATGGGAAAATTAATGGAGACTCTGCTGAAGGAAAGGATAGTGAACTATCTACAATCCAGTGGGTTGTTCGACCCGAGGCAGCATGAATTCCTGTCAGACAAATCTGATTGATTTGTTTGATTGGGTGACTAAAGAATGGTTGACAGACAGAAGGCAGTGTGTGATGGTAAATGGAACCTACTCTGAAGAGAGAATGGTGTTAAGCAGAGTACGACAAGGATCGGTGTTGGGACTGGTTCTGTTCAATATCTTCGTGAGCGACATTGCGGAAGGGATAGAAGTTTGTCTATTTGTGGATGATATTAAGATCTGCAACAGAGTGGACACACCGGAAGGAGAAGATAGAATGAGACGTGATTTAAGAAAGCTTGAAGAATGATCAAAGATTTGATAGCTGGGATTCAATGTCAAGAAGTGGAGTGTGGTAATCCAAAAAAAGATTTATGTGATGGAGGGTGAAGGGCTGCTGTGCCCAGAGCAAGAGAGAGACCTCAGAGTGATAGTGTCTAGTGATCTGAAGATGGCGAAGCAATGTGACAAGATGATAGCTAAAGCCAGAAGAACACTGGGCTGCATAGAGGAATAACCACTAAGAAAAAGGAGGTGATAATCCCCTTGTACAGGTTCATGATGAGGCCTCACCTGGAGTATTGTGTTCAGTTCTGGAGACCATATCTCAAAAGGGACAGAGATAGGATGGAGGCTGTCCAGAGGAGGGTGACAAAAATGGTGGGGGGTCTCCATCAAATGACTTACGAGGAGAGGTACAAAAACTAAATACATATGCCCTGGAGGAAAGGAGGTGCAGGGGAAATATGATACAGACATTCAAATACCTGAAAGGTTTTATTAATGCATAATCAATAAACCTTCTCCATTGGAAAGAAATCAGAACTAGGGGTCAAGAAATGAAACTCCAGAAAGACTCAGAACCAACATCAGGAAATATTTCTTCATGGAGCGGGTGGTGGATGCCTGGAATTGACCTTCCGGAGGAGGTGGTGAGAACAAAAACAGTGAAAGATTTCAAAGGGCATGGGATAGACACTGTGGATCCCTAAGGACTAAAGGATGGAAATGAAGAGAGAAGTGTATGGAGATAACTTGCTGATGTGGCTGTTACTGCCCTTCACCAGTAAGCCTTATACCTGATGCTACCTTAAGTTTGCTGGGCAGACTGGATGGACTGTTTGGACCTTTTTTTTTGCCGTCATTTCTATGAAAACACAGAACACATGAAAATCCTTGCTAAATCAGGAATTAAATTGGGGACAGACACCAGCACTGGAGCAACAATTTCTAAAAACCAACCATGTCTATTTTCATGACAGAGATGTAGCTCCTTGATGTGCAGTATTATAAGACAATAGCCGCGTGTGTAAAGTGAAGGAGACATTTTTCCATTCTTTAAATGTGAAACTTCAATATCCTTATGGCACTCTTTTTGTCGTTACAATTGGAATGACAATTATAATTCTTTAGTGTGGCTCTTTTTCCTCACTGAATGCTATTACTTTTTCACCCTCTGCCCTGTAAAGGTTCTAAGCTTACCTCGAGGAGCCCACGGCATAGCAGGCCCCTTCCCAGCAGCAGGATTTTTCTTCCAGACGAGTTTGAGCCAGGTGGTCCCCCAACTCCTACCGTGCTCTCAGATTCTCACTAGAACAGCAGGAGGGCTTGGGGCACCTGTGATGAAACAGGCATTCTGCATGCACTGTGATTTATTGCTTTGCTCTGTGACTGGCACTTTTCCCCCCCAGAGAGCTCATTTCCTAGCTTGCAGGTGGTGGTTGACCCCTGCCACTGTAGTTCAAGCAGAGGCTTTAGACACTGCCTGGATTCAGAAGGAAGCTCGAATACATGCACATCCCCGCAGCCCTGAGGAAATGTAAGACTGAAACCTCCTGCAGTGCCATTGGCCAGAATGCTATTACTAATCAAAAGGCCATTGGGCAAGGAGCTATTGTATGTACTTTGTGCACAGACTGGCCCTTCAGACAAGAGAAAAAACCCTGAAGGTGCTAGAACTCTCCAGTCTCATCTGGGAGTACAGAAGGAGCAGATCTCTGTGTTGAGCCCTACTTCAACTCCCATCGACAGCAAAGTTCCTGAAACATTCCAGGCACTGATAAGTAGTGAAAAGTGTTGAGATAAATTTTACTCTTTAATCCTTGCCATTTTACCTGTGCTAGTGGAAAATTTAACACTTCTTCAGTTCACTGTTCCTACTTTTTTGTTAATGAACTCATTTGTTAGCTCTATCTGTCCTGAACTGGTTAAAAAAAATTTCTGCATTTGGTTTGTGGGCGCATTTCTAGGAACTAACACCACTGGGTTGTGTTTGGTTTCCTACAAACCACCAGGGCATAGCTTATAAGCAGGGTACTTGCCAAAGGCTAGTGGGACCTAGTTGGGGAGTAGGAGGCTGCCAGTGTAGAAGCATGTGAAGAGGTGCAGGTGGGCCTGGGCAGTGCTAGCCCAGACCCTGAGAGTAGCACTGAGAGCTCATGAAGCTGTCACATCTCTCAATGTACAGAGACCTTTAAAATATAGCAGTATTGCTGACTAATGCAGTGGATTCATTTCATAAAGGGCCACAGTACAGTGTGGAAGTACTGTGGCTGATATGGGGAAGCAGAAGATTGAGATAGGGATAATTGAGGCTGAGAGAAACTGAGGGAAACAGCTGAAGAAAAATTTAAAATTTTGCAGTTATTCTTTTTTGCTTTATTCTGCACGCAATCTCCACAGAAAGATCCTTAACACATAGAAAATAAGGCGAACCTGCATGACCCAACACCAGTTGTGGTCAAACTTTCCCAAATGTGTAACAGGGATGCCAGAGGTAGCTGCGTTTTCAGGATATCTACACTGATTATGTGTATACTGGAGACAGTATTTGCAAAATGAGCTTATGCATATTCATTGTGACTATCTTTAAAATATGCCTGGCTGTGGGGGCCCCAGGAGAGGTTTGGGAGACCCAGATGTAAGCAGTCCATTCATATCTAAAAGGTAATTTGGTGTTCATTTAATGTTTGTCAAGTACAAGGCTACTATGCGGACATGCAAGTGCTGTCCACCAGCCCATCCTGGGGAGAGGGTGGCAGCAGTAATGGACTTCCTTACAGCTGACATGTATTGCAGGACCCACCAACTAAGGCTGAAGGGCCCTGGCTCACAAGTGGGTGGCACAGATGGTAGAAAGTTGAAGCTACCTTGTAGGAGGTAGAACCAACCAGCACAGCTGGCAGTGTCCTCAATCCTACCAGCCAATGAAATGCAGGAGCGACCAGGGAATGAGATGAGAGATGGAAAGGATGGAATGAGTAGCAGGTAATATAGAGGAGGAAAGGGGGACAAGATTAGACAGACAGGGAAAAAGGAAGGATGCCAACAGGAAGAGATGGACTCCCCTTCACTTATGACACCCCCCCCCCTACTCTTGACCCTCCTTCATCTACTGATGCATGCATATCCCACCCACTCATCCACTTCCAGCACCACATGTGGATGTATTAGGAGTTAGGGGTGCCATGGAGTGCCTTTAGTTGACAGGCTTTCCTACTAGTTTTGAATAATATGTGAATGAGCAATGTGGTGATGAATGTATTCAAATAATTTTTTAAAAATTGTCCTTAGTGGAGCATGTTCTCCAAGTACAACAGAATGTCAGTCCTGACCTATGAGTGACATCATCTGATGGTACCCAGCCCAGAAAAACTATGTAAAACGTTCCAGATTTCTGCCTAGCCCTTGGGTTCCAGTTAGTACACATCTCTAAATTTTTCACAAGTTTTTTTCTGCATTTCACTTTTTCCTGGCTTCCAGCACAGGGTCCTATGGTCTCATCCTTCTTAGTTCTCTAGGTAAGGGTTTTCAGCATTTCTCAAGTTTTTGTTTGCCATCATTCTCTAGGGACAAAGGGGCCCTTCAGTGTCTGCAAACCTTCTGCCACCATTGAGTTCAATTTTGTGCCCCTTTTGTTTCCCTCTCACAGATCTAGTGAGTTGGAGTGGTGCCCTAAATGTCGGTAGCACCCACACTGACCTGCTTTAGGGCCGAAGTGGACAGTATCCGGCTATCAACCCATCTGGATTTCACCCACTTCCTGAAAGGTGTTAAACAACTCCAAACACCCCTGAAGTGGCCAGTGCCTTTATGGAATCTCAATCTAGTATTAGACTTCCTAGCTGGGGATTCCTTCATACCAACACGTGGTCTGTCACTATGCCTTGTAATGTTGAAGACTGTATTCCTGGTGACAATATGTTCAGCTCGTCGCATCTCCAAACTACAGGCACTATCCTGTCGGGAACCATTCCTTAGGTTCACACCTAGAACCATACAGCTGCGCACCGACCCCTCCTTTCTACCGAAAGTTGTTTCCCAGTTTCACTTGAACCAAACCATCACACTACCATCGCTGGATGAACATAAGGACTATGAAGTCACGCCTTCTTCGCCACCTAAATGTCGGCAGACTCCTAGTACGGTATCTGGAAAGATCGGAACCGGTGCACAAAACGGACTGCTTGTTCATCCTTCACAGCGGGAAGAAACAAGGAGAAGCGGCCTCATGGGCAACTATAGCCCGCTGGATCAAGGAAGTAATCAAGGCAGCCTACATCGAGGCAGGGAAGCCCTTACCACTACAAGTTAAGGCTCATTCTACGAGGGCCCAGGCAGTTTCTTTGGCAGAAACCAAGCTACTGTCACCCGCCGAGATCTGTCAGGTGGCAATGTGGTCCTCCATACACACTTTCTCCAGGTTCTACCGCCTGGATGTTCAAGCCCGAAAAGATGCAGCCTTTGCAAGGGCAGTACTAAGTGGGCCACGGGCAGCCTCTCGCCCTGTCCGGGAGTAGCTTTTGTACATCCCATTGGTCCTGAGTTCATCTGGCTTCATGCTAGGAAATGGAGAAATTACTTAGCTGATAATTTAGCTTTCCTTAGTGTAGACAAATGCATTCAGCATCCCACCCATGGCTGTCCCAGAAAAGGAGAACCTCGGATAGCAAATCTCGAGATTAAGCAAATACGGGTAAAACCATGGCCTACCCTTACTTCAAGATACCCATAGTTTATCTGGTATCAGCGTTAAGTGGTTTAGTGCACTGGCTGTCTCCAGTTTGGAAATTAGTAAACCTGTTCAAGTTTTAATAAAGTTATTTAAGCAAAGATATATCCACAATGGCTTTTCGAAGAGAATACTGAAGAGCTAAGGTTACTGCAGGGGTATATCTAGAGTGACATCAGCTTTGAAATCTGACTCCATCTCCCATCTGCTAGCAGAAAAGCACTATACCCATTGGTCCTGAGTCCATCTGTCTACACTAAGGAAAATGAAATGATCAGGTAAGTAATTTCTCCAGTTGTTCCCATTGTAGAAATGAGTTGAAATTCATTGCTGGTAGATGGGTCAGTTTTGATGACTTTAAAATCTGAAACAGAGTTGCTTCTCCAACTAGTGAGAAATTAATGGAGTTTGAAAAATAAGGTTCAGGCCAATAATGTAAAAATTTAAAAAACATTTTTAAAAAAAGAATAATGATCACAAAAGCCATGGTCTCTTTATCCATGGGACATCCTCCAAGTTGTTCTCCCAGTTGAACCAGTGTCCAATTCAAAAATGCCTTCTCCCTGAAGGGAAGAATAATCCTGTAGCAACCAGCATAAGACCAGGGCTGGGATGCCAAAAATGTCTCTCTCAAAAGACCCTTAGTTAATGCTAACAGTCTCACAAAAATGTCTTCCAAAACAGCAGTAAATTCGCAGTCTTTCTCCTCTGCTGTTCCCCGAGTGCAAAGGAAGGAAAACCTCTGGGTCTCAGCCCTTTAAGATGTCAGGGGCTTGCCCTTTTCTCAGGAACTGGTCCAAAAAGTCAACAATCTTCCAACTCCTCTCTCCTAAAGCGCTCCACTATCCTTGGACACAATCTATCGGAAGAAGAGACCCATATCTAGATCAGTCCTCTTAGAGGAAATGACCCTAATCACATGCTCAGTCACAGCCCACAAAAATGTGAGAATATAGCAGGGAAAGGACCTGAAAATGCAAAAAAAAACCCCCAAACTGTTAATATGCTGGAAAACTGGGCAATTAAAGTAGCACATGCTACACACAATATCCCTAAAAAGTTATATTTAGAGAGATTGTATATGATAGGGTTGATTCACCCAACATTTATGGCAGAAAGATATTCATTCATTTGGATAAATAAAATGTTCAAATCCTTTGTTTAAAAAAAAAAAGTTATCTTCCAAAACCAAGCAAACTTCTGATCATTTTTAGAAATGCATTTTCCACATTAAAATACGCAGGAATCATCTTACTCTCACATCTGGACTTTAATAAAAACAGGTGTACTTCGAGGACAAGCAGGGTGGCAAGCCTTACATATGGGTGACATTGTCCGATGGAGCCTGGCACAGTAAAATATGTAAAGGTTTCCAGAACTTTAACTGTGCCTACTTAAGCAGGCCCCACAGCATGCCTTTATACTGTGCAAGATCCCTTCCTTTTCAGTGTTGCCACCATAATTTTGGTGAATGTTCTGGGGGCAGTCGATAGGCTGAATGGTAGCGCTCGGAACTGGTAATTGTGACCAAGTATCAGAAAGCGTAGAAAACGCTGGTGATCTTGATGTTCTGGGATGTTAAGGTAGGCTTCGGAGAGGTCCAGGGAGATCAGAAACTCTCCTGGTTGTACTGCCATTATGACCGAGTGAAGAGTCTCCATGCGGAAGTGTAGTATCCGCAGTTCCTGAACATACCCAGGTCAGTGGGTTGTGCATTCCTACCAGCAGATGGAGTCAGAGAACATAGAACTTTGGGCACTGCTACTCAACGAGAGTGCCACCTGCAGCTCCTCAGTATTTCTCTGACTCCAGCAGATGTTAGAGTTCCAAACCTGCAGTCTGTTAGTTAAAAAAAAAAAGTTAGGGAAAGTTTTTTTCCTAGGATAGGCTAGTTTGTAGTTAGTAATGTAGCTTTCTGAGGTGTTAGGCGCCTTCGTGGGCCACCCCTCAGTTGAAGCCGGGCGTCCGGGGGGTTGGATACCCCTGCCTGTGTCTCGCCCGCATTGCTGCAAGTGTCTTGATAGTCAGGGGCTCCTGGTTTCCTCGAGCACTGAGGAGGCTCTACTCACTCCTTCCTCAGACTCCAACTCTCTCAGGTTAGAAAAAAAGCAAGGAAGAAACCTTTCAAGGTAGGAGGAGTTCATTTGGGGGACGGGCTGTGCCGTTTAGTTGGCAGGCCAGCTGGAGTGGTTAGCTTAACCCCGTGGGTCCTCATGATGGCCCGGGGCTCCAGGTAGGTCACTGAGGGGCGGGGGAGGCCTTCACACACGTGAGGCCTCTTTTTATTTTTGCGCCGGTAGGGAGTTTTTCTCTTTTTAGCTCCTGCAATCGCATAAAGGTTTTTTGACTGGTTTTTTTTTTCTCAATGGCACCCCGGCCTACGTTGGGAACTTGCTGTGTGTGTGGGGCTCAGGGCAGGCCATAAATGCTAGTTCCCTGTGTTCTGCCTGTTCTTCAGGGCAGGAGGTAACTTCCTTGGGGAAAGCAGCAAGAAGGCAAGGGCTCCGGTCCTCCTTGGTGGGGGAGGGTAATTTCTCCGGTGGACCAAATTCCCACATGTGGGGATGACCCTGGGCCACTGGACCCTCCTGCGGGGGGTGGTGTTGATTCAGGGAGTTTTGCCCTGAGCTTTACCCGCTATTGCAGGACGTTTTGGATCTTCTAAAGATACTGAAGGTGGATGCAGTGGTGTCTGCCGTGACTAAGACCACCACTATTCCTGTGGCCGGGGCTGCTGAGCTGAAGGACATTCAGGACCGCAAACTGGAGATTCATCTGAGGCGAGTCTTCAAGGTCTCAGTGCTGAGTCTCAGGGAGACTATTTGCATCAGCCTCATGCAGATAGCCTGTCTTTGCTGGGTTCAGGAGGCGGCTGCAAACCTCAGTTCTGGCGGCGGGGGACCCTTGCAAGCTGCACATTTAGAGGCAGGAGATGCCTATGTTGCAGACGTGCTGTTTAACTTGATTAGGACCTCGGGGCGTAGTATGGTGTCTGTGGTTAAGGCTCGTAGACTGCTCTGGTTGCATAATTTGTCAGCAGACTTGTCTTTGGGGAGGATCTCGACAGTTGGTGAAATTGCTGGGAGAGTCCAAGGGCAACCGATTGCCAGAGGATAGGAAACCTTTGGGGAAGGTTTTTCCCCCACAGGCTCGTTTTAGGGATTCTTGCAGATTTCACCCTAGTAGGTCTTCAGCTCCTTCGGGCTCCAGGCCAGGCTCAGGATGTCAGCAGTCCTTTCATGGTGGATGAAGCCCAGACAAAGAGTCCACGGGCTAGGGTGCTGGTCGTGGAAAACCTACCCAATGAAGCCAGGGGCACCCATTCAGTCGTAAAAGCTGGAGAAGGCAGATTGTCTAGCTTCTACATGGAGTGGGAAAAGATTGCCTCAGATCGATGGGCCTTGGAAGTGGTCCGGGATGGTTACGCTCTCGAGTTTTCGTGCCTGGTGCGGGAGGCCTTTGGGGAGTCTCACATCACTTCGCGGGTCAAGCGCGAGGCAGTACAGGGGACTCTACAACAGCTGATCGATCTCCAGGCCATTGTTCCAGTTCCTCTGGCAGAACAGGGCAAGGGATGGTATTCAGCCTACTTTGTGGTTCCCAAGAAAGAGGGCACCTTTCATCCCATTCTGGATCTGCAGAAGGTGAACAGGTGTTTGCGAGTTCCCCGTTTTCGCATGGAGACGTTGAGAATTGTGGTGGCCGCGGTATGCAGAAGAGAGTTTCTCGCGTTGTTAGACCTCACTGAGGCGTATCTCCACATCGTGATTTGCTGGGCTCATCAGCAGTTCCTCTGCTTCAAGGTGATGGGTCAACTTTTCCAGTTTATAGCTCTCCTTTTCGGCCTGGCGACGGCTCCACGTACTTTCACCAAGGTCATGGCGGCGTTCCTGTGCAAGGAGGGAGTCCTTGTTCACCCGTATCTCGACTGGCTAATCCAAGCGAAGTCTCAGGAGGACTGTGTAAAGTCGGTTCAGAGGGTGATGCTCACCTTGTAGTTGTTCGGCTGGGTCATAAATGTCGAAAAAAGTCATTTGGAGCCCACGCAGTCGTTGGTCTACTTGGGAGCGCTCTTCGACACTTTCCAATGCAAGGTTTCTCTGGCAGTGGACCAAGCCCTGCTTCAGAGAAAGACTCCAACTGTTTGGCATCACTTACAGGTTTTGGGATCCATGGCCTCCACCTTGCATTTGGTCCTGTGGGCGTTCACTCATTTGCGTCCGTTGCAGCGTGTGCTGTTATCGCGGTGGAGTCCAGTGTTGGAACAGTTCCATATACCGTTACCTCTCCTTACAGAGTCCAGAGTCAGTCTATCATGGTGGCTTTCACGCAGCAACTTTGAACAGGGAATGGACTTAGACCCTCCGAATTAGGTGGTTATCTCCACAGGACACGAGAAACCGAATCTGAAAGGTTAAGTGGTTGAAGGATTAACCTTTCAACATCCATGCCGTCAGGGACAAGGCCTGAAGATTGGGATGGCGTAGACATCCGTCGTTCTGAGTGATCAGATGCGGGTCCGTTCCCAAGGGCATGTGCCTGCGGATGGAGAGATCCTGGAGTATGGGAAACCACACTTGGCGTGGCCAGTGAGGTGCTATCAGAATCATGGTTCCCTTGTCCTGATGGAGCTTCACGAGAGTCTTCGAGAGAAGAGGAAGTGGAGGGAATGCATAAAGCAGACCGGTTGCCCACGAGAGGGAGAATGCATTTCTGGGCTGAGAGTGTTTGCTGCGAATGAGGGCGCAGTAATTGTCCACTTGTGGTTTTGAGGGGACGCAAAGAGGTCTATTTGGGGATAACCCCATTGCTGGAAGAGGAAGGTCGCTACCGAGAGGTTGAGAGACCACTCGTGCGGTTGGAAGACACGACTCAGTTTGTCTTCCAAGACATTGTGCACTCCCGGCAAATAGGTGGCCCTGAGGTACATCGAGTGGGAGAGCACTTCCACCCAAATCTGCGCAGCTTCCTGACACAGAAGGAAGGAGCCTGTGCCTTCCTGCTTGTTGATGTACCACATGGCCTCCTGGTTGTCCGTCTGAATCAGGATGACATGATTTGATAGGCAATCCTGAAAAGCTCTGAGAGCATATCGCATTGCTCGAAGCTCCAGGAAATTTATCTGGTGTTTGGTTTCCTCTGGAGACCAAGATCCTTGTGTCTGTAGGTCGTTCACATGGGCTCCCCACCCAAGGTTGGAAACGGTGGTGGTGAGAATGAGTTGAGGATCTGGTAGTTGAAAGGGCAGTCCCTGGAGGAGATTGTTCTGATCTTTCCATCAGGCGAGAGACAGACGGAGCGTGTCGGTGATGTGGACAATGGTCGACAGAGGCCGAGTAGCTTGAATCCATTGTGCCTCAGAGTCCAATGCATGAGCCTCATGGCCAGGCGGGCCATTGGTGTGACATTGACTGAGGACGCCATGTGTCAGAGAAGGACAAGGAATTGCCGAGCTTTTGCTGTATACTGAGACTGCAACTGGTGAGCGAGGGACACGAGGGTTTGCACTCGTTGTTGAGGTAGAAAGGCTTTTGCCTGCAAGGTGTCCAAGTCTGCCCCAATGAACGACAAGGTTTGAGATGGGACTAAATAGGATTTCTCGTAATTGACGAGAAATCCTAGAGAAATTAAAGTGTGTAGGGTCAAATCCAGGGACGATCGAGCGGCTTGCTGGGTTGGGGCCCTGATTAACCAGCCGTCTAGATGTGAACACCTTCTTTCCTGAGAAAGGCTGCGACAACTAAGACATTTGGTAAAGACTCGTGGTGCCGATACTAGGCCGAATGGAAGCACTCTGTATTGATAGTGCTTTGAGCCTACTAAAAACCTGAGGTACTTGCGATGAACTGGAGATATCGCAATGTGGGTGTATGCATCCTGGAGGTCCAGAGAGCAGAGCCAGTCTCCTTTTTGTAGAAGAGGTAGAAGCGAGCCAAGGTTACCATCTTGAACTTTTCCCGCTGGAGGTACTTGTTAAGGGCATGTAGGTCCAGAATTGGACGAAGCCCCCCGGAGTTTTTGGGGATCAAAAAATACCGGGAATACAACCCTAGGCCTTGTTGCGAAAGTGGGACGGGTTCTGTTGCTCTTAACTGGAGAAGAAGGGAAACTTCCTGCTCCAGGAGGAGAGAGTGATTGGTTACTCTCCACGCTTGTAGAGGCGGTGAGTCCGGTGGAAGAGCAAGAAAGTTTAGGTGGTAACCCTGAGCAATGATTGCTAGCACCCATTGGTCGGTTGTGATTGATTGCCACATGCCGTGAAAGTGGCACAATCGACCTCCCACTGGTATGCTTGGCAGAGGAATCAGGCTGCTGCTCTCCAAGGGAAAGTGGCTTTTGCTTCTGGGGCTGGCGAGGCTGAGGTTTTTGATAAGGCCTCGTAATTCGGGACCTTGGTGGTGGAGGATAGTACTTCCTTGGGTGGAAAAATGACTTTTTAGAGTCCTTCTTGAAGGGCTGTCTAGAGGGGAAGTCAGAAGGTATCGATGAGAGCTGTTTGAGGGTCTCATGATGGTCCTTTAATTCAGCCACTATTTGCTGAATCTGTTCACCGAACAGATTATCTCCTATACAGGGCAGGTCAGAGAGCCTGTCTTGAACTTCTGGGCGGAGGTCAGAAGACTTGAGCCAGGCCCAGCGTCTTGCCGAAATGGCAGTTGCAGACACTCTAGTGGAGGTGTCGAAGATATCGTAAGCTGTTCTTATCTCATGCTTTCCTGCCTCAAACCCCTTGTTGACAAGGATTTGAAGATGTTCTTGGAATTGGTCAGGCAGGGTTGCAGAGAAGTCCTGTATTTGCTTGAAAATGACCCTGTTGTATTGGGTTATGTACAGCTGGTAAGAAGCAATTCTGGAGATGAGCATGGCCCCTTGGAACACTCGACCAATATTGTCTAGGAACTTGTGTTCCTTAACAGGAGGGGTAGAGAGAAGTGAGGCTTCATCCTTTTTGCTTTCTTTTGAGCCGATTCTACCACAACTGAGTGGTGGTCGAGCTGAGATTTTTGAAAGCCAGGGGCTGACTGTACTAGATAGGTGTCAGCCTTTCTGTGTACTGGGGCAATGGATCCAGGGTTTTCCCAGTTCTTTTTGAGGTCGTCAAGAAGAACTTGATGAATGGGAATAGAAGTGATCACTTTAGGGGCATCCAGGAACTGGAAAGCTCCATCATCTGGTGCCTATCATCCTGCTCCGTCTGAAGCTGAAAAGGGACCAATTCCGACATTTCCTTCACAAAATTAATGAAAGAAAGGTCCTCTGGAGGAGAACGCTTTCTACTTTCAGTAGGAGAGGGAGGTGAAGGTAAGTCATCGGTGTTTGTGGAAGTATCATCACCCCAGGTGTCATAAGGATCAGCAGGCTGACCTGTAGGACGAGAAAGGGGTTGGATACCCGAAGGCTCCGGCTGAGGCTCCGAGAAAATCGAAGGAATCACCGGGGGCACTGTGGACGCCCTGGGGGCTATTGGTGCCGGCATCGAAGGCATTGATGGCGCCGATGTGCGTATCGCCCCCGATGAATGAATCGGTGGCGAGGGACGACAAGGCATCGATGGCTGAGGCAATACCCCCGAAGGAGGAATGCGGAACAGTGTTTCTCCTCCCGATGAAGCTGTCAACGGGGAGCGCACTGGAGCCATCCGAGACCCGGGAATCACCGGTGGAAGGGCGGTCATGAGCTCCTCCATCCGGCATAGCAGCAGTGCCAGCGCTGCTGGAATCGGGTCGGTGACCGGTTCCACTCTTTGTGCCGGTGTCGGAGGAACCTGGAGTCGTTGCATCGCCTTGTCGATGGCCTCCTGGACCAGCCGGTCCAGTTCTTCCTGGAGACCTGGAGCAAGCAGCCCCGGCTCCGTGACAGAAGAGGGAGGCTGAGGCACAGTCGGAAGGACCACCTTTACAGGCGGAATCGCAACTCCCAAACCCTTATTGGGTGAGGGTGGCCTCGATGTCCCGGTCGCAGGAATGGTCTGTGCCGTTCCTGGACGGGGCTTCTTCGATGGTGGCTCGGATGGTGGCGAGGTCGATGATTTCGCTCCCTCGACGGTCTGAGACTTACGATGCCAATGGCGATGTTTCTCCCTATGATCCCCTCGATCTTGAGGGGGAGAAACGGGATTCGATGGCCGTGAAGACGTCAATGGCGGGCGGTCACCAGACGGTGGTCGATGCTGGAGCGACTTCGACGGTGCCGGTTCGGATGACGATGCGATGGACGGCATCAGGGTGTGAGCACGGAAAAGGAGTCCCATCTTCTCCATTCTGGCTTTGCGACCTTTTGGTGTCATGAGGGCACATTTGGTGCAAGTCAGGACATCATGCTTACGGCCTAAACACATTACACAGACTCCATGATGGTCTGTGATAGACATGGTGCGAGTACAGTCCGGGCACCGACGAAACACAGACGCCATGGCCATAGAAAAATCGAGCCGCGTTACGGTCGACGGCCAGTAGGCCGCGAGGGCCAAAATAGACTGTAATTGACGAAAAATGGTGAAAAACTTACCGGAGTACCGCGGCCCGAGAAAAGTTAGAGGAGGGACCCCTGTGGGGCAGTTTAAATTTAATTAACTCTGTGAGGAAAATTCCTGTCAGGAATCTCTTCAGAGCTCCTAAACCGTGAGGCTACTGCTGCGCGGAAAAAAGAAGACTGAAGGGGGACCTTTGCTGGCTGCGGGGTTAGTGCCATGCTGGGCATGCCCAGTAGGGGCCAGTCAAAATTCTGGTAACTTTGACAGAAGTTTTCCGTGATTGGGCTCCATCCTGATGATGTCACCCATATGGGAGGACTACCATCCTGCTTGTCCTGTGAGAAGAGCACTATACTCATTGGTCCTGAGACCATCTGGCTACACACTAGGAAAGTTGGATTTTTCAATTAGATACCTTGCTCGCTCTGACAGGCTATGCTTGCTGGGTTTTCTCTGATAAGCCTCGTTTGCTGGCACTTCTCCCTCTACAGATAACCTTTGATGTTACTGCATTTCTCCTGTTTGATAGGCCCCCTTTCTGGCGTGCTTTTGTGGGCTTTAGATTTTTTACTCTGGCGTTCCATCTTGGAAGTCAGTACAAGTATACTTTATCAGGTGAATTTTAAAAGCCCGGTGTGTGCCAAAACCAGGAGATATGTACACAGGTGCGCGCTGAGCGGATTTTAAAAGCTGCTCAAGTATGCGCGTACTTGTCACTACGCTCACAAATGAAAAGTTCCAAAAAAGGGGAGGGGCTTGGTCTGGACATTCCTGGATTTCACCTTGAAATTAGTGCGTACTTACATGCACATAAGGGAGCCATGGTCCCCTGCCACATAACTTTACTACTGCTATGGATGATGTGTAAGTTGTAAAACAAAAACTTCTAGGTAATCCAGCAGGATTTTAAAGGTCAGGGCTAACAGGGGAGAAGGGAGGCTATTAAACTAGGGGGTACTTGTGTCTTGGATTGGCCACAGGATGGAAACAGAATGCTAGGCTTGATGGACCCTTGATCTGACCCAGTTTGGCATATCTTATAGTTTGGAAGTCCTATCCCTTACCTGGGCAAACTGGGAACGAATTAGGAAAACTGGCATTGGCATCTGTGCATGTATTTTGCATGTATAGGTGTGCGTCCACTTGAAATTGGGATACGTGTGCACGGTCAGGCTATTTTATAACATGCGCGCATATACCAAGCATATGTAATAAAATGATCATGTCCTTGGGCACGGGCTGAAGACGTCTATTTAAAAGTTACCATCTATGCGTGTCTGGAAGGTATGCTCCATTTAATGTCGTTGTCTGCTGCGGTAAGTTTGTGTGATTTGTTTTTGATTAAGCTTATTTATGTTTGTTTCAGATTCTGTTCTAACACCATTTAAAAGACTTTAGTCTCTCCCAATGCAGCTACCGGGCTTGAAATTTTTTATTCTCACTGAAGATTGCTTTTTGGAACTTCTGAAATCCTTGAGAAAAAAATCACTTGAGAAGAAATATGTCTTTGGATTTACATGTCTACTGAGCTGATAGCCTACAAAACCTCATTTATATCGTAACACACCTTTGTCTTTTTGGAATATTAATTGCTATGAAAGAAAAAAAAATAGGCAGAAAAACATGTACATGCTAAATAAACATAGCAGCCTTTATTAAGGTTTTTTGCTATAGAGAACAGGCACAAAATTGAACACACAGGGAAATCTGGCCCCTCTGTATCCCTAATGTCCATCTTACGCAAAAGGAAAAACTTCACAGTGTAACTTTTATTTTTAATTTGTATCATTACATGGTACACTGTATCACAGAAAATGCACTCTAACATTCATTCACCGTTCGTAGCCATGATCTCCTCACCTGTAAGTAGGAGGCCATGGATTACTCAAGTTTCAAGTATTCAAGGACTTTCAATTTTTGGTTGAGTGAAAAAACAAACACAGAACTTAACTTTTACTTTTTTTTTTTTGTTCTCCATCCAGCAGTTGCCTCTGGCTTCTTCTGGATTTCCAGCTTCATGAAAACCAGCTACCACTGGGGGTGGTGGAGGCAGCACCACAAGCCTTCATGTGCAGAAACCAGGGGTTGCTCTTCCATTTTTGACTCCCTATCATCCAGCATTGCAGTGGCAGTCCTCTAGCTGAGAGGCACAGATTGTGGTTCCCTGCGGAACATGGCTCAAAGGTGCACTTAGCCAGCCAGTAGGTGCTGCTGTTGTGCAATGGCTTGGATTCCCTGACCTCAGGGTCTGATAATACTATACCTTCCCCTCACTTAATTTAAAGAGACATCTCATGTAATTTACAACAGCTGCTATCCCTTTCCTGATGAGCTTCTTACTAGAAGCCACAACATCTCGTTACCTTGTGCAGCATTCACCTCTACACCCTTAAAAAAAAAAAAAAAAAAAAAGAAGTTACGTTACAGCAGTGACAGGAATGGTTGCACAAGGGGCATTTGTATTTGCTGAAGACAGAGGTGAATAAATAAAGAAAAAAAAAGGTTTTGTTTAACCATTGCATAGTGACGTAATTTAGAAGAGCAGAGAAGGCAGCCCCGTAGTTTGCTTGTACACTGAATATCAGAATGCAGTCCAGCGTCAACAGTGCTGGCTCGCTGTGCTCACAAAACACTTCCACCTTCATTGAGAATGACGGTGGGGATCACATTTGGCTCCTTAGACTCGGCCCCGCAGTAGCTCTTTCTAGAGCTCCGATGCAGTCACCAGCTCGAACCACTGTCTGAGGGCATCACTGAGCGTCTCCGGGAGGGCGTTCACATCTCGCAAAATAATGTAGAACGGGAAAGGGAACTCGTCCATGTACGATCTGATCTCTAGCATTTCTCCTGATCCTCCAAATATGGGCACTTTGATATCCAAGATGGAATCCTGCAAATGGAAGCCATGAAACATGAAGATGAGACGACAGGACAGGCACGCAGGCCACCCCTCAAAGTTGCACGATGCTGAGAAATACAAACAGTCAATAAAAACAAAATGTACATGGTGCACTCTGTTCTATTAAGAGCAGTAGGGGCTCCTGTTCCCACCAAAATTCTAATTTACAGTGAACAGAAGCACAGTCCCAACTATAATGGCCCCATTTTGGGTAGAAGGGGGAATTCTTATTGATTTAAGAAATAGAACTAAGAATATTCCGTTGGGCTGTGGACAAACTGCTCTTCAGCTTAACTCCAAAGACCACAGACTGGGAGACATTTCCAAAGCACTAAATTAGCACTGCGCACTAAGCCGGGGAAGGAAGAAGATGGATTTGTCTTGGTTTTCACTTAAGAGGAATCCATTTTCACATAGCAGTGCCTTTCAAAAGGAAAAAAAAAAAGGCATCCTAATAGTCTTCATCATCAGGGTAGTAAGTGCCATCATCCTACTCGTAACAAATCGCTGATTCTTGACTACTACTAATAATCGTGATTCATCTAGCATCATTCATCCAACCAGAAGCCCCCTATATGTAGTACAGTTTAATGCTTCAGAAACACACAAACCACTACCCTTGGAACAGTTGGGCCTGTCCACACAATTCTGGTGCCTGTAGTGCTCGGCATCTTCCGCGGCACGCGAGGGGAGACTAATAAAGCATCACATTTTTTTTTTTTTATTCTCCAAATTTAGGGGACCTTTTTCAAATCACAATGGGCCGTTATCGTCTGCGATAACGCCCTAACGTACTGCGATAACGCCTGCATCGCGACTAACATTTAATTGAGGGAAAGGGGTGGGGGTGTGTGTGTTTAAAAACATTTTTATGCTAGTACCACTGCGGGCGATAAGGTTTTAGACATCATCACCGCAGTAGCGTCGGAACTAACTACACCTTTTGCAGTGGCGCTATGGGGGAGAAAATGCACCACCTCTATGTGGTCGGCTGCGCACTATTGCCCCCCCCCCCCACCCCATCATTCTGCTAGATTTATAGTGGAATGATAAATCCTGCGGATAGTTAGATATAGCATCAGTAAGATGTTGGTTGCTTGGCGATAAAAGGGAAACAGTAGCAAGAAATACCTCCAGGTACGGAAAAATTAACTTTGAGCACCCCCAAGTCTGAACCCCAGTCACCTCAACCCATAGCTCTTGTTTTACAGATGTGTGTGGCCGGGGGTGGGGGGGGGAGGAGAGAATCTACACCACCAGGATTTGGTTTGATTCAGACTGTGACTAGTATACATTTAATCTGTGGGACAAAACTGCAGCAGAGGATGAAAAGATACTTAACAGCTACTAAAGGGAATCATGAAGGGTCAAGCTTTATTACACAACAGCAGCCAAACTCCTCAGGATAACTCTGCACGCGCATGTTGACAATTTTCATGGGTCAGTTAGCCTTATGCATACACCTCTGAGATACTGCCAAAAGTGGAGCCGTCTACAATAACGGAGGACTGAAGTCCCCTCCAAAGTCAGAAAGCAGGCTTCATGAGCAGCCCACTGCCTGGCAACTTAGGGCCTCGGGATCAATCAGAAGCACTGTTGGGATCCTGAAGTCATGAACCTTCACTGGCAACTATCTGGGGATTTGTCCCCCTACTTCAAATACATTCCAGCCCTCCCCTACATACCCAGTCTGGTCCCTGCAGTGATAAGTCTTTTGGGCCGGGGAACATGCACCACAGCTCCCACTGAACCCTGCCATCACAGACCCTGAATCTAGCTACTGTGACACCCTTGAGATGACCATGACTCCCTTCTAGCTATCCAGAAAACAGAAGACCCAGCCTGGTGACAGAACCATGCCTCTGAGCCACCGGGCCAGTCCTTACCACCATTCTAATAATAAATGGAGACCACTCCTTATTGCAATATTTTTATTGCTTCAACTCTCCTGCAACTAATTTCATTTAAAATATTTATAACACGACATATCACCAAGGTGCTCAGGGTGTTTAATAATAGACTGGACGCTCCCACCAAGCAGAGAATGATCTCTTGACTTCTCTGTGACATTAATCTCATAAACCAGTACTAGTAAAAACTTACTTGCTGGTGCTAACAAATGGAGTGGGAACTGTATACCTAACTCCCCATGTACAGCACAGATAACACACCCCAAATGGGCATCCATGAAACTCACCCTTGAACTGGGATTATCCAAAACCACAAAGATGACGAAGATGTTAGCATTTCGAGCTGCCCGAACTGCTGCTGTGACTCGCTCTTTCCCCTCCAGGAAAAGGCCTCGTCCATCAGAGACAATCAGCAAAAGTTGAGCAGTTTCTAAGAAAAAAAAAAGTGCAGATTAAGTGCGCTGTAAGAAAAAGTTTCAGAAAAAAAAAAGCCTGGGAAAATTCCCAGGTTCTACAAGTTTGGGGCTGATGGGAGCATTCTGTATTTACCTCTACTGCAATTTATGGATTAGTAGCGGTGAAAACAAAAGTACAATGGGAAAATTCTGAAGCGGATCATCCTGTCAGCGTCAGTCACAGCAGGGAGCAACCCTATGCAAAAAGCAGCTGGTAACATGGAGTGAAATTGCAGAGACCAGAAGGGAGGAGGGACAGATGGACATGGCCTGGAAGCTTTTGCTGCTTATTGAAGTTAGTGTACAAAAGGACAGATGCTGGCTGGGCTCCTATTCTGTTACCTTACTATTCTGCTGAACGCAACTGCAGAAAGGTGTGGGCATGCTGTCAGGGCCAGTCACCTGCTCAATAGTCAAGCAGGACATTTTGCTTCACAGAAAAGGGGGCAGATGCATGGAAGGGACTCCCAGGGGATGTGGGGGAGACAAACACTGAAAGAATTAAAGAGTGCATTGGATAGGCAGAGAGGATTCCTGGGGGAAGTTTAAAAAAAAAAATCAACTGGGATCTATGGGACTGATTTTTTGAAAGGCAGTATAACAAGTTAAACTAAACTAATGAAACTGGACGGACTAGATGGACCTTAAGGTCCTTATCTGCTCTCACATTCCGTGAGTTGTAGGGATCCCGATAATTTTCACGTATTGTAGGAAGTGAACTGGTTTCTCCCCCACCCCCAGAAACCAGAGCATGAACTACTCTCCTCTTATTCTGTTTGCTTCTATCTTTGCCTGATCTAGAAAGAAAATAAGTGTAGTCACTGCCCTATTTTTGGGCACTATCCAATGGCAAAGTGCTTTCAAAATGCTTCTGACCTGGAACTAAGAGTTTTTGGCTCACCAACGACGCAGCGGCTTTCATAAAGCTTACCAGTAAGGGAAAACATTAAGGTTTCCGACAAATATCAAGAACCCTATAAACAAACTCTCGCAGGGGATATAATCCAGAGTCTCTCCTGATGTGCTTCCACAATTACGAGAAACTCTAAAACTTGTTTGTGGCCTTAGTTTCAAGGAATGTTTATGTAAGATGACTTCATGCCAATCTCAGTGTTTTTGATGCTTCCTGTTGTATTTTGGTAGCTGTACTGCAGACTTCAAATGGAAGGAGGACTATAAACAGCCAAGAGCCCCAAGATATAAACTGTAAAGAGCAGGACTTGCCTGAAGTCTCCCTCGAGACACAGGGGACGGTCTCTAAGCTTCACGTAAGAAAATTATTACTTACCTGCTAATTTTCGTTCCTGTAGTACCATGGATCAGTCCAGACCGTGGGTTATGTCCCCAATCCAGCAGATGGAGTCAGCCAAAACTTTGAGGGGGCGTCACCATAAGTAGAACTACCCCCTCTGCAGGAGTTCAGTATCGAGTATATCAAAGCCCGAGTAGAAAAACCCGAACCCCCTCATTGAATCAAGTTTATAGAAAATTGGCAACAACCAGCCATTTAACTGTAATAACAGACTAACAGTGGGCGTCCTACAACGGGTAGGAGGCAACAAGGACAACACGTCAACTTGTGAGGCACTGAGGCTGGGACAACAGTGAAAAATGGACAAGTGGTGAAGTACAGAAACCCTTACCGTTCCCACGAGCAAGATGAAGCAGGAGTAGAAAACCCAAAAGCGGTGGGCGTCTGGACTGATCCATGGTACTACAGGAACGAAAATTAGCAGGTAAGTAATAATTTTCTTTTCCCTGTACGTACCTGGATCAGTCCAGACCGTGGGATGTACCCAAGCTTCCCTAAATCGGGTGGGGTCCTGCGAGGCCTGCTCGGAGAACCTGTTCACCAAAATGTCCCGTGACTGAAGAGGCGAGGTGTAGGCGGTAATGCCTCGCGAACGTGTGCAACGACTTCCAGGTAGCCGCCCGACAGATCTCCTGGGATGAGACCGAGCGCGCCTCCGCCCAGGAGGCCGCCTGAGACCTTGTAGAATGCGCTACAATGCCAGGCGGAGGCGTCCGCCCCGCCCCAACATAGGAAGCGGCAATACCCGCCTTCAGCCATCTCGCAATGGTTGTCTTGGAGGCCTGGGAGCCTTTCTTCGGACCGGACCAAAGGACAAATAGATGGTCGGAAGTCCGGAACTCGTTGGTAGCCTCCAGGTATAGACGCAGTGTGCGTTGAACATCCAAGAGTCGGAGAGACTTCGGCTCGGAGGCGGAGAAGGACGGCAACTCCACCGTCTGGTTCACATGAAAAGCAGAGACCACCTTCGGTAGGAAGGAAGGGACGGTGCGGATCGAGACTCCCGAGTCGGAGAACCGGAGGTAGGGTTCCCTGCACGATAGCGCTTGTAACTCTGATATACGCCGAGCGGAGCAGATTGCCACCAGAAATACCGCCTTGAAGGTGAGATCCTTGAGTGTCGCGGTGCGCAAAGGTTCGAACGGAGGCCCCGACAGGGCTCGCAGCACCAGGTTGAGACTCCAGGAGGGACAAGGATCCCGTAGCGGAGGCCGGAGGTGCTTGACACCCTTGAGGAACCGAGCAATGTCCGCGTGCTGCAAGAGAGAGCCCCCATCACGCAACAACGAACCAAGAGCGGCAACTTGGACTCTCACCGAGTTGTAGGCTAGTCCCTTGTCCACCCCGTCTTGCAGGAACTGAAGGATCTGAGGGACCGAAGCCGTTGTGGGGCTAGTGTCCTGGCTGGCACACCACCGCTCGAACACCTTCCAGACGCGAACGTAGGCCACCGACGTGGACGTCTTGCGCGCCCGCAGCAGCGTTGATATTACCGCCTCCGGGTACCCCCTGCGCCGGAGGCGTCGCCTCTCAAAAGCCAGGCCGCAAGACAGAAGAGTTCTGCCTGCTCGAAAAATACCGGGCCCTGGTGTAGGAGGAAGGGGAGGTGCCCCAGCCTGATCGGGCCGTCGACCACCAGCTGCAGCAGGTCCGCGAACCAGGGTCGCCTGGGCCATTCCGGGGCGACGAAGATCACAGACCCCAAATGTCCTTCTATTCTGCGGAGCATCCGTCCTACTAGGGGCCACGGCGGGAAAGCGTAGAGCAGCAGATGTGCCGGCCATGGGAGTGCCAGGGCGTCCACCCCCTCGGCACCGCGTTCTCTTCGCCGGCTGAAGAAGCGGGGAGCCTTGGCGTTTAGAGCGGATGCCATCAGATCTAGGTGGGGGGCCCCCCACCGACGAACGAGGAGCTGCGTCGCCTCGTCGGACAGAGACCACTCCCCGGGATCCAGCCGTTGACGACTGAGGAAGTCCGCTTGAACATTGTCCACCCCGGCGATGTGTGACGCTGCCAGCCGGACGAGATGACGCTCCGCCCATTGCATGAGCAGCGCTGCTTCCAGCGCGACCTGTGGACTGCGCGTGCCTCCTTGGCGATTGATGTAGGCCACGGTGGTCGCATTGTCCGATAGCACTCTGACCTCGCGGTTTCGGAGGAGCGGGAGAAAATGCCGCAGGGCGAGCCTGACCGCCCTGGTCTCCAGACGGTTGATGGACCACGTCGCCTCCACCGCCGACCACGTTCCTTGCGTGGCGCTGCGATCGCAGACCGCGCCCCAGCCCGCTAGACTGGCATCGGTGGTTACCACCACCCAATCCGGTAAGTCGAGGGACACGCCTCGGGCTAGGTTTGCCGGATCCAACCACCAGCCCAGACTGTCCCTGGCCTTCTGAGGAAGTGGCAGAATCATCTGGTAGTCCTGCGAGACCGGCTTCCAACGGGAGAGGAGCGCCCACTGCAAGGGCCGGAAATGTGCAAACGCCCAGGGGACCATATCTATGGTGGATCCCATCACCCCCAGGAGTTGCAGGTAATCCCATGAGGTGGGTTCCGGTAACACAGAGAATCGTCGTATGTGATCCCGCAAAGAAAGCGCCTTGTCCTGTCGCAAGAAGACTTTGCCCAGCCGGGTGTCGAAGGTCGCCCCCAAGAAATCCAAGCGCTGTGAGGGTACGAGGGAGCTCTTGGAGAAGTTCACCACCCATCCCAGGGAATGCAGAAACTGTAGCACCCTGGACACGGCCGCCTGGCCATGGGTGAACGACTTCGCGCGAATGAGCCAGTCGTCCAGATAGGGATGAACCAGGATACCCTCCCTCCGGAGAGCCGCAGCCACGACTATCATAATCTTGGTGAAGGTGCGTGGTGCCGTCGCCAGTCCGAACGGGAGAGCTATGAACTGGAAGTGCTGGTCCAGTATCTTGAATCGCAGAAGACGGTGATGATCCGGCCGAATGGGGATGTGTAAGTAAGCCTCCGTGAGGTCCAAGGAGGCAAGGAACTCCCCCCGATGCACCGCTGCGATCACCGACCGCAGCGTTTCCATGCGAAAACGGAGCACTCGGAGGGACTTGTTGACCTCCTTGAGATCCAGAATTGGCCGAAACGACCCGTCCTTCTTTGGCACAACGAAGTAGATTGAATAGTGGCCCAAGCCCACCTCTCCGAAGGGCACGGGCGCAATAGCGCCTATCTCCTGAAGCCTGTTCAGCGTTGACTGCACCGCCTGCCGCTTGAGGGCCGAGCCACAAGGGGAAAATACGAAGCGACTCTTCGGTGGCCGGACAAATTCCAACGCGTAACCCAGCTTTACGGTGTCCAAGACCCACTGGTCTGAGGTAATCCGCGCCCACTCCCTGTAGAAAAACTTCAGACGCCCCCCGATCCTGGGGACGGTGGAGTGGGCGACTCTGGCATCATTGTGAAGACTTGGAGGAGGGGTTACCTGTCCCGAGAGCGGGGCGCGCGGGCCTGCGGCCGCGAAAGGAGCGCGACCAGGGTTGGGCCCGGGAAGCGGGCGGCCTGGAGCCCCCCGGCCTGTAGTTCCTGTAACGCCGCTGCGCCCTGGCTCTAGTCCGGGACGAAGCAAACGCCCGGGAAGGGCGATATCTATCCTCCGGGAGGCGGTGAACCGCATTTTCCCCCAGCGACTTGATGAGCTGGTCCAGATCCTCCCCAAAGAGGAACTTACCCTTGAAGGGTAGGGAGCCCAGACTCGACTTGGAAGACGTATCTGCCGCCCAATTGCGAAGCCACAGCAGCCGTCTGGCCGCCACCACCGAGACCATAGCTCTTGCCTGGACGCGGAACAGGTCATACGAGGCATCCGCCCCGTACGCCACTGCAGCTTCTAACCTGTCCGCCTGGGCGGCCTCCGCCGCTGGCAGATCCTGGGAGGTGAGAAGTTGTTGGACCCACAGGAGGCTTGCCCGCTGGGCGAGTGAACTGCACATCGCTGCTCTCATACCCAGCGCGGAGACCTCGAAGACTCTTTTCAGGAAGATCTCCAATTTGCGATCTTGTGTATCCCGCAGGGCCGTGCCCCCTGTCACCGGGATTGTCGTCCTCTTCGTGACCGCCGAGACTGCAGAGTCAACTCTCGGAACCTTGATGAGATCCAGGAAATCTTGAGGTAGCGGGTACAGCCGTTCCATGGCACGACCCACTTTCAGAGTCGCCTCGGGGGTATCCCATTCCCTCGTGAGGAGCTGCAGGAACGAGTCGTGAATGGGGAAAGCCCGCGCCCTCGGGCGCAGGGCCGCCAGGACCGGATCTCCTTTCTTTGAGGATGTGACCACCGCCGGCGCTACTGGGGCAGGCGGGTCAGGCGGCGGATCCAGATCCAGCTCCTGAATGATGCGTGGGATGAGCTCGTCCAGCTCTTCCCTCTGGAAAAGGCGCAGCGTACGCGGATCGTCCCCCTCCGTCGTGGCGTCCCCTTGTCCCAGATCCATGAAGTCCGGGTCAGGGTCCACTGGGTCCGGCGCCGCTCCCCCTGTCGCTGGCGAAACCCGAGCACGTGCGGGAAGACGAGGGGCCCCCGCTCCCGCCGCAACGGGGGGGGCCTGAGCCGAAGGCGAGGTCCGGCATATCTTGGCAGGGGGGGGGTCCACCGGTGTATCCAGACCCTGCAGGTATGCCGTGTGCATAAGAAGGACGAACTCCGGGGAAAACCCCGGTCTCGCCGCGGGGGCTCTGGAGGGGGGCACGTCCGCGCTCTCCTGCCCCTGCGGGCCCTGCTCCGGCAGCAAGGTCGGGGGCGAGTCCGGCTCCGACTCCCTGTCATTCGCTCTCTCCTGAGGTGCCGCGGGGCGCCGAGCGCTCAAGATGGCCGCCGTTCCCGCCAGGCCTGTGGGAGGGGCCCGCCCCCGGCGTCCTGGCAGAGGCGCTAGAAAAGAGAAATCGGCAACGGGCTGTGAGGTGCCTTCCCCCCCGGGAAGACACCGGGCACAGATGCCCTCCCTGGAGATGCGGGACCCCGGTTCGCCACAAGCCGCGCAGCGCGTCGGCCGCGGCATCGCAGTGCAGAAAAAAACCGCGAAAAACGAAAGTGCTCAAAAAGAATAAAAAAGTGAGCCTCGGGGTCCCGCGAGCCGAAACGCCGCCGCCGCGGGGGGGCCCGATGGCCTGCACTGCCCGCCGACGTGAGGAATAAGAAGGCGCGGGGGGGCCCTCCTGGCCGCACTACCCGTCAAGAAGAAAAAGCCTGCCTGCCTGCCTTTCCGAGCCGCCCACGAGGCGCTCAAGATGGCCGCTGGCAATGTGGCAAGCGCGGAGAGGCCGGTGCTGTCGGCCTCCGCGAGGTAGCAGGGGAGTTTGGGGAGCTGAAAAGTAAAAGAAACACCAACTTACCCCGTCTGTAGCATAGAAAACAAGGAAGACACAAACAGAAGGTAAGCCACGCCTCCCCAAAGCTGAACCCCTCAATTAATTAATTAACTCAATCAGAGTCTTCTTTTTTTTTTTTTTTTTTTTTTTAAACAAACTTGATTCAAACCTGATTCAAAAGAAATAGGCAATAGCCCAAGAAAGGGCAGCCAAAGACAAAGTTAAAAGCTTATGCTGAATTGGGAGCACTCCAAATTCCCTACTCGCATCTGCTGGAGTCAGAAGATACTGAACTCCTGCAGAGGGGGTAGTTCTACTTATGGTGACGCCCCCTCAAAGTTTTGGCTGACTCCATCTGCTGGATTGGGGACATAACCCACGGTCTGGACTGATCCAGGTACGTACAGGGAATTAGAGCTCTTTTTGGTAACTGCTGGATATCCACACCTATTTCACTTCTATACATCTACACTGTAGATTTCCAACAGTGTCTCAAACTACATCCTAGTGCTAAAGGTCTCTTATTTTACATTTATGCCTACCTTCTACTGCAAATAACTCTGGAGGACCACTGAACTTACTGTATTTTTATGGGAATTTATCCTGCACTTCTAGTGCTAACATCTTCCATTTTGCAGGCACCCTTTGCCCATCATGAACCCCCGTTGTTCCTGACTATCTACCATTTCCTTCTTGTAAACACAATAGCTTTCCCGTATATTTGCACGTCTGACTGTGGTATGATAGGTATATACATATGTATACAGATATACACTTGCAAGACAGAATTTTCACTGTTTTTTGTGTGTTAATACTATAAATCACTTAGAGCTTGCGCATGTAAAGATTAAGAAATTTTAATAAATACAAACACAAATGTGATAGCCTTGGGAAATGAATGATAAACCAAACAAGATGTAGACATTTTAGTTTTTAAATGAAATTTTTAGAGCAGGACCCATAGCGAATAACCAGGCACAATGCCACTTGGAGCCATCACCTTTTTTCCCTCTCCTTCTCCCACCTAACTGGACTCGAGGGGCAGTGACACTTGCCACCCTGAGAGAAAAGTACCCCAATCACCTGGATTGCTGCTATGAGAAATCTGCTGGGCAGCTGCAAACATGTTGGCTGAGGACTCCAGGAACTGTGCAGAAGAGACAAACAGGAGAGGAGTCATCACTGGTCTCATGACAGACGGTCAGAGTCACAGATAAACTAACACAATTTATCTTACATAATGAAATTTAAATAATTGTTTCAACTTACTGGATTAAAAAACTAGCTTATATGGGTGGAAAAAATATCTTAATTACAAAGCTTATTTTTCTTCTGGTCAGCCATGTGACTAAGCCACAGCACCTTGTGCAGCAGGCCAGAAGACTTGGGATTGGGGCTGGCAAAACATGGGCATATCATGGACTGGAAGCATGACTTAGGGCTCCAAGTGGGAGGGGACACTGCTGTTACAGAAGCCATCCCTGCAAGCAGAAGACCAATACTGAGGTGATCCATGTTGGAGGATATTGCCTCTCCAACCACTGGGCAAGCGAGGGGACCAGAGTCACACTGGGCCAGGTGTATGAGGTTAGGGAAGTCTTTTTCTCAATGACCGATGCTTGAGGTACATTAGAGGGCCTCTGCTATCTCTTCAATGGTTCTCCCAAGCCCTTATGGAGCCTACTGGGAACATCAAGCTTTCACAAAATAGGTACGAGAGTAGGGGGTTATGCAACATCTTGAAACAAGATTCAGAAACTAGGAGAAAGTAAAGTAAAAATAAATTCTCTCTTATTTAGGTGTATAGGACCATTTAACTCTTGGGAGTAATTCAACCTAGATGGTGTTTTGAAAAGAGACAGTCTCCTTGCCAAAGACTCATGCATAAGCAGAGGATGGTACCTGTGCTATATATGTTTTCCTCTGCTGAAATCTGCAGTGTCTTAGGATCCGGGCTCCGGACTGGTCACTGAACTGTTCGTGGAACGGGTGCAAGAGCTGAACAGTCTCACCAAAGCTGGAGAAATAAATCACAATCAAACAATGCTGAGATTTCCCTTCCAACGTATGCTGGGGTTCTGCAGTCTGCTGCCATCAAGTGAAAGGAGAACGTAGGCTTGCATAGTTACCTGTACACAGCTATCTGACCCACTTCCAAAAGTGTCAGAGCATTTCCGATCACAGCCAGGGATTCAAACGCCAGCTATAAAAATACAAGACAAGAATATATGCGCTGTCACCGACTGTCATTATAAAGCAACAGGGGCTGCTCAGTTTAACGACAGGCTTCCAGTACAGTGTCATTAATCATTGTGAAATGGCATTTGGAGTATTTCAGGGCTGGGGTGCGAGAAGCTACCACAGAACAAGTTCAGAAGTCAGTGCACAGCTACAAATGTGAAATCTGCAGATTTCCGATAAGATAGCTCTTTCTGCAAAGTGTGTCACTGTTTTATGTTTAGAATACATTACTGCTTGCTGTCAATTCCTTTGCCAAATAAGCATGCTTGTTAACACTTATCCAACATACAGGCCGATACAGTACAGTACTGTTAGCCGGCATTTGGATGCGCGTTTGACGCGCTAGCTTTACCCCTTATTCAGTAAGGGGGTAATAGCACGTCCAAAACGCGCGTCCAACCCCCCTGAGACTAATAGCGCCCGCAACATGCAAATACATATTGATGGCCCTATTAGGTATTCCCGCGCGATTTAGTAAGTAAAATGTGCAGCCAAGCCGCACATTTTACTTTCAGAAATTAGCGCCTATCCAAAGGTAGGTGCTAATTTCTCCGGGCACCGGGAAAGTGCACATAAAAGCAGTAAATACGGCTTGAAAACCGGATGCTCAATTTTGCTGGCGTCCGGTTTCCGAACCCATGGCTGTCAGCGGGCTGGAGAACAGACGCTGGCAAAATTAAGCGTCGGCTGTCAAACCCACTGACAGCCGCCGCTCCTGTCTGAAAAGAGGCGCTAGGGACGAGCTAGTGTCCCTAGCGCCTCTTTTTACCGCTGTGCCTAATTTAAATAAATTAATTTAGTGAATCGCGCGCACAGGAGAGTGGGCGCTCGCCCGCTCTCCCGCGTTTTTTTTTACTGTATCGGCCCGATACTGCATAACTTGACTGAAATGATTAAACTTGGTTAAACTGATGGGGAAAGGCTTCCCTGCTTCTGTGTAGGCTGCCTTAATTATTTCCTTGATCCAGTGAGCTATGGAAGCTCGCAAGGCCACTTTGCCTTGTCTCTTCCCACTGTGAAGAATGAACAAGCGCTCCGTTTTGCGCACCAGTTCTGATTGTTCTAGGTACTGTATCAGGAGTTTGCCAACATTTAGATGGCAAAGGCGGCGGGAGTCTTCCGAGTCCTTATGTTCATCTGGGCACAATACAATAGATAGAATAGCACCCTGTATTTTGCTGGTGTGTAGGCTCTGGAGTTATAGCCTTCAGACTGAGTAGTTTTCTCAGTGTGGATTCCACTGCCATTCTCTTGAGGTGGGAGAGGCAGGATGGTATCATAAATTTATCCCGAGGGATGCTGCGAAATTCCAGGGAATAGCCTTTTTGTATGATGTTTAGTACTCATTTGTCTGACGTGATCTTGACCCATTGATGGTAGAAGAGGGAGAGTCGGCCCCCTATTTCCTCTTCCTGTGGATGGGTCGGCCCATCCTCACTGGGAAGCTCGGGTCGATCCTGCCCCCGGACCTGTTCCTCTCTTGGGTTGTCTGTTCCGAAAGGACTGAGACCTCCCGGATGGTCGAGGTGCCTGGAATGATGAATTTCTATAGGGTCGGAAACTGGCGCCTCTGCCCCTGGGTCTCCTGGGGGAGGGGCGCTAGGATCTTTTTCCTCTGTCTTCAGGTAGTCAAGGCACTGGAGATTCACCCCACTTACTGGCTAACTTCTCTAATTCGTTCCGAATAGGAGAAATCCCTTAAAGGGCATTCTTGTGAGATTCGCCTTAGAAGTCTCGTTTGCAGACCAGTTCCGCAACCATAACTGCCTTCTGGCCACCACTACCGAGGCTACTCCTCTGGCTGAGGTATGCACCAGGTCTGAACTTGCGACCATCAGGAAGGCTGCGGCAGGTTCAATCGCTTCTCCAGCATATGTCCCGGAATTATCTGCCTCTCTCTCGAGGAGCAAGCAGGAGCGTACAATGAGCGTGCAGCAGGAAGCGATCTGCAGTGTCATTGCTGTTGTGTCGAAAGCTTGCTTAAGGATGGATTCTAATAGTCTATCTTGAGTATCCTTCAATGCCGCCCCTCCCTCAACCAGAATGGTTGTTCGCTTTGAGACGGCGCAGAACATGGCGTCCACTTTCGGAAAACTCAGGCGTTCCTTGGTCGCTGGTTCCAGTGGGTACAAGGCTTCCAAAGCCCAACCTCCTTTAAAGTTCGCCTCCGGGGCATTCCATTCCAGGTCAATCTTGGATAGCTTCCTGCATTGGGAAATAGCATGAGGCTTTATGAAGGGACACCAAGATGGATTCCTCTTTGGTTCCGCCATAAGGTCCATGCCTGGAATCCCCAGAGTCTGAGACACAAGAGCTGGCAATTCGTCTTTGTGGAAGAAGCGAAGCATGATTCTGTATGGTTCCAGGCCTGGAGGGATTTTCCTTTCCTCCATGAGTCACCATCATCATCTGTGGTGTCTGGGTCCCTGTCGGGGAAATTCTTGGTAAGGTGGGGCATGCCTCGAGGTACCCAAGCAGGGCCGGGAGGGTCAGGTGCTCCCGGCTGGGATTCCACCCGGGTCGCGGCTGGGGCTGCCTGTACCTGAACGAAGGCTTACGGTCCCTGGAAAAATTCCAACCAGGAAAAGGCCCCTGGATCCATATTAGCCCCAGGAGGAGTCCTAGTAGGAGCCACCGAAATGCCTAGTCGTAGAGAGGACGCCAGTTCAGAATTGCTTAGATTCAGGGTGCTGTCAGATGAGGTAGTTCCCAACCCATCCTCCGACTGTGAAGGACCAGGCTTGGATGGTCCTCCCTGGGCTTCCTTCTCAGTATTGAGACAGACTCCAGTTCAGGCTGTGCGGTTCTGATGTGGCAGGCTATGCAAAGGGAGTGTCTTTTGAGCTCTTTTGCCACCGGTGCCACTGCCTCTGTGTATAATTGCACATGTAAACATGCACGGTTTTATGCGCACGTCTACAAATGCAGTTATGTGCACGTGTAGATATGAGTGAGACTGTGCGCGCAGTTGTATGCGTGGCTATGTTACAGACATGCAAGTTGGGCGCACTGACCATCCAACCTGCCCCGCACGTACTGACGGTCGAGGAGGAAAGATGGCGCCGAAGCCCCTGCACACAAGATGGCGCCGCCAAGGGTCTCCACATGTCTGGACCACTGCACCAGACCGGGGCCTAGCCCAACCAAGGCTGCTCAACCCTATCAGTGCTCCCCTTTTTACCTTGCCGGATTGAAAATGGAGTCGGTACGGCATGTCGAGCCTGGAGACCTTAAAGTTTCCTGCTTACCTGGTCTCGGCGCTTAAAGGCTGCGTTCAGGGACATCTCCAGCTGCAGGGGAGAGGGCTTTAGCCTTCACTGCCGCGCTCGGCTAGGCACCCGCTGCCTTTCAGCCGCTTTAGCGGCTAAGTCCACACCAGAGGCCAGCTATCAGACCAAGGCACACTTCTGAGGGGTCTCAAAATCAACTCAGGAATTCTCAACTGGAGGAGGGACCCTTAGGTATCACCACTGGAGAGCGGGACTTGATCGTCTTTAAAGTGAAGATAAGAATTTTCTTCTTTGTGCTGCAATTTCGTTAACACCGTGCTAGTGTGGGGATAGCGTCCGCATCTGCTAGGAGACGGAGAGATACTGAGGAGCTGAGGTCACTGCAGGGGTGAATCTAGGGTGATGTCAGCTTTGAAATCTGACTCCGTCTCCCATCTGCTAGCAGAGGAGCACATAACCCACTGGTCCTGAGTTTTATCTGGCTTCACGCTAGGAAATGAATGGTTGAATATTTTTTCTGTCAATATTTTCTTTATTAGCTATAACTTTGTTAAAGTAGTCATGTGTTTTTAAACAAGGTTCTCTTATTCTTTGAAATTAATAAAAATAAAAGTATAGGAAAAAGAGATCCTCTTTTCTTATTCTATGAGTAGCCACGAAGGAAACCTAGAGAAGGTGGTCTTCCAGCCACAGCTAAATCAGATCATCTATTCTGACAGAGCAGTATTTTCTGTAACTGAGAAACCTTCCTGATTTGGAATTCTGCCTTATTGCCATGAGATCCACTTGTGGGACTCTCCATCTAGGGATCACTATCCCTCTCAGCATGGTCAAATCTCACACCCAGATACTCCAAGGCTTCTGTGGGATTCAATCCGCCCTGAGAAATTCACCACCCAAGTGATTGCAAAACTTGGACTCCTCTGCTGGTTGCTTATAGATTTTCTCTTGTTCTAACTTGGCTCTGATAAACCAGTTGAAGGTGTACTAGCACACACTTTGCAAAAAGATTCCCATGGCCACCAGTGCAAATGGAAGAGCTCTGAACTGAAACTGATTCCCTATCGCTACAAATCAAAGATATATCTGATGCTCTCTTCTGATGGCAATGTGCAAATAAGCTTCTGTCAGATTTATTTATTTAAAACATTTTATATACAGACTTTCACAGACAAAGTCTGACCAAGACGGTTCACAACTTCAAAATATAAAAAAAAACTAAAGAAGATAATTAAACAAAAAAAACTACATAACAAAAACCAAAATCAATAGCTAAAATAAATAAAGTAAAAAGATGGAAAAAAAAATACAATGTATAATTATAATCCCTAATTCTTCAGATCTAGAGATGAGAGAAAATCTCCTTTTCTCACTGCCATGACAACTGAATGCAAGGTCTCCATACAAAAGTGAGGCATTGACTGATCCCCCCCACACTGTGGTCCTGAAACTGCCTTTCTTCCTCAGAGCCTCAAAGCAAACAGAGTACCTTCTCCAGCCCTCTTTGTCAGCTGGAGCCAATACTACTGCTCCCATATGCAACAATCTTTACAAACCTGACATTCTCCCTTCTCTTGCACTCTCTGAACTTAAAATGGTGGCATCTCCAACAAGATTGCTTGGGTCCTCCCCCTGCTGCAGCAGGCCAAGCTCTGACCTCCTGCACTGCCAAATGGCATCCCACACCGGGGAACCTTGCCACATAGGGGAAGCAATGGGGGGGGGGGGGCAGCCTATCTCCTGCAGCCACTACACACATACTCCATCCAGGGGCTCCATAAGTACAGCACTTTCCTACACCCTTCATGCTTTCCTTTCCCCTGGGGGTTTTTCCAGAACAGCCACAGCAGACACTGGAATCCAAGCTGGTCCCATGCAGTTGATCTTCTCCCCCCTCCCTCTTTTCAATCTTGATCAACTATGCTGCTCATTGCAAAGATTACTTAAATAGAACCCACAATATTGTAGGAGATGAGGAGAAGAACTCAATAAGCCGCATCCCTGAAAATAGAATTTCAACTCCCAAAGGGTTTGGAGCCCTTCACAATCTCAGCAACCTTGAGGTTACCTGAGTCTATTGCTTTGCCCCTTGGGATCCCTGAGGACCTCCAAATGATGCACTAGTCAGATACATCTGTAACCTTCTGGAGCAGAGAAATATGGACAAAATTTACTGCTGCTCAAGTACTGCAAGTGATATCACAAAAAAACCCATGTACTTCTGTCTCTGCCTGCTGGCAGCGAGGCGTAATCCATTTGTCTGGACTGGTAAGGGAATCTTCTATTTAGGAGTTAATTAAAGATCTAGGTACTACAACATGACTTAGGATAAGGAGATTTACTATTACTTAGCTTTAAAAGGACAAGATTAAGATTCTCAATTGTATTAGTCCCCAGGAATAATATTTTCTTTTGGTCTGCTACAGTTTCCATATGTTATTGGGGTTTATGTTTTTAATTATTTTGTGAATTTCCTCTCTCAGTTAATTGTGAACCGACATGATGTGTCCTACGAATGCCGGTATATAAAAAATGTTAAATAAATAAATAAATAAATAAACTTACTTGCTTGGAGTGATTGTCAATCATACTTGAGGAATCATCGATAGCCAAGCAGATCTGATACTGACGCTTGCTGGGTTTGGTCCTCCGCAGCCAGATCTTATCCTTACGAAACTGACTAGCAATGTATGGGATGACTTTGCGCATGTTCAACCTCTTTCCTGTTCTGTAGTCTCCTCTGGTAATTTAAAAAAAAAAAAAAAAAAAAAAGATTATTGTGGTGTGGGGGGGGGGGGGGGGGGGGGTGGAAGGTAGGCAAAGGGTCCATAAAATTTGCTTATATCTAACCCAATAAAGCCTTTGATCACACAAATACAGAATTTGACAACAGATTAGTACTGTAAAGCCCGTATGCTCTACACATAGGCCCTAAGTTGGTTTCTGGCTTCCCCCATACTTCACTGTAATTAAGGATCCTCTATATTTATTCCAAAACTTTCCTGAATTCCTTTTACTGTTTATACCTTCACCTCCACTGTGTTCCATGCATTCACTAGCCTTTCACTGAAGAAATATTTTCTGAGTACGCCAGAATCTAAACCCTTTCAGCCCCACGTGACAATCTCTTGCTCTAGAACGTCCTGTCCACTGAAAAATGGTTGCTTCTTATGCATTTATACCTTTGAGGTATTTGAATGTCTATTATTTCCCCCCCCCCTTTCTCCCCTCCATGGCCCTTAAATCTCAGTGTTCACCAAGAACAGGAGTCAACACTGCATCAAGTAAAAAGTGAAAAATAGTGGGAAAAGGCACTGTGACAGGGCAGAGGTCCAAGCACACCCATTAAAACAGGTCCTGCTCCTCATTCAGGCAGAGATCACTAACAGAGAAAATACTACAGCTGTGAGATGGAGATAAACATTTACCTTTGTACAGTCGACAGAATAAAAAAAAAAGTGCAATCATGCAGAGGTGTACACCAGATTTCTGTTCCGCTCAGGGGAAGCTAATAGAGTAACATTAGTGCAAGCAGTAAGTTTACGAAATATTTTATGGATTCTCTCGTAATAAAATAATTTACATGTTCAGATTCTGCTGGTATTAGTGGGAAAGTGAATGAAAGAAGGAAACTGTGAATTAACAGCAAACCTTTTAATCTATAGTGCATGCTATCTATTTCAGGAAGAGTGCCAAGTTGCTTGAACAATCATAAAATCCCATGTTACATGCCAGCTTCAGTTAATGGGGCAAACTTTGCTTGCTCTTCCCTCATTACAAGAGAAACTGAGACAATTTCTCCTTTGATGATTCTAAACTATGGAACTCATTACTAAGTATGGATCAAAGTGAGATTAACCACCTAAATTTTAAGAAAAATATAAAGGCTGCTCACTTTGTTCAGACCTTTGACTACTGTTGCTCTTGGTGCTTTTACTGATTTTATTCCTTAAGCTGGTTTTAACTATTACTCTATTTTGTAACTATTATCTATGAGATGGGTATGCCATGTTGATTAATCTTATGAATGTTGAGCTTTAATCTGCTTTGAATAACTGTATTAGAAATCATGACATACAAAAACAGATATTCGCACAAAATGTAGAGAGCAAAGCGGATGGATTGTTCTGAGCCTAGAAAAGTTGTGGCTGCTGTGACAGCTGACCAATGACATTCAATAGCATGCCAGAACTTGGCTTCAACTCTTGCCAATGGGTAGGACTTACTTGAGTTTGGCTGCCTGTGTGGGCTCCAGGATGAGTCGCAGCTGTTCACAGAGCTGCTGGGAAAGAGGAGCTGTCATGATAAGATACCGCTGCCACATCTCAGCTGCAGCCTTCTCCTGAAACATGGGAAATCAGTAAAATAAGAACCAAGCAGAGCAGACAGCGCCTCCTACTCTTTGACACCACTTTTTCCAGGTCACTCACCTCATCAGGGCTGCCAGGCAGCTGAGTTTGCCAGACCTCCAGTTGCCGCTCAAGCTCCAGCCTTAGCTCTTCAGGGTCTTGAATAATTTGCTGAAAAACACATTAATAAGAAACTAAGGCACAGACTGGCCACTTTCTGAGACAAGATATTGGGCTTGATGAACCTCTGATCTTAACATAACAGGTGCCATGTTGGGTATTATATTATAAACTAGTTCAATGGTCCTCACACGCAAGAAAAATACTTTTCTTGTTTTCTTGATGTAGAGAAGGCAACAGAAGAAGTTTAATAAAGTTTGCAGCAGAAGAGGTTGGAACAGCCAAGGGAAGAGTTTAGATGTGAAATGATTTATCTGATAATTTCCTTTCCTTGAATACAGTCAGATCAATCCAGAGAAATGGGTATTCCCTGTACGTACCTGGATCAGTCCAGACCGTGGGTTATGTCCCCATTCCAGCAGATGGAGTCAGCCCAGAGCTTCGAGGGGGCGTCACCATAAGTACTACTACCCCCTCTGCAGGAGTTCAGTATCTTCTGACTCCAGCAGATGCAAGTAGTGGAATCTGGGCTTGCTCCCGATTTCCTTGAAACTCTCTTGTTTTCCCTTTGTTTAGGGCTTTCTTCTCTGTGTTGTTAGCTTTGGTCTTGGATCAAGTTGTTCTTTAGTTTAAAAAAAAAAAAAAAAAAAGGGCTAATTGGTTAATTGGGGAGGCGTGGCTTCTCTGTTGTGCTGGCTCTCTGCCTTCCTTTTTCTTCGCTCTCAGCGCTGGTCTGTGTATCTCCCGGGGTAAGTCGCTTTTCTGTTATTTTCTTGGCTGTACTTTTTCTTTTCAGCTAGGTTACCGTGACTGCCGGTGAGACCGGCCTCCTTCGCTTGCTCCCGCGGCCATTTTTTTGCCGGCTCCTCGTGGGCAGCAGGGAGCAGGGAGAGCTATTTCGGCGGGCTGTGAGGCCAGGAAGGCCCCCCCCCGCGGCGCCGCTTGGGTTTCTTTTCTCGGCGGGTAGTGCGGGCCGTCCGGGCCCCCCCGCAGCGGCGCGCCGTCTCGCGGCCCCCCCCGAGGCTGCCGAGTGCTTTTTCACCTTCGGGGCTGTCTTTCTGCGCGCCTGCCATGCCTCGGCCGTCGCGTTGCTCGGCCTGCGGCGAGCCAGGATTGCGCATTTCTAGGGAGGGCATCTGTGCTAGGTGCCTCCCAGGGGGGGAAGGCACGTCCGGGCCCCGCACTTATTTTTCAGCATTCGCAGCCTTGCCCGGGCGGCGTGGGCCGGCCCCTCCCCCATTCCTGGCGGGAATGGCGGCCATTTTGCACGCGCTGCGCCCCGAAGGGGATCAGTCGGTGCTGGAGGATGGGGAGGCCTCGGAGGGACCTCCCCCGATCTTATTACCGGAGGCAGCTACGGAGGTGGACTCACAGGGACAGGGTCCCCCGGGGCCCCCACCCGCGGAGGTCACCCCGAGTAGGCCGGGGTTTTCTCCAGAGTTTATTCGGCTGATGCATACAGCGTACCTGCAGGAATTGGCGGCTCCCGTGGGGCCTCCACCACCCAAGCTACCGCGGCCTTCGGCCCCCTCTCCGGCCCCTCCCCCGCCGGTGGGCGTAGGGGCCCCGCAGCTCCCCGCCCACGTCCGGCTCCCCGTGGGTTCAGGGGGGACTGGGTCGGACCCGGTTTCCCCAGGATCGGACCCTGCCGCTACGGGGCAAGGGGATTCTACGTCAGAGGGAGAGGATCCACGCACGCTGCGCCTTTTCCAGCGGGATGAGCTGGATGACTTAATCCCGCAGATCATTCAGGGGTTGGACCTCGATCCCCCGTCGCGCCGGCTGTAGTCACGTCTTCGAAGAAGGGAGATCCGGTACTGGCAGCACTTCGTCCGCGGGCGCGGGCATTTCCCATTCACGAGTCGTTTCTGCAACTCCTCACCAGGGAATGGGATTCCCCGGAGGCTGCTCTAAAGGGCAGCCGCGCCATGGAGAGGCTGTACCTGCTGCCGGAAGATTTTCTGGATCTCATCAAGGTACCCAGGGTGGACTCCGCGGTGACGGCGGTCACGAAGAGGACCACCATTCCAGTGACGGGTGGAGCGGCGTTAAGGGACACGCAGGATCGCAAGTTGGAAGTCTTCCTCAAGCGGGTCTTCGAGGTCTCCGCAGTGGGGCTGCGGGCAGCAATGTGCAGCTCGCTTGCCCAGCGGGCTAGTCTTCTCTGGGTGCAGCTACTGCTCACTTCTCAGGTGCTGCCACCCGAGGAGGCCGCTCAAGCGGATAGGCTGGAAGCCGCGGTGGCTTACGGGGCTGACGCCTCCTATGATCTCTTCAGGGTCCTCGCCCGCTCCATGGCCTCTGTGGTGGCGGCGCGTCGGCTCCTATGGCTACGCAACTGGGCGGCGGACACGTCCTCCAAGTCGAGCCTGGGTTCCCTGCCATTCAGGGGTAAGTTCCTATTTGGGGAGGATCTGGACCAGATCAAGTCGCTGGGGGAAAACGCGGTCCATCGCCTGCCGCAAGACAGATATCGCTCCACCAGGGCTTTCTCATCCTCCCGGACCAGCGCCAGGGCGCAAAGACGCTACAGGAGTTACAGACCGGCGACAGCCCGACCCCCCCCCCCCTCCAGGTCTCAGCCCTGGTCGCGCTCCTTTCGCGGGCGCCGCCCCGCACCCTCGGCGGGACAACAGTCTCCCAAGTCCTCGCAATGATGTTCAGCTCGCCCACTCCGCCGTCCCCAAGATTGGGGGGCGGCTAGCGTTCTTCTACGAGGAGTGGGCGCAGATCACCTCGGATCAGTGGGTCTTGGACACCATAGGACGCGGCTACGAGTTGGAGTTTGTCCGCGCTCCCAAGGGACGGTTCATTTTCTCCCCTTGCGGCTCGGCCATCAAGCGAAGGGCGGTCCAGCTGACACTGGACAGACTGTGGGAGATAGGCGCCATTGTGTCCGTGCCCTCCGGAGAGGTGGGCTTGGGTCACTATTCTATCTACTTCGTCGTACCGAAGAAAGACGGTTCCTTCCGCCCCATACTGGACTTAAAGGAAGTCAACAAATCTCTCCGAGTGACCAGGTTCCGCATGGAAACGCTGCGTTCAGTGATCGCGGCGGTGCATCGAGGGGAGTTCCTGGCCTCCTTGGACCTGATGGAGGCCTATCTGCACATCCCCATCCGGCGGGAGCATCATCGACTTCTACGTTTCAAGATCCTGGACCAGCATTTCCAGTTTGTGGCGCTTCCGTTCGGATTGGCAACGGCCCCGCGCACCTTCACCAAGATAATGGTTGTCGTGGCGGCTGCCCTTCGGAAGGAGGGTGTTCTAGTCCACCCCTATCTGGACGATTGGCTCATCAGAGCGAAGTCTTTTCGGCATGGACAGGCTGCTGTGGCCAGGGTGATAGAGTTTCTGCAGTCCCTGGGATGGGTGGTCAACTTCTCCAAGAGCTCCCTCATGCCCTCGCAGCGCTTGGACTTCTTGGGGGCGACCTTCGACACCCGTCTGGGAGCGGTCTTCCTACGCCAGGACAAGGCGCAAGCCCTGCGGGAGCACATACAGCGGTTTTCTGCGTTACCAGCTCCCACCTCCTGGGACTATCTGCAGCTCCTGGGGGTCATGGGTTCCACCATCGACATGGTCCCTTGGGCTTTTGCGCATCTCCGACCTCTGCAACGAGCGCTCCTCTCCCGTTGGAAACCTCTTTCGCAGGACTACCAGGTGATCCTTCCACTGCCCCAGGTAGCCAGGAGCAGCCTGGCTTGGTGGATGGTCCCGGAGCATCTGGCTCGCGGCGTCTCCCTCGATCTGCCAAATTGGGTAGTGGTAACCACCGACGCCAGTCTCACAGGCTGGGGAGCAGTCTGCGACCGCAGCGCCACACAAGGGACGTGGTCCGCGGAAGAGGTGAAGTGGTCCATCAATCGTCTGGAGACCAGAGCGGTCAGGCTGGCGCTCCTCCACTTCCTTCGGAATCGGGAAGTCAGAATCTTATCGGACAACGCGACGACGGTGGCCTACATCAATCGACAGGGCGGCACTCGAAGCCCGCAGGTCGCGATCGAGGCCGCAATGCTGATGCAGTGGGCGGAGAGGCACCTGGCCCGTCTGGCGGCCTCGCACATCGCGGGCGTGGACAACGTCCAGGCGGATTTCCTCAGCCGTCAGCTACTGGACCCCGGAGAGTGGTCCCTCTCCGACGAGGCCATGCAGTTGCTCGTACGGAGGTGGGGATCCCCCCACCTGGATCTCATGGCGACTGCACAAAATGCCAAGGCCCCTCGTTTCTTCAGCCGCCGGAGAGAGCGGGGGGCGGAGGGCGTCGATGCTCTCGCGCTCCCGTGGCCGGCCGACCTGCTCCTCTACACGTTCCCCCCGTGGCCGCTGGTGGGAAGACTACTCCGCCGGATAGAGGCTCATCAGGGGACTGTAATCTTCGTCGCGCCAGAGTGGCCAAGACGTCCTTGGTTCGCGGACCTCCTCCTCCTGGTGATAGACGGTCCCATCCGGCTGGGCCATCTTCCCCGACTCCTCCACCAGGGACCGGTATTTTTCGACCAGGCAGAACTCTTCTGTCTTGCGGCCTGGCTTTTGAGAGGCGCCGCCTCCGGCGACGGGGCTATCCGGAGGCGGTAGTGTCAACGCTGCTGCGTTCTAGGAAAGCTTCCACGTCAGTAGCCTATGTGCGGGTCTGGAAGGTGTTCGAGCAGTGGTGTACCGGCCTGAACACAAGACCCACGGAGGCGTCGGTTCCCCAGATCCTCCAGTTCCTACAAGCGGGACTGGACAAGGGGCTCGCTTACAACTCCCTCCGGGTTCAAGTGGCCGCCCTTGGCTCCCTTCTGCGTGACGGAGGTTCTCTGTTACAACATCCAGACATCGTCCGTTTTCTCAAGGGGGTCAAACATTTGCAACCGCCATTGCGGGACCCTTGTCCCTCCTGGAGTCTCAATCTGGTACTACGTTCCATGTCGGGACCTCCATTTGAACCGCTGAGGAATGCGACGATCAAGGATATCACTCTCAAGACTGTGTTCCTAGTGGCCATCTGCTCGGCGGATTTCGGAGCTCCAGGCTCTGTCGTGTAGAGAGCCCTATCTACGATTCTCCGATTCGGGAGTGTCTCTTCGTACTGTGCCCTCCTTCCTTCCGAAGGTGGTTTCTGCGTTCCATGTGAATCAGACGGTGGAACTGCCATCTTTCCCTTCATCTGAGCCAAGGTCTCTCCGTCTACTTGATGTGAAGCGCACTCTGCGCATCTACCTGGAGGCTACGAATGATTTCCGGACTTCGGATAATCTCTTCGTCCTTTGGTCCGGGCCCCGGAAGGGTTCTCAGGCCTCGAAGACGACCATCGCCAGATGGCTGAAGGCCGGTATTGCCGCTTCCTACATTGGGGTGGGGCGGTCCCCGCCGCCTGGCATTGTAGCGCATTCCATCCGGTCGCAGGCAGCCTCCTGGGCGGAGACCCGCTCGGTCTCTTCGCAGGAAATCTGTAGAGCGGCCACCTGGAAATCGTTGCACACGTTCTCAAGACACTATCGCCTACACCTCGCCTCGTCCGTCCATGGACATTTTGGCGAACAGGTTCTACGAGCGGGCCTCGCAGGACCCCACCCGGTCTAGGGAAGCTTGGGTACATCCCACGGTCTGGACTGATCCAGGTACGTACAGGGAAAAGAAAATTATTACTTACCTGCTAATTTTCGTTCCTGTAGTACCATGGATCAGTCCAGACGCCCACCGCACTTGGGTCTTCATCCTGCTCGGCTGTCTTTGGTGGCTGATTCGCCTCAGCTGTTATATGGTAGTGGTTTTTCTACTGTTTTTCTCTCACGTGTTCCCTGTTTTCACTGTTTTGTGCTTGTTTTCTTAGGGGTCAACAGGGGTCAACACGCGATGTGACCTCCCATCCGTTGGTGGGACGGTGCAGTTTCTCTAGTTACATTTTCAGCGGCTTATTGTTGCCGTCTTGTTTAAACTTGATCCAATTCAGGGGTTTCTGTTTCCTCAGGCTTTGATATTCTCGATACTGAACTCCTGCAGAGGGGGTAGTAGTACTTATGGTGACGCCCCCTCGAAGTTCTGGGCTGACTCCATCTGCTGGAATGGGGACATAACCCACGGTCTGGACTGATCCATGGTACTACAGGAACGAAAATTAGCAGGTAAGTAATAATTTTCTTATGTTTGCCAACCAGCAGACTGAGATCTAAAGGCTCGCTGATATCACTCCTTATATACATCTGTGCTAACAGCAGCCTGCAAGTATTTCTGTAACAAGCTGTGGACAAGCTCAATACAATCAGACAACAAACTACATTACCTGTTTTCAGATTGATCTTTTTCTCTTTCCTTTTTTAAACCAGTGGATTTCCAAAAGAAAAAAAGCAAACACAAGGAAGAGTTTCCATATGGGAAAAGAAATAACTCACCTGCAGCAAAGGAGACAGTCATTATTTCTCCTAATTCTGTTTACCTGCCTGCAAAAATAATCCTCTGTAAGGCATAAAAGGTATAAATACATCGAAATATACTGGCAGGATAGAGGGTCCTGGACTGTATTCAAGGAAAGGAAATTATATGAAAATTGGTTCTTACCTGCTAATGTTCGTTCCTGTAGTACCACGGATCAGTCCAGACTGCTGGGTTATGCCTCATTTCCAGCAGATGGAAACAGAGAAAAACTTGAAGGGCACCCCCTCTTAACATGGTGTGCCACCTGCATCCCTTCAGTATTAAGAATATCAAAGCAGAACAAAACAATATATCGATGGGTAGATCAAGCAAGCATAAAAATAATGCCAACCACAACTATATACACTGATGAATTTCTTCAGCCGAGACTTTCGGTGCCTGTAGCAGATTCTGCAAACATTCCTATGAAAAGAAAAGTAATCGAGCGGACTCTCAATAGAATAGACCCTTCTCAATGGGAGGGTGTCTGGACTGATCGGGGTACTATAGGAACAAAAATTAGCAGGTAAGAACCAATTTTCCTTTCCCTGTACGTACCCGGATCAGTCCAGACTGCTGGGATGTACCAAAGCTTCCCTAAGTAGGGTGGGACCTGGAGAGTCCAGCTCAGATGACCTTACTCCCAAAAATTCCAAAAACTGGAGCCTGAACATCCAGACGATAATGTCATGCAAAAGTGTGAAGAGATTTCCAAGTTGCCGCCCTGCAGATTTCCTGTGGTGATACAGACTGGCTCTCTGCTAAGGACGCCACTTGCGACCGGAGGGAATGCGCTTTGAGCCCTTTCGAAATGGGCTGCCCGCGGCAAATATAAGCGGAAGCGATTGCCTCTTTCAGCCAATGGGTATTTGTAGTCTTGGACGCTTTATGACCTTTGTTGGGGCTCCTCCACAGCACAAAAAGATGATCCAACACCCGAAAATCATTAGTGGCTTCAAGGTACCGCAAGAGCACCCGCTTGACATCAAGACGTCACAATTCTTTAGCGAGAGGATCCTCCAGATCTAAACCTGGAAAAGCCATAAGTTCCACAGACTGGTTTAGGTGGAAGGCTGAAACGACTTTTGGAAGAAAGGAAGGAACCGTTCGGAGCGATATCCCAGTATCAGAAAAATGTAGGAAAGGCTCCCGACAGGACAATGCTTGAATCTCCGAGACCCTTCTTGCAGAGCAGATTGCCATCAAAAAGACTGACTTGAGAGTTAAATCCTTTAAAGTTCCCTGCTTGAGGGGCTCGAAAGGAGGCTCACACAACACCCATAGAACCAGATTGAGACTCCAAGAAGGACAAACGGGACGGACTGGAGGGTTCAGGTGTTTCGCCCCCCTCAGAAAATGGACCACATCGGGATGAGCTGCCAAAGGGGCTCCTTCAATACTTCCTCTCAGACAGCCTAGGGCTGTGACCTGCACCCATATGGAACTAAAGGATAAACCCTTACTTAATCCTTTCTGCAGAAAGACCAGAAACTGAGCTACCAAAGCACGACGTGGGGAGATCCCTCGCTCGCAACACCAGGAATCAAAAACTTTCCAGACCCTCGCGTAGGTGAGGGAGGTAGAGGGCTTTCGCACCCACAGGATGGAGATGACCTCCTCCGGATAACCTTTCTTCCTCAATCTCCTCCTCTCAAAAGTCAGGCCGCTAGACAAACGTAATCTGCCTGTTCGAAAAATACCAGACCCTGCCGCAGGAGGTTTGCAAGATGTCCAAGGCAAAGAGGACAGTCCACTGCTAGATTGACCAGATCCACAAACCATGGTCTTCGGGGCCACTCTGGGGTGACTAGGATAACCGGTCCCGGGTGAACCGCTATCCTTCTGAGGACCTTGCCCACAAGAGGCCAGGGGGGAAACACGTAGAGCAGTATGTCGCGGGGCCATGGGAGGACTAGGGCATCTACTCCTTCCGCCCCATGTTCTTGCCTACGACTGAAGAAACATGGGGCCTTCACATTCTTCCTGGTCGCCATCAAGTCCAGATGTGGAGCACCCCAGCAGTGAGAGAGGAGCGCCATCGCTTCTTCGGACAACTCCCATTCTCTGGGGTCTATGCGCTGACGACTTAGGAAATCCGCTTGTAAGTTGACGACTCCGGTTATGTGGGAGGCTTGCAGCTGAGCCAGATGGTGCTGCACCAGATGGTGCTGCACCCAGGCCATCAATTTGTCTGCCTCAGAGGCCACCTGCTGACTCTTAGTTCCCCCCTGAAAATTGATGTAAGCCACTGTCGTTGCATTGTTGTACAGGACTCGCACTGCACAATGGGACCAGTGGGAGAAATCTCCGCAACGTCAAGCGCACCACTCATTTCCAGGTGATTGATGGACCATTTTTCATGATCCTGTGACCACTGACCCTGAGCCGACAGACTGACAAACGGCCCCCCATCCGGAGAGACTGGCGTCCATGATGATGATCACCCACTGAGGAATCTCAAGAGCCATTCCTTGCTGTAGGTTGTCGAGGACCAGTCACCAATGTAGGCTGGCTATGGTGAACTCCAGGAGTGGCAGAGGGATATGGAACTCCTCTGAAATCGGTTGCCAGCGGGAAAGCAAAGCTCTCTGTAATGGCCACATATGAGCAAACGCCCCAAGGTACCAATTCCAGAGTTGACGCCATAGAACCAAATACCTGCAGAAAATCCCAGACCCTGGGAACTGCCAGAGACAGCAGATGCTGAACCTGAGACCTCAGCTTGACAGTGCGCTCTTCCATGAGAAAGACCTTGCCGACCCGAGTACTGAAGCACACTCCCAAAAATTCCAGAACCTGGGAAGACACCAGGTTTCTCTTGGTATAGTTAACAACCCAACCGAGGGAGCGGAGAAGATGCAGCACTTTTTGGACTGCCAGGCGGCAGAGGTGTTCCGACTTCGCCCGAATGAGCCAGTTCAGATATGGGTGAACCAGAACCCCTCCTGCCGGAGGGCAGACGCCACCACGACCATAACCTTGGTGAAGGTACGGGGAGTGGTCGCCAAACCGAATGGGAAGGCTCGGAATTGGTAATGATTCCCGAGGATCATGAATCGCAGGAACCTCTGATGATCCCTGCATATCGGAATATGAAGATCCGCCTCTGTCAGATCCAGGGAAGCAAAACATTCTCCGCTGCACACCGTGGCGATGACAAAGCGCAGAGTCTCCATGCGAAAATGCGGAATTCTGAGGGCTTTGACCACCTTCTTCAGGTCCAGAATATGACGAACGACCCCTCCTTCTTGGGGACCAGAAAATAGATGACGTATAGGCCGGTTTCACACTCGTCTGGAGGAACAGGCAGGATGGCTCCAAGATCTTCCAGCCTGCGGAGGGTCCGATGTACAGCTTTGTCTCTTCTCTGGGGAACCACAGGGAGAAACCAAGAACGGTCTTGAAGAGGACGAGCAAACTCTAAAGCGTAACAGTGTTCTATGATGCTTAGAACACACTGATCAGACGTGATCTTGACCCATTCCTCGTAAAAGCAGGGAGAGCCGACCCCCTACCCTTGGAACTGAGGAGTGGGCCGGCGCTCTCTCATTGTGCAGACTTGGGTCCCGAAGATCCTTAGGAGATCTCATTCCGGGAGGATCTGCAGCCGCAAAAGGAGTGAGCCCAAGCTCACAATCTTGCAGAAGGATGTCTCTGACCTACAGGGGCAGGCCTATTCTGACGAAAATGGTGCTGCCCCCAAAAACGAGCACGAGGGGGAACGAAATTCCTGGATCCCTTGGGCCTGTCATCTGGGAACTTGTTTTCCCCCCAAGGACTTGATCAACTGTTCAAGATCTTCCCCAAATAAGTACTTACCCTTGAAGGGGAGTGTCCCCAACTGCGACTTTGAAGAGGAATCAGCTGACTAATTGCAGAGCCAGAGCAGCCTCCTAGCCAAGACTGCTGATACCATAGTCTGGGAGGAGACCCGGAGGTGGTCATAAAGGGATCAGCGCCATACATCACCGCGGCCTCCAGATGTTCTGCCTGCTCCGCTTCTGGAGGAGAAAGATCCCTAGCACTGAGGAGTTGCTGAACCCACTTCAGGCTCGCTCGCTACATGAGACTGCTACACACAGCCGCCCTGACCCCAAGGGCTGAAACCTCAAAAATCCTCTTGAGGTGAACTTCAGGCTTCCGGTTGTGCATATCCTTAAGAGCCGCCCTCCTGCGACTGGGATAGTCGTCCTCTTGGTGACTGCCAACACTGAAGCATCAATCTTCGAAACTTTGAGTAGCTCCAAGGAATCTTCAGGCAACGGATAAAGCTTATCCATCACCCGCGGGAACGAGGCTGGCCGACAGACGAGAAACTGGCTGATGACCCGCGCCTCGGGATCCAGCCACTGTCCTTCCTACGACCGCTGAAGGATCCTCCCCCCGGGGAGGCAGCTTGAACAGAGGCTCTCTCGGGAGAGCCGGGATGCCGGCTCCCCGCAGGCCTGACATCGCTTCTTATGCGGTATAGCGGGAGGGAGGCACGAATCAGAAGAAAATCGCTGCACAGACCTGGGAGAAAAAAGCGGCAGAGAAAAAAAAAAAGAGAAGCAATAGTAAAATAAAATCAAAGGCCGCTGCCCGTAGTCCCTTATTTTTTTATTTAATTTTTTTAAATGGGCCCTCCAGAGGAATTATGGATCCCTAGGAAGACAGAGGGAGGAACCGGACCACCGGTACTCACCTCCAAGAAGCAGTCTCCTATTGGGTCAACAGGCTACTAGACCTACAACCAGGGGGGATGGTCCTTTTGGAACCTCCACACCCCCTGGAAGGAACAGCAGTTTTTAACTTTTTTTTTTTTTTAAACTAAATTAGATATTTCAAAAAACTTACTTGATCTAGCATAGGACAAAGGGAAACCCCCCCCCTTTTTTTTTTTTTTTTTTTTAAGTAGAGGACCACAGGTTGTATCACCTTCATTTGCTGGAGACAGAAAAATACTGAAGGGATGCAGGTGGCACACTGTGTTAAGAAGGGGTGCCCTTCAAGTTTTTCTCTGTCTCCATCTGCTGGAAAGGAGGCATAACCCAGCAGTCTGGACTGATTCGGGTACGTACAGAGAACAGGTAAGAACTAATTTCACCTCCTTCTTCATCCAGTCAAACCAGTCCAGACGAACGGGATGAACACAAGCAACTCCATAATAGGGCAGGATGCTGCCCAAGCCACTCATAAAACTACCAAGGTGAAGGAGACCTTCCTCTGTAGCCCCAACATCCAGCCAGTAATGATTAAAAAAGGTATGTAATGACTACCTAGACGCCGATTTACAACCTCCAAAGGAGAGAACTGCAACCTAGCCCACAAAGAAGCCTTCACCCTTTTGGAATAAGCCCATTCCTGTTTCAGTAATGGAGAGCCACAATCCATATAAGCTGCTGTAATGGAGAAATTACTTATCTGATCATTTGTTTTCCTTAGTGTAGACAAATGGACTCAGGACCAAGGGGTTATGTGCTCCCCTGCTAGCAGATGGAGACAGAGTCAGGTTTCAAAGCTGACTTCATCCTAGATATACCCCTCTGCAGTAACCTCAGCCATTCAGTATTCTCTTCAAAAAGCAGCCATTGTGGACATATTACTGAAGAACTTTATTAGAATTTGGATACAACTTGAATAAAAACTTGATCAAAAACTAGAGACCACAACTGTACTCAACCAACAAATGCTGAATCTCAGTAATAGTATAGATGCCCTGAACTAGGAGTAGGGCAATGGCTTACCCCTTAATCACATGGAATAGAGGTCTGCCTCATGGGCGATTCCTTGGTGCTTCGCCTGGGCAGCCGTGGGCGGGATGCTGAGTCCATCTGTCTACACTAAGGAAAATGAAATAATCAGTTAAGTAATTTCTCTATTTCCTAGCGTGTAGCCAGATGGACTCAGGACCAATGGGATATACAAAAGCTACTCCCAAACGGGGCAGGAGGCTGCTCGCGGTCCAGTTAGCATCACCTTTGCAAAGACTGCATCCTCTCGGGCCTGGACATCCAGGCAGTAGAACCTGGAGAAGGTGTGTAAGGAGGACCACTTCGCTGCTTAACAGATGTTGGCGGGGGACAGTAGTTTAGCTTCCACCTAGGATACTGCCTGGGCCCTGGTAGAATGAGCTTTGACTTGTAGAGGTAGAGGCTTCCCTGCCTCTATGTAAGCTGCGCTGATTACTTCCTTGATCCAGCGAGCTATGGTAGCTCGCGAAGCACTTCGCCCTATTTCTTTCTCCCGTGAAGAATGAACTAGCAACCAGTATTGTGTGCTGGTTCTGAATGTTCCAGATACCGCTCTAAAAGTCTACCGACATTTAGATGGCGAAGGAGGCGGTAGTCTTCAGTGTCCTTGTGTCTATCTGGGGATGGTAAAGAGATGGATTGGTTCAGGTGAAATGCAGACATTCCTTTGGTAAGAAGGCAGGGACGGTGCGAAGTTGTACTGTTCCTGGAGTAAATCGAAGGAACAGTTCCCAACAAGAAAGCGCCTGTAGTTCAGAGATGTGAAGAGCCGAGCATATCTACACCAAGAATACAGTCTTTAGTGTTAATAGGCGAAGTGACAGACTGCACAGGGGTCTGAAGGAAGGCCCTGCCAGAAATTCCAACACTAGATTGAAGTTCTATAGGGGGACCGGCAACTTTACGGATGGTCGGAGATATTTAAACCCTTTTAGGAAATGAGCCAAGTCTTCATGCGCCAAGAGATGGGTTCCGCTCACCTTGGCCCTGAAGCAGAAGAGGGCTGACACCTGGACCTTCAGGGACAATCCTTTGTTCAGGCTGTCCTGTAAAAATTCCAGGATCATGGTGATTCTGGTTGTTTTCAGGGGCACCCCACGCTCCCTGCAGCAGGCCTCAAATATTCTCCAAATCTGTATGTACATCAGTAACATTGAAAACTTCCACGTGCAATGTGGCAATTACGTCTGACTAGCTGTGCTTCATCAGGTGAGCCCTCTCAAAGACCAGACCATAAGAGAGAATCGAGCTGGATCTTCGTGAAGAATCGGGCCTTGCTGGAGAAGATCTCTGTGTGGGGGAAGGCAAAGGGGACTCTCTACGAGAAGCCTCTGCATGTCTGCATACCACGGGCACCTGGGCCCAAACACTAGGAAGAACCCATGTTACTGATGCAATTAATAGCAGTGGCTATTCCCTAAGTAAAATTAATAGCCATTAATGGACTTCTCCTCCAAGAACTTATCCAAACCTTTTTTGAACCCAGCTACACTAACTGCACTAACCACATCCTCTGGCAACAAATTCCAGAGCTTTATTGTGCGTTGAGTGAAAAAGAATTTTCTCCGATTAGTCTTAAATGTGCTACTTGCTAACTTCATGGAATGCCCCCTAGTCCTTCTATTATTCGACAGTGTAAATAACCAATTAACATCTACTCGTTCAAGACCTCTCATGATCTTAAAGACCTCTATCATATCCCCCCTCAGCCGTCTCTTCTCCAAGCTGAACAGCCCTAACCTCTTCAGCCTTTCTTCATAGGGGAGCTGTTCCATCCCCTTTATCATTTTGGTTGCCCTTCTCGGTACCTTCTCCATCGCAACTATATCTTTTTTGAGATGCGGTGACCAGAACTGTACACAGTATTCAAAGTGTGGTCTCACCATGGAGCAATATCTCCCAACTTATCTCCTATTGGGCCCTTCCATCTTCCTATCATACTGAACAGCACCAGAGGTGTCTCCTGACTGATCCTGGCAGAGAGGTGTCTCCTGCTCAACATGGTCCATGGTATAAGGGCAGCTTCACTTTGCCCAACTGTTCCTACTTGGCTGGGGTCTCAGCAGCAATGGTTCTCAGCAACTGCTCTCTCAGGTGGTGGAAATCTGTGCAGATGGCAGAGAGAGTCAGTAGATCATCAGCATAGAGAGACAGTGAGAGCTCGCACTCCAAGGCGCCCCCCCCCCCCCCCCCCGTTTAGAAAGGAAGTGCATGGAGTAGGAGGAGGAAGAGCTGAGAAAATCAGAAGTGCATATTCTTGCAGTGCTACTGTGCTGCCAGCCTGTGGGTTTTCTGCAGTGCTGACTTTAGAGGTACAGGCCAGAGCTTGGACTACTGCACCAGAACGCTGAGAAATTACTCTCTCCCCATCCCTTTTTCCCTCTGTGAAATTAAGAATTTGGTGCTTCAGTACCTGAGTGGTAGGATCTACCAGAAACTGATGAGCAGTGTGAATAGTAGAGTCCCTGCTTCTCTCGGGCTTTTCATCATCAGATGCCTGATTGGATTGTTCTCTCCTGGTGTCACTGTCATCTTCCAATTTGATGGCCGGGATCTCCAGTTCAGTCTCATGTCCTACCATCATTCAACACAAGCGCACTTAATATTGGGCATTGTTGGTAAAATCATTCTACCAGTACAACTTCTATAATCTAGTTGTTTCCTAGCTCATTAAATCTGTGAACATTGCTAACTACTTACAAGATAAACTGTCATGAAGGGGGGAGGCAACTGCAGAACAGTAAATGAAAACTCATGTTCAGGCAATGCAGGAAAATGGATTATGTACAGAATACTAAGACAAGTGCCACATATATTTATACTTGCCTGCTTTTATCAAGTTAATGAGCCTCTCCCAGCCCTTACTTTCCATCTCCTTCCTTGTGCCCCCAAGCTGCAGTGCAGTCTGCTGATTTATCATTAGTTATACTGCAACACAGGAAAAGCAGACTGGCACTGGAGTCTGGTGGCTATACTACAGCATGGCTGAGGGCGATGAACTCAGAGGGAGCATGCTCACTAACGCTGTGGTGCCCTCCGCTGCTGGCAAGATGGAATTGACAGATTAATTTAGGAAGTGGGACTCCTCCCTGCCAAGTGAGAGCCCTGCGCTGATGCACATGGGAAAATTGATTCTTACCTGCTAATTTTCGTTCCTGTAGTACCACGGATCAGTCCAGACTGCTGGGTTCTGCCTCTTTCCAGCAGATGGAAACAGAGAAAAACTTGAAGAGCACCCCCTCTTAACCTGGTGTGCCACCTGCATCTCTTCAGTATGAACATTATTCAAAGCAGAAAACAAGAATTACAGCAGATCAAGCAAAGGACAAAACAGTGAACTGTCAAAATAAACAGGAATTGGTGAAAAAAATGCCAAACCCAGAATAAGAAAAAACCTGTAGCCTTCTTCAGCAAAAAAAACGATCAGCATGGACTCAAGAAAAAATTGAGTGAAAATCCCCCCATAAAAGGAGGACGTCTGGATTGATCCGTGGTACTACAGGAACAAAAATTAGCAGGTAAGAACTAATTTTCCTTTCCCTGTACGTACCCAGATCAGTCTAGACTGCTGGGATGTACCAAAGGTTCCCTATGTAGGATGGGATGTTGAGAATTCCGCTAGAATGACACTGCTCCCGAAGTTGCTGACATCTGGAGCCTGGACGTCCAAACTGTAGTGTCGAGCAAAAGTGTGTAGAGTCTTCCAGGTCGCCGCCCTGCAGATCTCTTGTGGCGAGACCAACTGGCACTTGGCCCATGAAGCAGCTTGAGACCGTATCGAGTGCGCTTTCAACCCATCAGGAATAGGGCGGCCGTGACAAATCTAAGCAGAAGAAAGCAGAGTTTCTTACCTGTAACAGGTGTTCGTATTTGGGTGACGTCACTGGACGGAGCGCTATCACAGAAAACTTTTGTCAACTTTTCTAGAACTTCTGACTGGCACACTGAGCATGTCCAGCAAGCCATAATACCTGTAGCCACAGGGGTTTCCCCTTCAGTCTCGTTTGTAGGAAAAGGTGCGAGCGAAAAAATAAAATAATAAAACGTTTCGGACCCAACTCTGCGGGGGGCGGGTGGGTTTCATGAGGACTACCATCCTGCTGTCCTGGGAGAACACCTGTTACAGGTAAGCAACTCTGCTTTCTCCCAGGACAAGCAGGATGGTAGTCCTCACATGTGGATGATTAGCAAGCTACAGGCTGACTTTTTTTTGACCAACAGCTTACAACTTGTGCAACAGGCACAACAACTGGTGTACTATTGGAAAAAATGAGGCAGCCTGAAAATCACAGCAGGTGGATGTGGAAGGAGTTGGGATTATACTGGAAATAAGTTCTTCAAGACGGATTGGCCAAAGACAGTCTTGACGTCCTTCCTTGTCTAGGCAGTAATATGCTGCAAATGTGTGAAGAGAGTTCCAATGTTGCAGCTTTACAGATCTCAGCAATCTGTACTGAACGATAGTGTGCTACTGAGGTTGCCATGGCTCTTATTGCGTGCACCTTCACTTGTCCCTGGAGAGAAAGGCCTGCTTTGTCATAGCAGAATGCGATACAGTCTGCTAGCCAGTTGGAGATAGTTTGTTTGCCCACTACAACTCCTGGCTTGTTTTTATCAAAAGAAACAGAGTTGGGTGGATTTCCTATGGACTGCAATGCGGTCTATATAAAATGCAAGTGCACGTTTACAGTCCAAGGTGTGTAAAACTCTCTTGCCCTGGTGAGAGTGAGGCTTTGGGAAAAATGTGGGCAAGACTACAGACTGATTCAAGTGGAAGTCAGTAACCACCTTGGGAAGGAATTTATGGTGAGTATGTAGGACCACTTGGTCATGTAGGAACCTGGTATAGGGTGAGTATGTGACAAGTGCTTGTAACTCACTAACCCTTCGAGCAGATGTAATGGCTACTAGGAAGAGAACTTTCCATGTATGAAATTTAACATCGCAGGAGTGCAAAGGCTCAAACGGGGAGCGCATGAGCCTTGCAAGTACTACATTTAGGTCCCACTCATTGACTGGTGGCCGTAGAGGGGGCTTGAGTTGTAGTAGGCCCCTCAAACCTACTCACAAGGGGTTGTGCTGTTATTGGGGCATCCCCAATTCCTTTGTGGTACGCTGAGATGGCACTCAGGTGTTCCCTCACCGAGTAATTCTGGAGGCCAGAGTCTGAAAGGTGCCAGAGGTAGTCTAATAGAGATGGAGTGGGCCAGGAAAAAGGGCCTATACCTTTTTGTGTGCCCCAGTTGGTAAATCTATTCCACTTAGAACTATAGGATTTTCGTGTGGAAGGTTTTCGTGAAGCTACAAGCACTTGAGAGACATCAGTTGAAAGGTTGAGTGGTTGCAGGATAAAGCTTTCAACATCCAGGCTGTGAGGGATAGGGTCTGAAGGTTGGGATGGCGTAACATGCCGTGGTTCTGAGTTATGAGAGTGGGCGCTGTGCCCAGGCGAATGGGTTCTCTGATCGAGAGGTCGAGAAGCATGGGAAACCATACTTGTTGAGGTCAATATGGGTTTATGAGTATCATTGACCCTTTGTCCTGTTGCAGCTTCACGAGAATTTTGGCTATCAGCGGTATCGGGGGATACGTGTAAAGGAGGCCTGTGTTCCAGGGGCGAGCGAAGGCGTCCATGGCTAATTTGTTTGATTGCCTTTGCAGGGAGCAGAATCTGTCCACTTTGTGATTCAGTTCGGATGCAAAGAAAGTCTATCGTTGGTTGACCACAGCGTTGGAAGATTCTGATTACCACCACAGGATCCAGAGACCCCTCGGGGGGGGGGGGGGGTGTGGAACTATCGGCTGAGGTGATCTGCTACTACGTTCTATATGCCTGCCAGATAAGTGGCCTGGAGATACATGGAGTGTGCAAGGGCCCAGGCCCAGATCTGCGCGGCTTCTTGGCAGAGGAGATAAGAGCCTGTGCCTCCCCATTTGTTCAAGTACCACATTGCAACCGTGTTGTCTGTTTGTATGAGAACAGTCTTGTGTGAAAGGCAGTCCTTAAACACATGTAGAGCATAAAGTATAGCTCGAAGCTCTAGGAAGTTGATCTGAAACATTGCTTCGAGCTGTGTCCAAGTACCTTGAGTTTGAAGGTTGTTCACATGAGCTCCCCAACCCAAGTTGGATGCGTCTGTGGTTAAAGTTACTTGCGGAACTGGTTGCAGAAAAGGGTAGACCTGTTAGCAAGTTGGCTTTGTTTGTCCACCAGAGAAGCGATAAATGTAACTGGTGGGTTACTTGATTCTTGAATGAAAGTGGTTGACTGAAATCTCAGTGGCTCCAAGTCAAAGTCCATTGAGGTATTCTCATGGCCAGCCTGGCCATAGAAGTGACGTGGACTATGGAAGCCATGTGGCCCAGCAACGTTAGGAATTGGGCTGAGGCTGTTACTTTTGTGCGCAGAGATGAAGCTAGCTTGGAGAGAGTGACAGCGCGGTCATTGGGCAGGAAGGCCTTTGCCACTGTGGTGTCCAAATCTGCTCAGATGAAAGTCAGGCGATGAAATGGAGTCAGGTGGGATTTTTGGTAGTTGTTGAGAAATCCCAACAAATGTAGCAGATTGATAGTGAGCTTGAGAGCGTTGAGAGCTCCTTGCTTGGATTGGCTCTTGATAAGCCAGTCTAGGTAAGGAAAGATGTGTATGTTTTTCTCACTTAGATGGGCTGGAGCCACTGCTAGATACTTTGTGAATACATGGGGTGCCGAGGCAAGTCCAAAAGGCAGGACCTGGTACTGAAAGTGTTGATGTCTCACTAGGAAATGCAGGTACTTGCAGTGATGTGGGAATATTGGAATGTGAGCGTAAGCGTCTTGAAGATCCAGAGATGATGGTAGATGGTATCCCTGGGTTGTAATGGATATAACCCATTGGTCTGTGGTAATGTTGAGCCAGTTGGTTTTGAAGTGGTGCATTCAACCTCCTACTGGCAAATCTGGATCTGGATTTATGGAGCGGCTCCTGTTCTCTGAATAGGTCTCAAAATCTACAGGCTGGCCTGTTTGCTGTGGTGGCTGAGGCCTGGATGTCTTGGGCTGTCGAGGATGTGCTCTCTGAGATGGCCGGATTGGCCTCATGCAAGATGTAGGTAGGTAGTATCTGCGTGGGCGATAAAATGGTTTTCTAGGGTCCCTTCTGGTGGATCTTCTTGCAGAGGAAGGGGCCTCATTAGTAACTGTGGGTAATTGCCACAGGGTCTCATTATGGTCTTTTAGTTGAGCCACTGCGTCTTGTATCTTGTCTCCGAATAGGTTTTCACCGGTACATGGAAAATCAGCAAGTTTGTCCTGGACTTCAGGTCTCAAGTCAGATGCTTTCAGCCAAGCCCACCTCCTGGCACTGATTCCCATTGCCGACATGCGAGAAGCTGTTTCAAAGGAGTCATAAGCAGCACGAACCTCATGTTTCCCAGCCTCAAGGCCTTTCTGTAGTATGGCGTTGAGACTATCTTGCTGTTGTTGGGGAAGAGAGTCTGCTATTCCCTGAACCTGCTTCCAGAGATTCCTTTGATACTGTGTCATGTAAAGTTGGTATGCAGCTATGCGTGACACTAGCATAGAGCTCTGAAACTTCTTCTGACCCAAGATATCAAGGAATTTTTGTTCTTTGCCAGGAGGTGTTGAAGAGTGAGGTCTGTCTTCTGGCCTTCTTCTGTGCGGACTCAACTACCACCAACTGATGGGGTAGTTGTGGCTTTTGGAATCCAGGAATATGTTGGACCAGATAAGTTGCATTTGTCCTCTTACTCACTGGCTGGACTGCACAAGGATGCTCCCAGAGACGATGTCGGAGATCCACTAGCACTTCGTGGTCAGGGATAGCCATAACTTTTCGGAGCATCAACAAATTGGAGAACTTCCAATGTTTTATGGCATGTAATCAGGTCAAAGGTGAATGTCTCTGACATCTCCCTTACAAAATTAGCAAAGGAGAGATCTGCTGGGGGAGATTTTCTCCTTTCTTCCAGAGGAGATGGTTCTGATAAGATCTCCTCTGTGGATGTGTCGGTGTCAACATCTTCCCATGTGTCAGAGGTGGTCTTTAGTCGAGATCCTGAGGGAGGGGAGAAGTTTGGTACTGTAGGACATGCTGGCACCGATGGATCCTTCGATGGAATATGCAGTGGAACCGATGTGGGTTTCGGTGGCACCGAAGGCATCGAGGAGAAACGTGGGCCTCTAGGTCCCGAGAGCCCTGATGGACCAGGCATCGGTTCCAGCATAGGTGTTGAAAGAGGACTGGAGTCTGTGCCTTCGTCTTCTGAAGATCCTGGAATGGGAATCGGGACTTTCAGAGACTTTGCGGGTTGCTTTGGCATCGGCGGCCTGTGTTGTGTCGGAAGGGCACCAATGAGTATATCCAGTCTAGTTAACAACTGTGTAAGGATCAATGGCTCCGGTGTCGGTGTGGGGGCTGGCATCGATGGCTGTAAGTCTCGGAGAACATAGAGCACTGCCTTGCGGATGAAACCATCCAGTTCCTTCCTGAAAGCTGGTATAGATATTGCAGCTACAGGGGGAGGCACTACCACAGGAACTTGTGGGGGCTCAATACCTGGCACCGATATCGGTGGGGATCGCCTTGGTTTCTCGGGTGGAGAGGGGGTTAAAGGCTCCTCTACTCGTGTCCTCCTTCGCAGTCAGCTCAATAGCCATCTAGGCCGATGCACACCAGCACTGGGAGTAGACTCGAGTCTGTGCCAGTGCGTCCCTTGGTGCTCGGTCCGGGCTTTCTCCGGCAAAGAGGAAGACGATACAGATGCCTTAGATGGAGTCTGTGACGGATGATAACCGCTGCCCTGGTGTTCCCGGCGTGGTTTGATAACTAATTTTTCGATGTTACTGCTGGTGATGATTGGGTGGACATCGATGGAGTCAACTTGATTTTAAACAGGGTCTCCATCTTGCCGTAGCAAGCCTGCCTACCCTTCGGAGTCATCTGGGCACAACTTGGGCAGTGAGAAACGTCGTGTGATGAGCCGAGGCATAGCACACAGACATCATGTGGGTCAGTAATTGACATGGTACGGGAGAGCACTCCAGACATTTTCTGAAACCTGTTGCCATTATGGCAGAGGTGAGGCCCAAAAATGGTTGCTGGCCTACGGACACCGAGAAAAGGTAGGGGGCAGGAACAGACCAGGGACAGTGAAGCTTTACTCACCGAGCGATGAAAAACAATATCACGATGGGAGACCCCTATGAGGGAATTTTTTTTAACAAAGTAATCTTCAAATTTTTTCCGAGAGGAAAATTTGTGAGAGTTCTCACAGAGCTTCTAACCACGAGGCAAACAGCAGCGGGGGAAAAAAAAAAAAAAAAAAAAAAAAGAGACTGAAGGGAGACCCCTGTGGCTACAGGGATTATGGTATGCTGGGCGTGCTCAGTGTGCCAGTCAAAAGTTCTAGAAACTTAGACAAACATTTTCCGTGATAGGGCTCCGTCCAGTGACGTCACCCACATGTGAGGACTACCATCCTGATTGTCCTGGGAGAAATAACTTTTCAGGCATCGGGCAATGGTCATCTTGGATGCTTTGTAACTCTTCTTTGCACCGCTCCACAAAACGAGCAGATGATTCGAAATGAATTTGTGACCTCCAAATAGCGCAACAGAACCCTGATATCCAGGCGCTTCAATTCCCTAGCATGAGGTACATCTGGAGTAATATAAGAAAAGGCCGGAAGCTCCACCGATTGACGCAAGTGGAAGGCCGAGACCACCTTTGGTAAAAAAGATGGAACCGTCCTAAGAGAGACCCCAGAATCAGAAATCCGCAAAAAAGGCTCCCTACAAGAAAGGGCTTGGATCTCCGACACCCTCCAAGCCGAGCAGAGCTCCAGGACAGACAAATGGAATGAAGGGGAAGATTTAAATGCTTCGTCCCCTGGAGAAAATACACCACATCCGGATGAGACGTCAGAGCCCTACAATGAACCTTGTATATGAGATACCCCAAGGCTGCAACTTGGACCCGAAGGGAACTGAAGGACAAATCTTTGGCTAAGCCTCTCTGTAAGAATGCCAGAATCTGTGCCACCAAGGACTGACGGGGGAGAACGCCCTGCTCGTGACACCACGATTCGAAGACTCTCCTTACCCTGACGTTAGTCAACGAGGTAGAGGTCTTGCGCACTTGCAGAAGAGTAGTAATCATGTCCTCTGGATAACCTTTCTTCCTCAATTGCCGCCTTTCAAAAGCCAGGCCGCTAGACAAAAGCGATCCGCTTGGTCAAAAAATATAGGGCCTTGACGAAGCAGATTTGGAAGATGACAGTCTCAGGGGACCATCCACTGCGAGATTGACTAGGTCTGCGAACCATGGCAGACAGGGCCACCAGTTTTACTTTTCCTGGGTGAACCTCTATCCATCTGAGAATCTTGCTGAAAATCCGTTTGCACATTGTCTGTTCTGGCAATGTGTGATGTAGCCAGAAGGGCGAGATGCTGCTCCACCCAGGCCATGAGTTGCTCCGCTTTGGCGGCTACTGCCAGACTCTTGGTGCTGCCCTGACTGTTGATCTAGGCCACAGTTGTCGTATTGTCAGACAGGACTTGGACCGCTCGGTCGAGTACCAGTGGCAGGAAGTTCCATAGAGCCCAAAGAACTGCTCTGGTTTCCAGGCGATTGATGGATCAGTTCACCACCTCCTCCGACCATTGGCCCTGGACCGATCGGGATTGACAGACCGCTCCCTAACTGGAGAGACTGGCATCTGTGGTTACCACCACCCACTGAGGAACTTCAAGGTCCACTCAAGTGCTCTGAAACAAGCCACCAGCTAAGATTGGACCTGGCGGACTCTGATGATTGGTAAGGGGACCTAAAACTCTTCCGACTTCGGATCCCAATGGAAGAGTAATGCTCTCTGTAATGGTCTCTTATGAGCAAACGCACATGGGACCAACTCCAGGGTGGATGCCATGGAACAGAGGACCTGCAAATAGTCCCAGTCCTTGAGGAGTGGGAGCGACAAGAGACGATGGACCTGCTGCATCAATTTGGTGATCCAGTTTGACTGAAGGAACACTTTCCCCACACAGGTGTCGAACCTGGCTCCCAAGAAGTCCAGCACCTGAGAGGGGAGAAGGTTGCTCTTGGCCTGATTGATGACCCATCCAAGTGATTCCAGAAGACTCATGACTTTGATGACCGCTGTCTCGCAGAGGACTCTAGTCTTCACTCGGATGAGCCAGTCGTTCAGATATGGGTGAACCAGAACCCGCCTCCTGAGAGCTGCCGCCACATCCACCATTACACCTTGGTGAACATGCGAAGCGCCGTAGCCAGACCGAATGGCAGGGCACAGAACTGGAAATGCATGCCGAGGATTATGAACCGAAGAAAGCTCTGGTGATCCCTGTGGATGGTTATGTGCAAATACACTTCCGTTAAATCCAAGGAAGCCAAGAACTCGCCGCTGCGGACCGCTGCAATGACGGAGCGCAGTGTCTCCATCTGGAAATGTAGAACTGAGTGCCCTGTTCACCTTTTTCAGGTCCAGGATTGACCAGAAGTAGTGACCCCTTGTCCACTTTGCTTGGGGAATGGGAACTATGGTCCCCAGACAGCTCAGGTGGTCGAGGGTCTGACAAACGATCTGCTCTTTCATGTGAGAGTCGCAAGGGAAGACTATAAAAAGGTCTTGGAGAGGCTGAGCAAATTCTAACATGTAGCCATGTTCAATGATGTTTAGAATCCACTGGTCAGAGGTTATTTTGACCCATTCCTCGTAAAAACCGGTCAGCTGTACCCCAACTACAGGAACAGAGTAATGGGCCAACCGCATCTCATTGAGTGGACTTGGTTCCAAGCCATGCGGAAGTGACACCATCATGAGAGGGTCTACAGCCTCAAAAGGAATGAGACCAGGCTTGCAGCCTGCCAGCGGGCTGTGTCTGATCTGAAGCTGGCGCCCTGCTTTGCTGGAATCTCCGTTGTCCCTGAAAATGAGAACAAGCTGGAAAGAAGCCACTCAAAGACTTAGGCTAATCCTCTGGGAGTTTGTGAACTTTGTTCTCCCCCAGCAACTTGATCAGCTGCTCCAAGTTTTCGCCAAAGAGAAACTTCCCCTTGAAAGGTAAAGCACTCAACTGGGCTTTGGAAGAGACATTGGCTGACCAGTTGTGTAGCCACAGGAGCCTCCTGGCTGAAACTGCAGATGCCATGGTCCTAGACGAAGTACACAGAAGATTGTATAAGGCATTCGCTCCATATGCAACTGCCACCTCTAAGCGCTCCGCCTGTGCTAATTCCTGAGGCGGAAGCTGCAAACAGCGCCTGTGCTAATTCCTGAGGCGGAAGCTGCAAACAGCTGCTCTGATACCCAGTGCCAAAACTTTGAATATCTGTTTCAAAAGAACCTATAGTTTCCTTTCCTGGAGGTCCTTGAGGGCCGCCACTCCTGCTACTGGATTCATGGTTTTCTTTGTTACCGCCAACACTGAGGTGTCCACTTTGGAAAATTTCAAAAGCTCCAAAGTCTCTTCAGGCAAAGGATAAAGTTTGTCCATGGCCCGTCCCACTTGCAGGACTGCTTCCAGCACATCCCACTCCTGGATCATCAACTGTTGAACCATGGGATGAAATGGAAAAGCCTTGGCTGGGCCCCGAAACCCTGCCAGGACCGGGTCCACCAAATCCTGAGGCAAGACTTCCTGGGGGAGCTCCACTCTGAACTCTGACAAGACCCACGGAATGAGGGGGTCTAATTCCTCCTTGTGGAACAGGCGAACAACCTTTGGGTCATCACTCTCCAGAGGAGACGCCTTCCCCAGTTCTTAGTCTGGATCTGTCCCAGGCAGGGGTGGAGGGACTGTGAGAGTGTCCGAAGCACCAGCACCTGCAGCGACCAGGATGGAGGCCCCGTCTGGAAGCGAGGAGCCCTGTAGCTTCTTTACTCAAAGGGATCCCTGGGACTCTAGGTATCTGGGAATTTTCTTGGGGGGGGGAGGGGGTGGGGGGGGGGGCCCTCAGTTCAGCCCTGCTGTGAATCCCCACTCTGCTGAGCCTGGCTAGCCATGAAAGCTTTGTGCATTAAAAGCAAAAAATCCAATGAGAAGGCATTAAGACCGCCCCCCTCCCCCACCAGGGTATCAGGCTCGCCATCAGAAAAGTCCTGGTATGGATCCATAAGGTCCTCAGGATTGTTAGGAACCGGAGACAGATCGGGCGGGAGATCCCCTCCCCCCGATGCTTTGGCCCACGAGTCTGCAAAAGAATTCAAGTTGGCTGCCATTCCCATGTTCAGCAGGAATGGGTCGGCCTGACCTTCCTGAGGGGCAGATCTTTGCGCCATACCACGAGACTTTGCCAAAGACCCCAGTCCCCGATCTGAAGTACCTTCCCCAAGGGGAGACACCTAATACACAGCCCCACATGGGAGAGCCCGCGAAGCGGACTCCCCGCAGGCCACACATTGTGCCGGATGCGGCATGAGCGACACGGGGAAGCGCCAATGGGACAGAGGAAAAAGGCTCAGCTGCAGCCAGAGCACACTTGAGAACGAACGCCGCTGCAGAGATCAAAAAATCTAAAATCTTCCCATTTGCAAACCGGAGCATCCCGATCCAAACTATTAACTATTTTTTTTTTGACTCACTGCAGCAGCCGCTAAGCAAAGAAGGCTGACAGGCTGCTTTTTGTTCAGGCTGGGGGATAAGGGGGAGGGACCATACTACTGGTAGTTACCCCTGGCGCCGTACTGTCCTAGAGCCCTGCAGGGTCACCAATCCCAGTTCCTCAAACATACTACCAGGTGGGATAGCCCCACTAGGACCTGCCTACCCCCTGGGAGGTTGTACTAGTTTGTCCTGCTTGATCCTTTTTTTTAAAATAGAGATTATCTTAACACTGAAGAACCGGTCAAGACTGCAGGTTTTGCACCACCTCCATCTGCTGGAGATGGAGAAACACTGAAGAGATGCAGGTGTCACACCAGGTTAAGAGGGGGTGCTCTTCAAGTTTTTCCTCTGTCTCCATCTACTGGAAGGGAGGCAAAACCCAGGAGTCTTCACTGATCCAGGTATGTACAGGGAACACCAGTAAGTAGTATGAGAGGAAAAGAAAGAGCTGCAGCTCTGTGTCTGTCCCAGGAAGCGGTTCCCTTAGTTACCAAAAACCGAATAGAAAGATCGATCAACTAGGAGCCAATGGCAATACAACAGGAAAGAAACAGGGCAGACAAGATGGGTCTTGTCTGCCATCATATTGGAGAAATCACTTACCTGATAATTTTGTTTTCCTTAGTGTAGACAGATGGACTCAGGACCAATTGGTATAGCGTACTCCCGTTAGCAGTTGGAGACGGATCAGATTTCAATCTGTTAGCCCCTAGTACATATACCCCTGCAGGAAGTGCAGCTCTTCAGTATTCTCCTCGAAAAGCATTGTGGATATATGTGTGACTGAATGATTGATTAACTTAATAATTTGGTTAACTTGAATAACTTTATAACTTGGTTAAATGTTCAAACTTGATTAACTTGAACTGGTTGATTGACTATAGCTGGAGACCGCCAGAGTACTCAACCGGAAAGCGTCGACACCCGGCAGGGTGGATGCCCTAGGTAAATGAAAACATGGTTTACCCTTGAATTATTTGAAAGACCATGCGAAATAGCAGCCAAGGGTGGGATGCTGAGTCCATCTGTCTACACTAAGGAAAACTTAATTATCAGGTAAGTAATTTCTCCATTTCCTAGCATGTAGCAGATGGACTCAGGACCAATGGGATGTATAAAAGCTACTCCCGAACCAGGTGGGAGGCTGCCTGTGACCCACTTAGTATTGCCCTTGCAAATGCAGTGTCCTCCCGACCCTGAACGTCCAGACGGTAGAATCTGGAGAAAGTATGGATGGAGGACCATGTCGCCGCCCTGCAGATCTTGGCAGGTGACAACATTCTAGTTTCTGCCCAGGATACTGCCTGGGCTCTGGTAGAATGGGCCTTGACCTGTAGAGGTGGTGGCTTGCCAGCTTCTACGTAGGCCGCCTTGATGACTTCCTTGATGCAGCGGGCGATGGTTGCCCGCGAGGCCGCTTCCCCTTGTCTCTTTCTGCTGTGAAGGACGAAAAGGTGGGCCGTTCTTCGTACGGGTTCCGACATTTCCAGGTATCTGGCTAGGAGTCTGCAGACGTTGAGGTGATGTAGACTACGGGCTTCTTCCGAATTCTTCAAGCCATCCATCGTTGGTAGCGAGATGTTCTGGTTGAGGTGGAAGTGTGAGACCACTTTGGGGAGGAAAGAGGGAACCGTGCGTAGTTGGATAGACCCTGGGGTGAGCCTGAGGAACAGCTCTCGGCAGAACAGTGCTTCTAGTTCCGAGATGCGGCGGGCTGAACACTCTGCCAGCAAGAACACCGTCTTTAAGGTTAACAGGCGGAGGGACAGGCCTCGGAGGGGTCTGAAGGCGGTTCCTGCTAGGAAGTCCAAAATGAGATTGAGATTCCACAGAGGTACCGGCCACTTTAGTGGTGGGCGAATGTGTTTGACTCCTTTCAGGAAGCGTGACACATCCGGGTGAGAAGCTATGCTGTCGCCCTCGCTCTTGGAGCCGTAGCATGACAATGCGGCCACTGGTACCTTGATGGAGTTGAGGGACAAACCCTTCTGTGGTCCATTCTGTAAGAATTCCAGGATCACAGGAACTTTAAATGAGTGTGGCTTGATTTGTGGTCTTTGCACCAGGCTTCAAATACTCTCCAGATCCTTATGTACGTTAACGATGTGGAGAACTTGCGTGCTCGGAGTAGAGTGTCGATTACCACCCCCGAGTATCCACTCTCTCTCAGGCAGGCCCTCTCAATGGCCAGACCGTAAGAGAGAATTGAGCTGGGTCCTCGTGGCGGATCGGGCCTTGTTGTAGCAGGTTCCTGTGTGGGGGCAGGGGTAGAGTGTTCCCTGCCAGTCTTCTCATGTCTGCATACCAGGGTCTTCTTGGCCAATCCGGAGCCACCAAAAGAACTAGTCCCTTGTGTAGTTGTATCTTGTGAATGATCGCGCCCAATAGGGGACACGGTGAGAAGGCGTACGGTAGAGTCCCCGGTGGCCAGGTCTTTACCGGGGCATTTGATCCCTTGGGATTGCGGTTCCAGCCTGCGGCTGAAGTATCTGGATACTTGGGCGTTGGATCTGTTTGCCAAAAGGTCCATGTCCGGTGTCCCCCACCGATTCAATATCAATTGGAAGGTGGCCTTACGACAGCCTCCATTCTCCTGGGTCTACGCTTTCCCTGCTGAGGAAGTCTGCCGTGATATTGTCTTTCCTGGTGATGTGGATGGCGGAGATCTCCTGGAGGTTTGCTTCCTCCCACGCCATCAGGGGGTCTATTTCTAAAGACACCTGTTGGCTCCTGGTTCCCCCCTGCCGGTTGATGTAGGTCACTGTCGTGGCGTTGTCAGACATTACTCTGACCGCTTTGTTTCGGAGTCTGTGAGTGAACCGCAGACAGGCTAGTCTGACTGCCCGTGCTTCTAGGCGGTTGATGTTTCATCCCGCCTCATCTGCGTTCCACTGCCCTTGGGTGGTTAACTCCTCGCAGTGTGCTCCCCATCCTTGTAGACTGGCATCTGTGGTGAGCAGAGTCCAGGTTGGGGAGGATAGTCTTGATTCCCGGCTCATGTGGCTGGCCTGCAGCCACCACCGTAGTTGGGTCCGAACTCTGCCCGGGAGTGATAGACATACGGTGTAGTTCTGGGACCGTGGGCTCCCCCGTGATAGGAGAGAGCGCTGTAGGGGCCTCATGTGGGCTCGCGCCCATGGCACAACTTCCAGGGTGGATGCCATCAGCCCGAGGACTTGCAGGTAATCCCATGCTGTGGGACGAGGATCGTTCAAGCAAGGTTTGCAGCCGGTTCCACAATTTTGATCTCCTTGTGGGGGTCAGGCTGACTTTGTCCTCTTTGGTGTTGAATCTGACTCCTAGGTATTCCAGCGACTGTGAGGGCTGTAGGGAGCTTTTGTTCGTGTTGACCACCCATCCTAGGCTCTCCAGTAGAGTTATGACTGCTGGTTGCTTTGCCCTGATCAGCCAGTCATCCAGGTAAGGGTGAACGAGGATGCCTTCCTTCCTCAGTGTTGCCGCCAACACTACTATTACTTTGGTGAACGTCCGGGGTGCTGTGGCTGACCCGAAGGGTAGTGTCTGGAACTGGTAGTGACGGTTCAGGACTTTGAAGCGTAGGTAACGCTGGTGTTCCTGATGAATTGGGATGTGTAGGTAGGCCTCCGAAAGATCCAGGGATATGAGAAACTCTCCTGGTTGTATCGTCCTTATAACGGATCGTAGGGTTTCCATGCGGAAGCGGGGAATCCTCAGGTGGCGGTTGACCGATTTGAGGTCCAGGATGTGCCTGAATGTTCCTTCTTTCTTGGGGACGATAAAATAAATGGAATAATGTCCAGTATTTATTTCTTGTGGAAGCACTGGGGTTATGGCCTCGAGGGCCAGTAGCCTGGACAGTGGAGCTTCCACTGCCACTCTCTTGGAGAGGTCGTGGCAGGGGGACTCCACGAACTTGTTCGGAGAGATTTGTAGAAAATCCAGGTAGTACCCCTCCCAAATGATGGCTAGGACCCACTTCTCCGAAGTTATCTCGACCCATCTGCGGTAGAATAGGGCTAGTCTGCCCCCCTTTGGCTTCTTCCCTTGGATGGGTCGGCTGAATCTCATTGTGGGGTGCGGCTGGGGCCTGTACCCGAGCTGGTTCCCCTCTTGTTGTGCTTGGTCCGAAAGGACTGGTTCCTGCCCTTAGGGCGGGGGGGCTTGATAGTTGCTCCTGTAAGGATTGAAGCGCTGTGAACTTCTACCCTGGAGGACCTGGAGAAGGGTCGCTAGATTCTCTTTGTCTTATCCTCCGGTAGGCGCGGCAATGGGGACTCGCCCCATTTGTCGGCCAGTTTCTCTAGTTCGCTGCCGAATAGGAGGGATCCTTTGAAGGGAATCCTCGTGAGGCGCATTTTGGAGGATGCATCAGCTGACCAGCTTCGGAGCCAGAGTTGCCTCCTGGCCACCAAAGCAGAGGACACTCCTCTGACCGCGTTGCACACTAGGTCGGAGGCAGCGTCCGCGAGGAATGATACTTCTGGTTCCATGTCTTCTCCCGGGGTGTTCCTGGTTTGTGATAAGCAGGCATGTGTCACAACAGTGCAGCAGGCTGCAATTTGTAGGGACATAGCGGCTACGTCAAATGACTGTTTGAGGATGGACTCCAGCCGCCGGTCATGTGCATCCTTGAGCGCAGCTCCTCCCTCCACTGGGATGGTAGTGCGCTTGGAGACCGCGCAGACCATGGCATCAACTCTTGGGCATGCAAGAAGATCTTTCGTTGCCGGGTCCAGGGGGTACAGGGCTGCCAAAGCTCGCCCCCCCCCTTGAATGTGGACTCTGGAGTATTCCATTCCAGGTCAATCAGCTGCTGTGCTGCTTGTAACAGAGGGAAATGGCGAGAAGTCTGCTGAAGACCCTCCAGCAGGGGGTTCGGTTTAGGTTCCCCCGAAGTACCTGGGCCTGGGATAGCGAGCTCCGTCAGGCATTGGTTGACCAGGTCCGGGAGCTCGTCCTTTGTGAAGACGCGTCTCAAGGTTCGGTGAGGCTTTGTCCCCGGGGTGAGCTCCTCCTCTTCTAAGGGTTCGGCTTCCTCCTCAGAGATGTCAGAGTCCCCATAGGTGGGGCTTCTGGGTAGTGGAAGCCTGTGCCTAGGTCTTGAGGGGCCTGGGGCATGAGGGTCCTCCTGTGGAGCATGTGTCTGGTCAGCCTGAGGTTCAGTTTGCATTTGAACAAAGGCGTGAATCCCCTTGAAGAACTCCACCCATGAGATCGTCGCTGGGTCAAAGCTGAGGGGCGCTGGTTCCTTGGGGATCCCCGTCTGTGGGGAGGTCCCCCTGGCTAGGTCCGGGGTACCCCCTGAGGAGCTAGAACTCGGCCCTGGGTGGGACTGGCCCTCCAGGGCCTCTTCGCACTGCATACACAGGGCGGCCTCCTCGCTTTGTGCGGCTCTGATGTGGCATGCTGGGCAGAGGCCTTGAGCCTTTATTCCTGTTTCTGGAGGTGCCATGGCTGTCGGCACGTGAACCCTTATGCGCTCCGATGCGCTTAATATGAGCGTGTAGTTGTGCGCGCAGCTGTGCGTTCAACCGTAGATATGCGCCCGGCTCTGTGCGCGCAACTTATGTGTGCGAGGTTTTGTGTGCGTGCGAGTTTATGCGCACAAGTGCTTTGTGCGCCTAGCTCGAATTGTGCGCTCTCGAATGGCGAACAGCATGGCGAATAGGGCCAAGATGGTGACGGCGAGCCCGCGGGCAATATGGCGACCCCCTCGGAGGGTCTCCACATGGGTAGACCCTCGGAAATAGCGGGGCCTGGCCCTGCTAGAGCGGATCAACCCGGTGGACTGGTCCCGGCCGGTGACCTGTGCTCCTCCTCGATCCTCGGAGACCGGATTCAAGCAGAAGATTTCTACCTTACCTGGTCTTCGACGCTTCCTGGTTTCGTCCCGGGCGTCTCCGGCTGTGGAGGGAGAGGGCAAATACCTTCACCGCCACGCTCGAGGGTGCACCCTCTGCCTCTCAGCCGCGCCCGAGGATCGGGGGCTAGGTCCTTGCTGCGATTCGGCCGCTGGACCGAGGCTTACCTCCGAGGGACCACGGAAATCACCTCTGGAATCTCAACTGGGGGAGGGACCCTAGGGTATCACTGCAGGAGAACGGGGCTCGTCTTCAGGTAGGTTTCTTCTTTAACTTTGGATTTTCTTCTTTGAATTTGGTTCTAACGCTGTGAGAGCGTGCAGATAGTCCCTAACTGCTATGGAGATGGAAAATACTGAAGAGCTGCACTTCCTGCAGGGGTATATGTACTAGGGGCTGACGTCAGATTGAAATCTGATCAGTCTCCAACTGCTAACAGGAGTACACTATACCCACTGGTCCTGATTCCATCTGCTACACACTAGGAAATCTATGTTTCTGTGTCTGTTGAGTGCTTTGGGTCATAGAACACACCACTGTTACAGTGAATGACATAGTAAACTCTTACTCAGATCTCACTTGCTTTCAATGCTTTTCCTGTCTGGTTTCTCATTACAAATATGCAGTATACATTTGTAGATTGCTATTTATTCCACAACATGAAGTATCAGAGATTCTGCAGTAGCATAATACCATAGAAATATCCATTTTGTAGAAACTGTTTCCACCTCCCCAACACATTCTCCCTCTATGTAATGTATTACACATTCGCTGGCTTAAATATTTTTTTCTTTAAGTCTCTCAGTAAATCCTAAATGTTAAGAGCATTCTCCACTTCCAAGGGCTTGCAGTTCTTTGCAATGCCTTTAAAGGACTGAGATATTTCTTGGAGTGGGGGTGAAGCTGTTACTCTACAACAGGGGTGCTCAAACCACTCCTAGGAACCCCCCCCCCCCCACTCAGCCAGTTGTGTTTTCAGGATATACCTACTGAATATGCATGAGATTTATTTGCATGTATGACCTTCTGTGGTATAAATCCTGATGGTAATGGGTATTACTTAGTTACCTTTACTGAAATTGAAATGACCAGTTCTCGAATGATGAGTTGAAGATTTTTATCTTCAACTCATCATTCGAGCAGAGCTACAGCAGATGCAAAAAGTGTGCCAAACAACTCAGTTACTGCATTCAAACCCTACTGCTATAAGTCTTTGTTCTTTTTTTTTCTACTACTGATACGTTCATGGCTTTTATGATGAAGATAAATGCCCAAGAGGGACTAGGCCAAGAACAAGCTCAAGTCACTCAAAATTAGAACCAAGATTTCTACTTGGGCCTAAATTCTAGGCCCAATAAGAACTAGGGCCGCAAGGAGGGCTCACCTTTCATCTTTGTGGCACTGGACTTTATATTCTCTGGTTTCAGTTCATCTAGATTTACAGCCTCAAGTTCTTCATCCTTCTGTTCCTCAATTTCCATGGCCCCCTCCTCAGCATCTTCCTCATTCTCTTCTAGTTTCTCAGACAGTGGCTTTGTCAATTTTTGCTGCTCTTTGCTGGCAACATCTGCACAAAATGAAGAAGCAAAAAATCAGCAAAACATCCCACTTAAAATGCACATTTCTGTCAGCTATTATTCCATTCCTCTAGACCTTTATTTACTTAAAAAATAAAACAAAACAAAACAAAAAAAACAACGAAGAGCCCAGTGAAATAGTTTCTCCAGCAGCCTCTGTCCCTTTCAGTATGGAATTAACGGTCTCTAAGCAGGAGCATACCATAGGTCTGCGCATCGTAGGATTCAGTGCCTTCCTTCATGTGTTCATATGCATCAGCCTCCTCCACTTTCTGCTCCAGCTGAGCTGTGTTTTGCTCCACGTCACTGCGGGAATCGACTGTTCGCAGGCGCTTGCGCACACGCTCTGTGCGGTCACCCAGAGTCCGCTCATTGTCTGCCTGGCCGGGTTTCCGCTTGAAGCTCTGAGAATGGAAGAGAACAGGAATATTGCTTAGGCGCAGCAAACATCATCCAACTTTACAGAACAAGCTCACACCCAAACAATTGTATAAACTGAAACAAATACATTTAAACCATTAGGTAGAGGTTCAACTAATTTTTGTGTTTCAGGGAAGACCAGAAATTTCATGTTTTGTAATATGGAAGATGTCTCAGATATTTGGAAGACATTAGCGCTCCCCCACCCAAACCCCTCAATTCTGAAGAAAATACATTTTCTGAAAATCTGTACCGCCACCGTTTTTTATTTAAGAGCGGGGGGACCCAAGAAATCCCAGGAGACAGGTGCAGGCCCAGAGTATCGTTGCTGAGAGGGCAGCAGCAGGAGCAGATCGCAACACCATAGGGAGCAACAGAAGTGGGCCAAGAGTACATTTACAGAGACTGCAGGCTCACAGCACCACCATCGGGAGCAGTGGAACTAGGTCTGTAGCACTGCGGCTGGGAAGAACAGGTACAGGCCATAGGCAAAGAGCTGCACAACCAGGCCACTGGGCTAGAGATGGGAGGGCTTTTCAGCCAAGAGGAAGGAAAAAGATGGAAGAAAGGTACATGGATGTAGAGGCTGGAGAGGAAGAGGATAGTAGGGGAGAATGAGGCTAGATGAGGGAGTGAACCAAAAAACCCCCAAAAAAACAAAAACCACAATTCTTCCACTCTCCTTCCTCCCAAAAGCTAAGCAAGAGGAAAAATAAGCTTAAAAAAAAACAAAGAACAGAATAAAATAAAAAAAAAAAGCCAGGCCCTCCAAAATTTGTAAATGTAATTTAAACAAACATTTACAACCTACCTTTCTTGGCTAGAAATCACAAGGCAGCTCCTAAGAGTTTTGGCTGGTGCACAGTTTGTTTTTTTTTAATATTTTCCCGCCTGTTTGAGGGTTTTACAGTTAAGAATTTTGTGAAAAAAAAAAAAAAAGTGAATGCCGCATGTTCAGGTCCTATCTGTGACCCTCTTGTTTGGTATTTGCTGCATGGGGTCAAGGTGGAGTGACAGACTGTAGCCAGACAGATCCTGGGGCATGGTAAGATGCTGAGGAAATGAGTGGAGAGCGACTGAACAGGAGAGGAGCTGCCCGACAGCTTAGATGAGAGTAGAGGTAGTACAATGAGAGAGAGAGAGAGCAGCGGGGTAGACAGATATAGTGCTGAGAAACACTGGGGTGACAGTGAGGACTTGCAGAGAGAAGAGAAGGAAGGAGAGATACAGTCTAGGACAGCACTTGGTCATAAAGCAAGTTATAAGGCAGCAAGTTGAAAGCAAGGCACAGGATTGGAACAGAAAAGAAACAACGGCTGTATAACAAGTAGAGCAATCCTCGCTGAGACTTACAGACCACCATTGTGATGACAAAGATAGAAACATGACTCAAAGACCATATGGCCAATCCAGTCTGCCCATAAATAGCAGGAAAAGGATGGCAGATATCTGCACAGTGAAATTGCTTTAGAAAGCAGGGAAGAGGCATTGGGAGCACTGACACAACCAAGCAGGAGACCTGTTCCTCTTGGTTAGAAAATAGAGCCCTTACAACAGGACAGGAGGGGCTGGAAACACAGAAAGACAGAATACTAACTGGTGAAACAAGATAAAACAGGGCTGAGAAAGGCAGGGTAAGAGAAAGGGACTTAGCGAGAAGGCAAGTTTACAAATGAAATGTCTTTAGGTGCAGAGGGAGAGATGCAAAAGACTAGGGGCAAGGCAAAGCTAAGACAACAGCAAAAATCAACCCCTACGGTGCACTGGCTGCAAAGCTGGACAGATTCCAATGGAAAAGGGCAGTGGATGGAGACCGAGAAGGGCTGGCTCAGCATACAAACAGATAACACTGCTGACAAAGCCAGGGCTAAGATGAAAGGGATGAAAATGGGCGGGAAAGAGCAGCTATGAAAATGGGCGGGCGAGAGCAGCTGCTTTAGACAGAAAGAAGAAGGGCCGGCTGAAGATACAGATGCTGACCCTGGGGAGAAAGGCAGGGTATGATAAAAGGCACCCAGGAAGGGAAGAGCAGTGGCTGCACAAAGAGGAGAAGAAAGAGCCACTTGGACATGCACAGCTAGCCAGAAGAGCAACACACGCTTGCAGGGATAGTGTTTTATATATAAATATATACATGTAGCCCTACAAAAAGAACACTGTCCCATTCATGGGTGCACTCTCTGGGTATACACATTTTCTACTTGTGGACTTAAAACTCCATGTTATGTATTTGTAATTTGATTTTATTGTGAACCACCAATATTGTTTACCAGATTGGCAGCATATAAATAAATAAATAATGATGAAAACGTGTCTTCAAAACTCAAAAGTTATCTGAAGTCTTATCTCCAGGTTCAGCCTAATTATTCCACATGTGCTGAGTGCAAACAGATACAGATTTCTACCCAGCCAGCTTTTTCATTCTCTCTAGATGCTGAGGAACCACCTGAGTCTTGCTGGTGCTTTGCCTCTGGGAGGCCAGTCGTGCCATCCGCTTGGATTCATGGCCTTCAGCCTGACTGGCATCTGCAGCTCCACTCCCATGCTCCTGAGGAGATGAAAGACACAAAGAACGAGTCAAGCACCACTGGTACCACAGACCTGGTGCACTTAAAGCAAACATCAGCACTTGCACAACATTCCAGAGCATTCAAGAGACATGCTGTATATCCCCTCTGTAGGGCAGAGTTTGAGCGGTCCTATCTGTTTTGGAGAATACTGGATTCTTTTCAGATGCTGATACTTATATTGAGCCAACATAAGACAAACCAAAAGATGTGGAGATAGAAAAGCAATCCCATGGGCTCTCGACAACTCATGTGCATCATCGCTGAATATTCCTTATGTTGATCCAATAAAAATATATTGCCACCTGAACAATTTTTCCTCCAGGACCAACAGTTTCTAGAGCTCTGCACTAGGAAAAGATCCACACACTGTACCTGTCAGCAGTGAAAGCCTTCAAACTCCTCTATGGCCTCCTGGAAACCCAGGAGAGCAGCCACTTTCAGAACAGCCAGAAAAACCACTCATTAGGCATCAGGCCACTCCTCCTCCTACTGGGATAGTTGTTCGCTTCGAGACATTGCAGACCAGGGCATCCACTTTCGCGAAACGCAGGCGTTCTTTGGCTGCCGGGTCCACAGAGTACAAGGCCTCCAAGTACAAGGCCTCCAAGTACAAGGCCTCCAAGTACAAGGCCTTTAAAACTGGCTTCCGGGGCATCCCACTCCAGTCAATCAACTCCTGGATGGCTTCCAGCATCGGGAAATAGCAAGAGGCTTTCTATAGAGACACCAGGATGGGATTCCTCTTTGGTTCTGACATAGGGTCCTTGCTGGGAACTCAGAGTCTTCAGGGTCTGGGAGATCAGGGCCGGATATTCATCTCTGTGGGAAAAACGTAGGAAGGTCCGGTATGGCTCCAGGCCTGGAGGGATTTCCCTGTCCTACAATGAGTCTGCATCCCCATCGTCGTCCGTGGTGTCTGGGTCCCTGTCAGGGATACCCTTGGTGAGGCAAGGCATGTCCCTGAGGCATGCCAAGGCCATCCCAGCTGGGCAGGGGCAGCAGCTGACTGCGCCTGAAGAAAGGCTTGAAAGCCCGAAAGAATTCCACCCAAGAAACGTTCGCTGAGTCCATACCTAGCCCAGGAGGAACTGGGGTAGGGGGCTGCTGAACTGCCCTCTCCCGAGGAGGACGCAGCCCCAGGATAGCTCAGATCCAGCATGCTACCAGATAAGGTCATGGCTATCCCATCCTCTGGGTCCACTTGGAGACGTTCTGAGAGCCCAGACCTCCCTGGGCTTTCTCACAGTGCTGAAACACGAAGGATTCTAGGTCAGACTGTGCAGCCCTAATATGGCAGGCAGCACAAAGAGTGTCGCTTGTGCTTCTTTGCTGCCGGAGCCATAGTTCACTGTAGCTTGTCCATTCAGCCAGTTAGAGCTTGGTCTGGAGCGCATACAAATCCGACCTGATGAGCGAAAGTATAAGTGTCCGGTTGCGTGAGAATGTATGTGTGGTTATGTGCAACGGTGTGCGCACGTATGCACGCACAGTAAGGCTGGCCCGCACTGCACATACTAACAGTCTATGGGGGAATAGTGCTGCACCAAACTGCGCGCAAGATGGCGCCGCTGGGGCCTGCCACATGGAGTGGCCACCGAGCCTGAAGCAGGGCTTAGCCCATTGGAGGGCCACTCAACCCGCTCGGAAACCCTCTTCTCTTGCCCCAACGGGATTGGGAATGTTGTCGGTACAGCACCGAGCAAGAGACCGGAGGAAAGACTTACTGTAGCCCTTCCACGTCTCTGAATCTGAGGAGTCCTACTTTTACTTACCTGGGCTCAGCGATTATCGGCTGAGTACAGAGACGGTCTTTGGCTGAGGGGGGGGGGGGGAGAGGGGGCTTAGGCCGTCACCGCCACGCTCAGCTTCTTGCACTCACTGCCTTTCAGTTGCTTCAGCAGCAAAGTCCACACCGGGATCCGGCTACTAGATCAAGGCACACCTCTGAGGGATCTCGGAAATCACCTCAGGAATTCTCAACTGGGAGAGGGACCCTTAGGTATCACTGTAGGAGAGTGTGGCTCAATCTTTCTCCAATTTAAAGGTAACTTTTCTTCTTCAAACCAGTACTGCAATCCTGCTAAACACCAATGCTGGTGTAGAGATACATGTCCACATCTGCTAGGAGACAGAGAGATACTGAAGGGCTGAGATCACTGCAGGGGTATATCTAGGGTGACGTCAGCTTTGAAACCTGACTCAGTCTCCATCTGCTAGCAGGGGAGCACATAACCCATTGGTCCTGAGTCCATCTGGCTACACGCCAGGAGCTTTGACTCCCTGCTTTCTATTCTTTGCCCATGGCTCAGGTCATCCATGAGCCTTGCTACTTCTCTTATGATGACTCTTGTTGTAGGCACCATCACATTATCTTTTGACAAAAGTGTGAGCGATTAGGAAATGTTGCAGGACTATGCTTAAGGATGGATGTGATGTCTTTGTGCTGTGATTTTCACCTCTTTAGCTTGGTCCTTCTCTGAAGCAGCACCAGCCAGCTCAGTAGCACTCTCGCTCTGTAGATTGTCTTCTCCAGTCTGCCCACACGATTCATGTTCCATTCTATCCGTACACGCAGGGGCTTCATCTTCCTTCTCTGGGTTCTCCTCGTCATCTTCTTTCTAAGGTGACATGACATCACAATGACTATTTAGCTTTTTCATTACCAGAATATGATCACAGTTTCTAATTTTAAACAGATACCAGTTAGAATACCAGTCCCATGACTTAGCAGCCAATTTGCTAGTTATAAGTTAGGGATCTTTGTTTTCAGTTATTTTATTTTTCCCAGGAATTTATCAGAGTTTATTATAATTAAAAATGGGAGAAATTCAGTGGAAGAGTCATTTTTCTCACCGATTTCTCTCCTGCTTTTGTTCATTGTATTCTACACTGAAATTCTAAGGAAAGATTGTAAAAACTGAAAAAAAAACCCGAAGGTCCCTAGTTATAGTGTACAAAGCCTCAGCCTAGTCTTCTGTCCACTGGGGACTAGACAGACATGTTGAAGTTTCTAGTAAGACTTGGTTTTAAACATAAATTGCCAGAAAATACCATCTATCATTGTTTGTATGGAATTGGCAAATTAGTTGTTTTAACTAATGATATGGTTATTGGAAGATGGCTTCTTTCAGACAATGACCTTTTTTTGATTACGTGATGTTTCAGGTAGGACAAAAAAAATGGTGATCTCATCCTGGTTACACCCAGTGCTGCCTTGGAGAGAGCCTTATATTTCGGCACTTGATTGTGTCCAAGCCACTCAGGGTTAGACATTAGAGAGAACAGAACTGATAATAAAACCGAGGTCCAAAGTAACCGCATGCAAATTTTGCTCTGTGCTCAACAGGACAAGAAGTTTACAAAATTTTTTGTTTGGTAGACTTCTTGTGTCTAGATAGCTGAATGAAAATTGGCTTTAGTTGGGGAAAACATATGATACAAAAATAAGTCTATCATGTATCCACTCTATACTGTACTGAAATCAAACTTAACAAAAAAATGGCATAACCATTTTATCTTTATGAACACCGACTGCACACTATGAGTGTGACTGTCTAATGTGTGTCAATTTTTAATCATAGGTCTGCCATGGTAAATGTATAACACGCACATTAGAGAACACACTATTATTATAACACATCAAACTATCTAGCTCGATAGTATTTATTGTCTAGATAGATATTTTTAATTATGTGGTCTCAATAAAAATGTCTGCATGAATTGATGTGTTATAATAATAGTGTGTTCTCTAATGTTCATTCTCAATTTAGTCAGGAAACAAGTGGATTTAATTGCCAAAATGGCATCCTTATAAGATTCACTTTACCTAACTAGATAATTTTATCCAATTCTAATTGTGTTTTCCATCAGATCCTGTCAAATTGCCTATTCCCACAATTCATTTCCCTTAATTCTTGACTAAACTCTGCTTTCTCCCAGGACAAGCAGGATGGTAGTCCTCACATATGGGTGAATAGCAAGCTACAGGCTGACTCATAATGAGGTAGGCCAACCAGCACTCAACATGTGCAACAGGCACAACTGGGGTGCTGTTGGCAATGATGAGGCAGCCTGAAATTCATAGCGGGTCGAGGAAGGATGAATTGGGCTTTTACACTGGGAATAAGTTCCGTAAGACAGACTAGCCAAAGACGACGTCTTGCCATCCAGCCTTGTCAAGACAGTAGTGGGCTGCGAAGGTATGGAGAGAGCTCCATGTTACAGCCCTGTAGATGTCGGCAATTGGTACTGAACAGTAGTATGTTACTGACGTTGCCATGGCCCTTACTGAGTGCACCTTCACTCGTCCCTCAAGAGGAAGGCCTGCTTGCTGGTAGCAGAATGCAATGCAGTCTGCCAACCAGTCGGAGAGAGTCTGCTTGCCCACCACAACTCCAAGTTTGGTTTTGTCAAAAGAAACAAAGAGTTGGGTGGACTTCCTGTGGACTGCAGTGCAGTCTAAGTAAAATGTAAGTGCATGTTTACAGTCCAAGGTGTGCAGAGCTCGCTCATCCGGGTGAGCGTGAGGCCTTGGAAAGAAAGTGGGCAAAACAATAGATTGGTTTAAGTGGAAATCCGTTACCACCTTAGGAAGGAATTTAGGGTGAGTGCGGAAAACTACCCGGTCATGGAGGAACCTCATATAGGGTGAGTATGTTACAAGGGCTTGCAACTCACTGATTCTGCGAGCAGATGTGATAGCTACCAGGAAAATTACTTTCCATGTAAGAAATATGAATTCGCAGGAATGCAAGGGCTCAAAAGGGGAACGCATGAGCTGTGCAAGTACTACGTTGAGGTCCCATGCCACGACCAGAGGTCATAGAGGAGGCTTAAGCTTTAGTAAGCTTCTCATGAATTGACCCACAAGGGGTTGAGCTGTTATCGGGGCATCCTCTTTTCCTTGATGGTAAGCAGAGATAGCACTAAGGTGTACCTGTATGGAGGAAGTCTGAAGACCAGATTCTGAGAGGTGCAGAGATAATCTAAGAGCACTGGTGTGGGGCAATTAAAGGAATCTAATCTTTTCTGCGTGCATCACATGGTGAACCTCTTCTATTTATAGCGGTAAAACTTCTGCGTGGAAGGCTTTCGTGAAGCTACGAGGACTTGAGAGACGCTACTAGAAAGATTGAGGGGTTGCAGGATCAACCTTTCAACATCCAGGCAGTCAGGGACAGGGTCTAAAGGTTTGGGTGGCGCAACTTGCTGTAATTCTGTGTAAGGAGGTTGGGCGCCGTGCCCAGGCGAATGGGTTCCTGGACCGAGAGGTCGAGAAGTATGGGAAACCAGATTTGGCGTGACCAATACGGGGCTATGAGTATCATTGAGCCTCGGTCCTGTTGTAGCTTCATGAGAGTCTTGCTTATTAGCGGTATCAGAGGGTACGCATATAGCAAGCCTGTGTTCCAGGGGCGAGCGAAGGCATAGGAAAATTGGTTCTTACCTGCTAATTTTCATTCCTGTAGTACCACGGATCAGTCCAGACAGTGGGTTGAGCCTCCTGTCCAGCAGATGAAGATAGAGAAAAAACTAAAGGGTATCCTATATCAGGACAGTTCACACCCTGCATCCCTTCAGTATAAACGTTATCAAAGCAAGAAAAGGTAAAGTTAACCAGTAGAAGATCAAGCAAGTAACAACCAACATATAATGTGAACTATCAACACATGAAAGAACCGCTCTTACATATATATCCAGTTGAGAAAGTTCTGATAGGAAGTAACTGGATCCAAAATGCTGTTAAGAACCAAACCAAAAAGGAAAAAAAAACAAACAAACCTTCGAGCGGACGAATCAAAAAGAAAACACAGCCCGGGTGGGAGTCTGGACTGATCTGTGGTATTACAGGAACAAAGATTAGCAGGTAAGAACCAATTTTCCTTTCCCTGTACGTACCCAGATCAGTCCAGACAGTGGGATGTACCAAAGCTTCCCTAAAGAGGGTGGGATCGAAACAAACCCGCTCGAAGCACCTGCCTGCCGAAGGAGCCAACACTGGTGCCTGGACGTTGAGGCGATAATGACGAGCAAAAGTATGCAGACTTCCAAGTAGCCACCCTGCAGATTTCCTGAGGAGAGACCGATTGACTCTCCACCTAAGAAGTAGATTGCGCACGCAAAGAATGGACCTTCAAATTCTCCGGAACCGACCGGCCACGACAGATATAAGCCGACACAATGGCCTCCTTCAGCCAGCGAGCAATGGTAGCCTTAGAGGCCTTGTTACCTCTATTTGGGCCGCTCCATAGGACAAAGATGATCAGAGATGCAAAATTCGTTAGTAACCTGTAAGTATTGGAGTAGAACTCTTTACATCAAGATGCCCGAAGTCCCCGTCAGGCATGCGTGCAATGTCTTCAGGAGAAAAGGCAGGAAGCTCCACTGACTGATTGACGTGAAAAGACACGACCTTTGGAAGAAAGGATGGCACCGTCTTGAGGGAAACACCTGAGTCAGAAAAGCAGAGAAAGGGCTCAGAGCTCGGACACTCTCCTAGCCGAGCAAATAGAGACCAAAAATACTGTCTTAAGAGTGAGGTCTTTAAGCATAGCCTGCCGGAGAGGTTTGAAAAACACCTCGCAAAGGGCTTGAAGCACCAAATTGAGGCACCAGGATGGACAAGTAAGCCGGACAGGTGGGTTTAAATGTTTGGCCCTTTTAAAGAAGCGAATGACATCTGGATGAGTCGCCACCGCGTAATCATCGATATGCCCAAGGAGAGAACAGAGGGCCGAAACCTGCACCCGCAGAGAATTGAAAGACAAACTTTTGGAGAGACCAGACTGCAGGAAGGAAAGGACCTGAGACACCGGAGCATTGCGCACCTGGACTCCAGACTCAGCACTTGCATTCTCAAACACTCTCCATAGGCGGACGTAAGCGAGAGAGGTAGAGGTCTTCCGTGCCCGCAAGCGAGTGGAGATAACTTCCTCCTTATACACTTTCTTTCTCAGGCGCTGCTGCTCAAAAGTCAGGCCGCTAGACAAAAACGATCCTCCTGATCGAAAAATACCTTGGCGGAGCAGGTTTGGGAGGTGACAGAGGTGAAGAGGACAGTCGGTTGCGAGGTTCATCAGGTCCGCGAACCAGTGTCTCAGAGGCCATTCCAGCGCTACGAGAATGACCGGCCCCTTGTGGAGTTCTATCCTTCTGAATACCTTTCCCACCAGAGGCCAAGGTGGGAACACATAGAAAAGAACGTCGTGAGGCCAGGGAAGAACCAGGGCTTCCACCCCAGCAGAGCAGTGCTCCCGTCTGCGGCTGAAGAATCTGGGAGCCTTTGCGTTGTTCAGAGTAGCCATCAGGTCAAGGTGAGGAACTCCCCACTTGCGCACCAGAAGATTCATCGCCTCGTTGGACAACTCTCACTCTCCGGGGTCTAGGTGTTGTCGGTTGAGGAAGTCCGCTGGGACATTCTCCGTCCCTGCAATGTGGGAAGCTGCCAGACGACTCAGGTGTCTTTCTGCCCAGTAGCAGCTTGCTGGCCTCCAGACGACTCCTGGTGCCACCCTGGCGATTGATGTAAGCTACTGTGGTGGCATTGTTGGAGCGCGAAGGAAAAAAGGATTTGGATTGCCGAGGGCGGTCCTCCGGCAGCTTATGCACCTTATTGTCCCCAAGAGATTTAATAAGCTGCTCCAGGTCCTCCTTGAATGGGAGACTGCCCAACTGTGATTTAGAAGAGGAGTCCGCTGCCTAATTACAAAGCCAGAGGAGAAGTCTAGCAGACACTGCCGAAACCACAGCTCTGACCTGCACCCTGAGAAGATCGTAAGGGCATCCGCCCCATACGCAATGGCGCCTTCCAGCCGCTCTGCCTGTTCCACCTCTGCAGACGGGAGGTCCTGGGTGCTGAGTAGTTGAATCCACCTAAGGCTTGCCCACTGCATGAGACTGCTACAGACTGTCACCTAGACCCCGAGCGCTAGGACCTCAAAAATCCTTTTGAGGTAGACCTCCAATTTGCAATCCTGAAGGTCTTTCAACGCAGTCGCCCCCATGACTGGGATAGTAGTGCGCTTCGTGACAGCGGAGACAGAGGCATCCACCTTAGGGACCCGGAGCATATCCAGACACTGGTCTGGAAGCGGATACAGCTTGTCCATGGCTCTTGCCCATGCGCAAACCGGCTTCTGGCGTCTCCCATTCCCGGAGCAGTAACTGCATTAGCATCGGATGGAAAGGAAAGGTGCACGGGGGTGCCCTTAGGCCGGCAAGGACTGGGTCGACGTTGCTAGAAGCTGCGGCAGACCGTTGCCCTCTGGAGGGGCATCTAAGCCCAACTCTGCCAGAACATGGGGTATAAGCGGATCCAGTTCTTCACGCTGGCAGAGATGCAACACCCTGGGGTCGTCCCCCTCTATTGGTGGATCAGAACGAGGACATCGGCATCCGGGTCGGGGTCCGGTAGTGGAGCGGGCAGATCAGTGGGGGCCGGAGAGACCGGAACACCTGGGACCACCCGAACCCGGTTCGCCCCTTGTGAGTCTGGGGTTCTGAGCCCCTGCGCAGCAGCCAATCTAGGGACCTTGGCAGGAGGAGGGCAGGCAGGTAGCTAAGGATCTGGTGGGTCATCCTGTTGTAGAAGCCTGGCAACATAAGCCTTAAGCATGAGGAGGACAAAATCAGCTGAAAAAAGCCCTGGAGATTTGCCTGGGTCAGAATTGGCATCCAGGGGGGTCCACGGGGCTTAAATAAGGGGGGGGGGGGGGCGGGGAGCAAGGAAACAAATCGGGTCCCTGCCCCCATCAGGCTCAGAATCTTCAGCAAGGTTTGGAGCCAAAATGGCCACCGTTTCCGTGGTTTGCAGGAACGGGGGCATCCTTGCAGTGCGTCTGCCGGGCTGGGAACGACCAGCTGATCTCTCCGGTGCAGAGGAGCCGTCCCCTCCGAGGCAAGCTCTCCACACATGAGGCAAAAGGCTGATTGAGGCATAGAGGGAGACAGGGGGAGGGGCAGATCTGCCGCATGTGAGACTGCAACAATCGCCAGTGCCTGGCTGACAGCAGGGAAGTGAAAGTTCAGCTACCCGCTCTTTCCCCTGATGGAAGGTTTATTTATTTATTTTTTTAAAACTTGTTAGTAAAGTTGAAGAAGCAGAGGAATGAACTTCTCTGCAGCAGACTCGAGGTATGCTTAGTCTCTGGGTCTGTGGAGGGGAGGGACTGGACCACCAGTTTCACCCCTAGCCAGGCAGGTCACCGGGTAGGGTGCTAAGCTGAGGATCTCAAGGGGCAAAGTCCCCCTAGGCACCCAGTAAGAGCAAGGGGCCCAAATCTGTGCTGTCTCTTGGCAGAGCAGGTAAGAACCCGTGCCCCCCTGTTTGTTCAGGTACCACATTGCTACTTGGTTGTCTGTTTGAATCAAGACTACCTTGTTCGAGAGGCAGTCCATGAATGCATAGAGGGCGTACTGCATCGCTCGAAGCTCTAGGAAGTTGATCTGATAAGTTGCGTCTGCTTTTGTCCAAATCCCTTGGATTTGAAGGCCTTCGACATGGGCTCCCCAACCTAGGTTGGAGATGTCCGTGGTTAAGGTCACTTGAGGAGCTGGTTGCTGGAAGAGAAGACCTGTTTGTAAGTTGGGCTTGTGAGTCCACCAGGCAAGGGACAGACGAAGCTGGTTTGTTATGTGGACAAGGGACAAAAGCGGCTGGGTGGCTTGGTGCCACTGAGATTTGAGAGTCCATTGTGTCACTCTTATGGCTAGACGTGCCATTGGGGTGACGTGGACTGTTGAAGCCATATGGCCGAGCAACGTGAGTAATTGGCGAGCCGAGGCTGTTTGTCGACAGCAGGTATAGCTGGCAAGGTTGGACAGCGTGGTTGCGCAGTCGCTTGGTAAAAACCGCTTGGCCACACTGGTGTCCAGGTCTGCTCCTATAAAGGAGAGATGGTGAGACAGTGTCAAGTGGGATTTCGGGTAGTTGATCAGAAAATCCAGTGAGTGCAGAAGACTTATGGTGAGACTGCGGGAGTCGAGGGCTCCTTGTCTGGACTAGCTTTTTATGAGCCAGTCGTCTAGGTATGGAAAGTCATGAATACCATTGCGACATAACTGTGCAGCCACGTCTGCCAGGCACTTTGTGAACACCCGGGGTGCCAAGGCTAGGCCGAATGGCAGTATCTTGTATTGATAGTGCCTGTGACCCACTACAAATCGCAGGTATTTGTGATGAGGAGGGAAGATTGTAATATGGGCCTATGTGTCCTGAAGGTCCAGAGAGCAGAGCCAATCCCTTTGTTGTAGCAGAAGGAGCACGGAGCCCAGGGACACCATTCTGAACAGTTCCTTGTGAAGAAATGTGTTTAAGGAACAGAGATCTAGAATAGGCTGGAGGCCGCCGGTCCTTTTTGGGATTAGGAAATACCAGGAGTAGAATCCTATCCCCTGTTGAGTGGAGGAAACCGGTTCTATGGCCTTGGCTCTGACTTGAAAAGTCCTGTGTGATCATCCCAGCTCCAGGCTGAAATGGGCAGGGAGTCTGGGGGTGTAGTTGAAAAATTTAGACGGTAACTGTGGGTTACAATGGATAGTATCCACTAGTCTGTAGTAATTGGTCGCCAATTGGTTGCAAAGTGACAGACAGCCTTCCACTGGTGAACTGGGTTATGGAATTAAGGGGGGGGGGGGGGTGGCTGCTGTTCTCTGGATAGGAGTCAAAATCTAGTCGCAGGACCAAGCTTGTGGAGCTGGTTGTGCTCTAGGGGTTCTTGCTTGGCGTGCATGTCCTCTCTAAGGGGCCCGAGCAGGTCGAGCACGGAACACGGGAAGATAATATCTGCGTGGTCTATAGAACTGCTTCCTGGTGTCTCTATGTATGCTCCTGCGGGCTATGGAGGGGGTACCTCTGAGGTGATATTGGACGGCTGATGCAGTGTTTCATGATGATCCTTTAATTGAGCCACTGCGTCTTGAAACTTGTCCCCTAACAGGTTTTCACCTGTACATGGGAGATGTGCAAGTTTGCCCTGCACCTCCGGGCGTAGGTCTGAGGCCTTGAGCCAGGCCCAGTGTCTAGCACTGATGCCTGCTACCGAGACTCTGGAAGCTGTTTCAAAAGAGTCGTAAGCAGCTCTAACCTCATGTTTACCTGCTTCCAAACCTTTTAATAGGATGGAAGTTAAGGTTTCTTGATGCTGCTGAGGTAATGTGCCTGCAAATTCCTGGACTTGTTTCCAGAGATTCCTGTTATATTGGGTCATGTATAATTGGTACGCAGCTATTCACGCTATTAACATGGATCCTTGAAAGACTATGTGCCCCAATGCATCCAAAGCCTTCTGTTCCTTACCAGGAGAAGCAGAGGAGTGTGGATGGAATTTTTTTAGCCTTCTTTTGGGCTGATTCCACTACTACAGAATGGTGGGGCAATTGGATTTTTTGAAATCCTGGGGCTTGATGGACCAGGTATGTAGTATCCATCTTTCTGTTGACTGGAGGTATGGTCCCCACAGGCGGTGCAAAAGATCAAGAAGAACTTCATGCACTGGTATTGCCATTACCTTTCGGAGCATCTATGAACTGTAAGACCTCCAACATCTTGTGGCGAGTGTCTTCCTCTGTCACCAATGGAAATCAGATAGTTTCAGACATCTCCTTGACAAAGCTGGCGAAGGAGAGATCTTCAGGAGGAGATCGATGCCTTTCTTCCGGGGGTGAAGGCCCTGAGAGCAACTCCTTGGAACCTTGTGAGGAATGGTCTGAGGATGCATCCTCCCTTGGATCATAGGGAGTTTCCCCTTCTCCCGGTAGACTTCCTGAGGGAGGAAGTATACCAAAGCAGAGAGGGCAAGAAGGCATCGACGGATGACGAGGTGGCATCGATGGAGGCTGCACCGGCATTGAGGGAAGCGGTGCTGGCATAGATGGCACCAAGGCGGCTGAGGTGCGCTTAGGTACAGAGAGTCCCGAGGCCGGGAGTCGCCTCCTCCTCCTCGGAACCTGGTATGGGAATTGGGATCTGCGGAGGCCTTGATGGTCTACTCAGTGCCAAGGTGTCCAATGGCACGGGCTGAGTCGGCAGGGCAGCGATGAGGGTGTCCAGGCACTTGAGGAGTGGTGCGAACATCAAGGGCATCGGTTCTGGTGCCGGTATGGGGGCCGGTGGCGACTGGAAGCCCCAAAGGGCATTCAGCTCTGCCTGTTGGACTAATCTGTCCAACTCCTCCCTGAAGGCTGGTGTAGACAACATTGCGCCTGGGGTAGGAGGCAGGCTAGGCATTACTGGAGGCTTCACAGGGGTCTGTGGAGGCTCAGTACCTGGCACTGATATCAGTGGGGAACGCCCTCGGGGTCCTGGGTCCAGAGGAGGATGGGAGCTCCTCTCCCCGGGTCCTCTTCGCAGGTGGCTCGATGGACTTTGATGCCGCTGCGGTATTGATGCCGGCACCGGGCGGGGACACATGTCAGTGCCAGTGACGATGTTTCCTTTGGTGCTCGGTCTGGTCCTTCCTCTGGCACAGAGGATGATGATGCCGATGCCTTCGAGGGGGGTCGGTGACGGACGGTCACCCGCTCCAAGATGTTCCTGGCGGGGCGTCTCCGAAGTCGATGAACCCTCTCTGGTCGGTGCCACTTGAGCTGGAGTCGATGGAGCAGAATGTTTGGATGTAAACAGATGCTACATCTTGTCCAGTTGAACGCGCCGGCATTTGGGGGTCATTTGTGCGCAACTGGGGCAGCGATGGACATCGTGCGAGTCAGGAACTTGGGACATTTTCTAAATCCGGTCGCCATGTCGAAAAAAAGGTGGCGCGTGCGGTCGGTGACCGTTGGGCACCGAGAGGTATACCTCCGGGAACTGACCGCAAAACCGCAGGAAAACACTTATCGAGCATCTGAGGGAATGGAGCACAATGGGGGACTCCGGTGAGAGTGAATTTAAGAAGGTACACTTCAAATATTACCGTGAGGAAAGCTGTGAGAATTTCTTCTCACAGAGCTCCTAACCACGAGACAACTTGCAGTGCGGAAAAAAGAGACTGAAGAGGGACCCCGTGTGGCTACAGAGTTAGTGATATGGTGGGCATGCTCAGTGTGTCAGTCAAAGTTCTAGAAACTTTGACAAAAGTATTCCGTGACAGGGCTCCATCTGATTATGTCACCCATATGTGAGGGCTACCATCCTGCTTGTCCTGGGAGAAAACTGTATTTAAGAGAGCAAGACTCTTACATGGAACTCAAGTATTTCATTTTCATAAAATGAAAGTTAATGGAAACATTTAGTCAATGAGCTAATACTGGAGCCTGTAAAATAGATGTCAAACCTGAGGCTTGAGGCCCTGTTCATCAGGAATCTCTTTCTCTGTGACTTTGTCAGATGATTTTTGCTGGTCGTCTTCACCAGATTCTGGCTGCTCGTTTTCTTTATTTTCTCTTTGATCGTCACCTTCTTTAGCAGCATTACTCTCCTCCTCCACAAGGTCTTTAGTAGTTTCTTCCTCATCTTTCTCTGGTTCCTGACCATCCTCCTTTCCTTCTCTAGATTCTTCTTCCTCCTCCTGGTTTTTGTCACCATCAGCAGTATCTACATCCATCGGCTTCTCTTCTATCTCATAAGGATTCTCTTCTGTGGGAAGAAAAAAAGCAGCACAACTCGTGATACAATGTGCCATTCTGGGCACGACCACAGCAGGCAAGTCGGCAGGCACCACATTCTCCACAGAGGTGCAACAGACTCGCTTTACAGCAAAGTTGGGCAATTACATTTTTTTTTTTAAACAGCTTTTTTGTCCTTCAAACTAAGATCTCTATTTATCAAATTGCTGATGGACTCTACCTGGGTAACATCAAGCTAGGCTGAGAGAACATTGTACAAATCTCACCATTGTATGAGCAGGGCCAGTGCAAGAATATTGGGCGCCCTAGATGACCCTTGCGCTGCTGCCCCCCCTTCCCCAGTCATGTCCCCCCACCTGTTTCGGCGCTGTGTGCTTCTCAGTTTCTATTTCTCTTTGCCGCGAGCAGGATAGGCCCCGCTTGCGGCACCACATGGCTGCTCTTCGGCGCCCCCTATGGCTCGGTGCCCTAGGTGACCGCCGAAGTTCACCTAATGGATGCGCCGGCCCTGTGTGTGAGTTTCCTCACTCCGAAGGACATCAAATCTTCATAAGAGTGTACTGTTCTTTTCGTACGTCTCACTCTGCATGTAAAAGTGGTCCTTAACACCTACACTACTACCTAAACCTCACCTCGAGTTACTAGGTGGGCCTCCTACAGTAGCATAAATAGCTTACTATGGTGCCACCCCCCTAGAGGCTCTCTCTCTCCCACCTCTCTCTCCTCTTCCCCCCTCCCCCTTCATCTCAGGCCCAGGCCCTTCCCCTACTCTGCTCCCACATCTCAGGCCCTTCCCCAGCCTAAAAATGCCCAAAATGGAATTTGTGAAAAAAAATCGCAAATTGCGTTATGGGCATAATGCATATCACACAGCTTAATGCAATTGAAAAAGGTGTAGTTATTTTTGACTTCGCAAACAGAAGTCAGCCCACTTTTTCTGAAATCCCACCCCCGACTCCTCCCCAATCCCTCCCCTTTTAAAAATTTGCATCGCACCATGCGTTATGGTGCTTATTGTATGCATTAAGGCGTTTTTTGCATGTGAAAAAGCCTTACCGCATGCAAAAATGCCATATTGCAATTTGATAAATGTCCCTGTAAATCATGCACAGTAATCTCTTATGGAAGTCTAGCCTGCTGCAATCAAAACCTTAAATATTTATGAGCTCATAGCTGGTCTTTTATAAAAGGAATCACTGTATCGCATACCGGTTAAAACACTGAATGATTTTTTTTAGGTGAAGAAGCTCAGGAGTACCAATTCTGCACTATCTTTAGAGCATGTGCCACTCACTAATTACTTATATCTTTGCAGCATACAGATCCAGGAAGCTACACAATTGCCTCCCCCTCCCTAACCAAGTTCAAAGAGATTAATCCACCTCTTAGCCTGCAGAGGAGATATTCCTCTAGCATGTGGCATATTTTTTCCTCTTTTCACAAGTGCACAGTTGGTTTTGAGCTCTGAAACCCCAGAGATGGAGGCAGGCTGCATGTTCATACACAAGATCTCCTATTTTCAATATCAAGTTTCCATGTGTGTGTATCTGTGAGAGGCAATCAGCAGGTCTGGTACAATTATAGCAACCAGTCAGATTTCAGGTACAGGGGATACATAAAACATAAAGCTGAAAATCTTCTGAAAAATCAATAACTTTCAGTATTTAAGTGTCCTATTTGCAAGGTACTTTGGCAATTGATGTATCAATGTATGTAACACGGACACTACAGTTCCCATTTTGTTCTAGTGATTCAAAATGGATTTAGTGAAATCCTCTTTTGTAAAATGTTATCATTGCTATTTAAAAAACTTATTTTTCATCAATTTTCTCTCCCACATCACTTCTAAACTCTCAATTGCATCCATTCCATTCCTGGTGAAGCCCTCAACAGGCTGCCTACCATACCTTCTCCTTCTTCGTCGTCACTTTTCTCCTTGTTCTCCAGGTTAAGGTCCTCTGGGAGGTCCAAGGCCTCAGCAGCTGACTGTTCCTCTTGTTTGCCATGATACGGATCAACTTCATTCTCATCATATTCACGCTGTTGGGCGTGGGGATGGGGAGATGGAGGTGGAGGAAGAGGGATAAGAGAATGAGAATAGCTAGCCCGTACACCCCACCCCCATTTACCAGGATTCTGAGACTGAGGAGGGCGGGATTAAAAGCAGCTAACACTGAAAGTGCTGCCGGTGTTATAAAGGAAAATTGGTTATCTGCTAATTTTCGTTCCTGTACCACCACGGATCAGTCCAGACTGCTGGGTTTTGCCTCCCTTCCAGCAGATAGAGACAGAGAAAAACTTGAAGGGCAACCCCTCTTAATCTGGAATCCACCTGCATCTCTTCAGTATTAAACTTACCAAAGCAGAATAACCAGTTTAAAACAGCCAGATCAATAGTCAGATCTAGCAAGGACAAGAAGAAAACTGCTCAAACTATATACATTGGAGAAATAATTCTCTTCTGCAGCACCTATGCTCTCCAACAGAGAATGCTGTGAATAGAAAAAACAAGTGGACTCTCATCTTTCCCCAATGGGCAGGTGTCTGGACTGATCCGTGGTAGTACAGGAATGAAAATTAGCAGGTAAGAACCAATTTTCCTTTCCCTGTACGTACCCGGATTAGTCCAGACTGCTGGGATGTACCAAAGCTTCACTAACCGGGGGTGGGACCTGGACAGTCCCGCTCGAATGACACTGCTTCCAAAATGGTTGACCCCCCGGTGCATGGATGTCCAAACGATAGTGTCTTGCAAAAGTGTGCAAAGACTTTCAAGTCGCCGCTCTGCAGATTTCTTGCGGCGATACCAACTGGCTCTCCTCTCTACCCAGGAAGTCGCATGCGATTGGATTGAATAAGCCTTCAAACCATCCAGGACCGACCACCCGCAGCAAATATACGCAGAAGCGACAGCCTCTTTCAACCAACGGGCAATGGTAGCTTTAGATGCCTTATGCCCCTTCTTAGCGCCATTCCACCAGACGAACAGGTGATTGGAAACCCAAAAAGCATTAGTAACTTCAAGGTAACACAAGAGCACTCTTTTGACATCTAGACATTTCAATTCTCTCGCATGAGGGAATCCCGATCTAAACCTAGAAAAGCCGGAAGTTCCACTGACTGATTCAAGTGGAAGGCAGAGACCACCCTTGGGGAGAAAGGATGGAACCATCCTGAGCGAGACCCCGGCCTCAGAAATTCACAGGAAGGACTCCCTACAGGAGAGGGCCTGGATCTCAGAGACCCTCCTAGCGGAAGGGATAGCCACAAAAAACAGTCTTGAGGGTCAAATCTTTCAAGGTGGCCTTCTTGAGGGGCTCAAAAGGAGGATCACATAACACCCGAAGCACCAAATTAAGGCTCCACGAAGGACAGATGGGACAGACTGAAGGGTTCAAGTGCTTCATACCTCTCAGAAAACAGACCACATCAGGGTGTGCCACCAGAGACGCTCCCTCGATCTTGCCTCTAAGACTTACCAAGGCTGCTACTTGTACCCGGAGGGAACTAAAGGATAGTCCCCCTTGCTGAGACCTTTCTGTAGAAAGGCAAGGATCTGTGCTCCCGAGGCTTGATGAGGAAGGACCCCTCATTCACTACACCAAGAGTCGAAGACCTTCCAGAACCTGAGATAATTAACAGAAGTTGAGGTCTTTCGCATCCGCAAATGAGAGGATATAACGTCCTCAGGATAACCTTTCTTCTTCAATTGCCTCCTCTCATAAGCCAGGCCACTAGACAAAAGCGATCCGCCTGATCGAAAAATACCGGACCCTGCCGTAGCAGGTTTGACAGATGACTGAGGTGCAGAGGACCTTCCGAAGCCAGGTTGACTAGGTCTGCGAACCACGGTCTTCGAGGCCACTCCAGAGCAACTAGGATGACCTTCCCTGGATGGATGAGCTTCTATCCGCCTCAGAAATTTGCCCACCAGAGGCCATGGGGGAAACACAGAGCAGAACGTCGCGGGGCCAAGGAAGCACTAGTGCATCTATGCCTTCCGCCCAGTGTTCCCTTCTGCGGCTGAAGAAGCGTAGCACCTTTGCATTCTTCCATGTCGCCATCAAGTCCAAAAGAGGAGTGCCTCACAGGCGAGAGATGAGAGTCATCACGTCCCAGGACAACTCCCATTCCCCGGGTGTCCAGCCGCTGACGGCTGAGGAAATCCGCTTTCACATAGCGGGGGATCGACAATGTACGAGGCCGCCAGCAGATCCAGATGACGCTCCGCCCAGGCCATAAGTTTCTCTGCTCCCACAGCTACTGAGCGATTCTTGGTTCCCCCTTGACGGTTGCTACTGTTGTTGCATTGTTGGACAACACTCTCACCGCCCGACTGCGGACGAGGGAAAGAAATTTGCATAACGCCAAGCGCACTGCTTTCATTTCCAAGTGATTAATGGAACATTGTGCTTTCTCCTGTGACCACTGGCCCTGGACAGACTGGCACACGGTTCCCCTACTGGACAGACTGACATCCGTGGTCATTATCACCCACTGAGGCACTTCGAGGTTCACCCCCCGCCTTCTGGTGATTGAGGACTAGCCACCAGCCGAGACTGGACCTGTTGGCCTCTGAGTGGCAAGGGAACCTGGAACTCCTCTGACATCTGATCCCAGCAGGAAAGCAAAGCTCCCTGTAGAGGACTCGTATGAGCAAACGCCCACAGGACCAATTCCAGAGTGGATGCCATGGAACCAAGAACCTGCAGCGACAAGAGGTGACTAACTTGAGACATCAGCTTGGTTATCCGGTTGTCCGTGAGAAAAACTTTGCCGACCCAGGTGTCGAATCGCACTCCCAAGAAGTCCAGGACCTGTGAGGGATTGAGATGGATCTTTGTCTGATTGATGACATGCCAAGGGATCGCAGGCAGTGTAAGACCTTGTGTTTCGCCAGCCAGCAGAGGTCCTTCGATTTCGCTTGAATGAGCCAGTCTAGGTATGGATGAACCAGCACTCCCCTCTCTCCTGAGAGCTGCTGCTACCACCACAACCTTGGTGAAAGTGCAAGGGGCTGCCACCAATCCGAACGGTAAAGCCAGAAACTGAAAATGCCTCCTGAGGACCATGAATCTGAGATATCTCTGATGATCTTTGCGGATTCCGATGTGCAGATATGCTTCCGTAAGAACCAGGGAAGCCAAGAACTCGCCCCTGACTGAGCGCAGAGTTTCCATCCGAAAATGAGGCAATTTTAGAGCCTTGTTCACCTGTTTGGAGGTCTAAAATTGGACGGAAGGTGCCCTCCTTCTTGGGCACCACGAAATAAATGGAGTAACACTCGGTCCTGTGTTCCTCCAAGGGAACTGGCACTATAGACCCCAGATCTTGCAGCTTGATTAGGGTTGAAAAAACAATCGGCTTCTTTGTCGAACGTCCGCAGGGAGAGATCAGAAAAAGGTCCCGAAGAGGCTGAGCAAATTCTAATGCGTAACTATTCTATAATGTTTAGAACCCACTGGTCTGACGTTAACTTGACTTATTCGGCCTTATCTCATTGAGAAGATTTGGGTCCAGAAGAACCTTGGTTAACTCCGCTGCGGCCTGTTCTGCGCCTTCGAAAGGAGTATGACCAGGAATGAGATCTCCCTGATGCTTGTTGCTGCCCCTGGGCAGGTGCCCTGCTTTGACGAAAATGCCTCTGGACCCGAAGGCGAGATCGGGGAGGAAGGAAACTTCTAGTTCCTCTACGCTTATCCTCGGGAATTTTATGCACTTTATACTCCCCTAAAGACCTTATCAGCTGTTCCAAATCATCCCCGAACAGGAATTTTCCCTTAAAGGGGAGCACTCCCAGCTGAGACAGAGGAAACATCCGCCGACCAGTTACGTAGTCACAAGAGTGTGCAGGCCACAACTACGGACACTATAGTCATGGAGGAGATACGGAGGAGGTCATACAAGGATCTGCGCCATACGCCACTGCTGCTTCCAAGCACTCCGCTTGCTTCGACTCCTGAGGGGAAGTTCTCTAGCACTGAGAAGTTGCTGAACCCGCCTCAGGACTGCTTGCTGCCTTTAGACTGCTACAGACAGCAGCCCTCACCCCAAGTGCTGACATCTCAAAGATTTTTTTTTTAAATTTAAACTTTATTGAATTTTTCAAAATCATGACATAACACTGTCATTCAGAAAATATGAGTATCAACAATCACTCTCCCAATGAGAGAAAACACAAAAGGAAGAGATAAACTCTTCTAACATATAATATATCCTTGTAAACACTCATCAGTACAATGAAATTAGGAGGGATCAACTCAGAGCAAAATCAAGGCAATATTTACTATCATATTATATACTGGTATCATAACCCCATTAATTATATTCTTGCAGCTAACATTGATCTGAGACTACTTCCCCCAGCAAATCCTTAGCTTTTAAGAACTTTTCCAGATCAAGAGGTTCAAAATAAACAGTTTACATTGTTTAACTTTCCCATGCATTTACAGGGGTAACGAATTACCATCTGGGCTCCCACCTTGTCTGCCAGTTGTTTTAAAGCCAGAAATTCTTTTCTTTTACTTTGTGTTGATTTAGTTACATCTGGAAAGATCCATATTTGTTGATTATAATATTTCACTAATCTGTTTCTAAGAAACAATTTAAGGACCATGTCCCTATCTGAAGGAAAAATAAATCTAACCAAAACTATTCCTCTCTTAAGTACAATTTCTTCATTCGATGTTTCTAACAACTCTGTAATATTCAATACTCCAAGTTGTTGATCTTGTTGACCCACTTGTTCTTTATCTTTCCTTTTAGGTAGGAAATAAATTTTTGCCCGAGGCGGGAGGGATTTTTTCGGTATTTTCAATACTGTTCCAAGGTATTGTTTAAATTGCTCTTGAACCAAAATTCCTCCCACCTGTGGAAAATTAATAATCCTCAAATTCAAGTATCTCAGCTCATTTTCAATTTTCTCCATTTTAATATGATTTTTTAACTCTCCTTGTATTAGCCCAGTCTGTATTCTCTCAATTTTTGAAATCCTCTGATCTAAGTCCTTTATACGGTTCTTCTGGGTATCATCCTGTTCTATATTCAACATTCTCTTGTTCACATCCGTGACCACATTTGTAAGCGTGGTAACCGACTTTTCCAAAGTCATTATGGCAGTCCAGACGTTATCAAGAGTAATTTTAGCTGGTCTTTCAAATTTCTTGAGTTTCCTGTCCTGGAGATCCTCAAGGGCTGCTGCCCCTGCCACCGGAATAATTGTCCTCTTGGTCACAGGAGACACTGAAGCATCCACTTTAGGAACCTTCAAGATCTCCAAGGATTCCTCAGGTAGCAGATAAAGCTTGTCCATAGCTCGCCCCACACACAGACCCGACTCCGGAATGTCCCACTCCTGGGTCATAAGCTGTTACAGCATAGGATGAAAGGGGAAAGTCCTAGCTGGACCCTGCAATCTGGCCAGAACAGGATCCACCGTGTCGTGGCTAGTAACATCCTGGGGGGAGCAAGATTCCCAACTCGTCCAAGACACGTGGAATCAGTGGGTCAAGCTCTTCTCGCTGAAACAAGCATGCCACCCTCTGGTCATCCCCCTCAACTGGAACGGATCTCCCAGGTTCTTCATCCTGATCTACCCCATGGAGGGGATTGGGGGGCAGGAGAGAGTCATGGGCAGGGTGCCCCCGCAGGTCCAAGGTCCCATGTTCTCCACGAGGTGAGGGACCATGGATCTTTCTAATCCTCAGCTCCCTGTGGCTCTGCCCACCTGGGGACCTTCTGGGGAGGCAGATCGAGTGGAAATCCACTCACTCCTGACTCACCCGGGGCTGTGACCTGCTAGCCAAATAAGCTTTGTGTATCAGGCACACAAAGTCTGCGTAGAAAGCAGGTTGGCTCCTGAAATCCCCCCCCTCCCCCCCATTCTCCGGAAGAACGGGGTCGTCATCAGGAAAATCCAGTCCTTGAAAAGAGTCCCGGGGGCTCCCAGGACTCAAATCCGGGGAAGAGAGATGTGGTGGGAGATCCCCTCCCTCTGCTACTCGATCCGATGCGGCAGAAATCGCATACAAGATGGCTGCCGTTCCCACGCTCAGCGGAAACGGGCCAGCCTGATCACCCTGCCTCTTCGGCTAACTGCCTGCACCACGGGACTTAGCCGCCGATCTGTCTGCCGCCTCTGATGTGCCCTCCCCACCGAGGAGGCATCAGGAACACAGGCCTGCACAGGAAATCCATGAAGCAAGCTCTCCGTAGGCCGCGCACTGGGACCCGCGCGGCATGCTCCTGCTGAACAGTGTGTGGGAAGGACGGTGAGAGGCACTAAAGAAAGCGAGCAGAGCCGGCGAGCCAATGGCACGATAAAAATAGAACTGCCGCCATCAAGCTTGCGGGACAAAAAGGGCTACACGGCTATACACGCACACACATTTTCTTTTTTTTTTTAAACACTCAACAGAGAGACTCCTGCTCTGGAGCCTGTGCGCCGGGGAGGGACTAGACAACTGGTAATCACCCCAGCTCCTACAGAGAACGAAGGGAGCAGTCAGGGGCACCAACCCCAGCTCCAGAGATACCTGCAACCAGGGGGGATAGTCCCTCCAGGACCTGTCTAGCCCCTGGGAGGACCAGCACCACAAAAGGTTCCGCTGTAGAACCCCAAAAGTTCCCTTTGTTGCCCTGCTTGATCCGACCTGAAACTGGCTTTTTTTTTTTGTTTGTAAACTTTAAACTTAGATCAGGACCGCAGGTTCTGCACCTCCTCCATCTGCTGGAGACAAAAAAACTGAAGAGACGCAGGTGGCACACCAGATTAAGAGGGGGCGCGCCCTTCAAGTTTTTCTCTGTCTCCATCTGCTGGAAGGGAGGCAAAACTCAGCAGTCTGGACTGATCTGGGTACGTACAGGGAAAGGGGACAATTTTTAAAGGAATTTTCCGTGGGTAAACAGGTTTTTACCTGCAAAGAAGGGCCCTTTGAAGGTTGTCCTCTGCAGGTAAGAGGCAGTTCTGAGGACGGGCGGCAAAACTGAGCACAGGGATTCTGGTTTGAAATCCCTGCCTTCTGCTTGTTGCAAATTTACTGCACACACTTTGCACCTGCAAAGCATGCAGGGGTAAGAGATCCCTGCAGCACTGGCCAGCCAGCTGAACTTTAAAGGGAAGCTCCACGGGGAACACAGCTGCCAGACTGAAAATTACCCTCTAAATGCCTAAAATTAAAGTATTGCCATAAACACAGTACCCCAGTATCTGAAAATCTGATGTCAAATTTGCCACAAGATCGAGGATGGCACCTACTGAATTTCTGTAAGTCCAGTGGGCCTAGCTGAATGGGCAGACTTACCTCTGCACATTTTAATGTTTTTGTTTGCTAGTACTGCGTTGCACTGTATGATAAAGTGTAACTGAGATCTAACAGAGATCTGCAATAAAATATTTCAAGGATGGATTCTATCTGTAAAGCACTCCCCTCCCTCTTTACAGCAGCTTAGTACTGTTCATTAGCGGAGAAGAAACATGACCAAGGTAGCGCAGAACAATGCAACTGATTTTTCTTACACAGTACCTGAGAAACAAAAAGGAGCTGGAAAGAGGCGTGGTGTACAAATCTATTAGGGAGTTTTTAGCTTCACAAGCTCTATGTAGGCTGCTCAGTACATGATTACAAAAAAAACCAAAACGTTTATCTCAAACTGTGTGTGTTTTATTAATTTCGTTTGTTTACTTTCTCCATTTAATTTCCAACTCCTGGCAGCTGAAAAGCACCCTGGCAAACATGATCCGCTACTCTAGACAAAGTGCACCAACATTATAATAAGCAAAACAAAAATATTAAGGGGGATCTGTGTCCTTGCTTATTATTTGTTCCAACGCTTCCTTACCTCATCCATTTGCTCATGGATTTTCTCTTTGCTTTCGCCATCCTTTTCCAGTTCCTTTTCCTCATCTCTTCCACGCTGTTTATTATCTTTGTTTTTACTTCCTGCATCCACATTGTCATCCTTTGCCACAAGCTCACTCTCCCCCTAAAATTTCCACACCGGAAGGACAAAGTGAGGAGAAACAGAAAATGTGATTGTAGGCACTTACCAAACAGCAGAGACTGAAACATTCACCAAAGACTCAAGGACAGTCTGGAATGGGCAGAAACGATAACGTATCGGAGGGGATGGAGCAGACTCAGCCATGGGGTAGCAAAACTGGTTTGCAGCTTTCCTACCTCATCCATTCCTGGTCCGGACTCTTGTGCCTCGTCATGGTCTTCACTGTCCTCCTCATCCTCATCGCCCCAGAGTCTCTCATCCAGGATATCGGCTTTGGCACCCCCAAGATCTCCCATCTGTTTGTCCAGTTCATCATCTTCACTTTCAGATTCCTCGTCCTCATCTTCCTCTCCTGTGTAAAGAGATCACAGCTCATACGCAAAGTACAGTGCAGACTTAATGAGCCCCTGCCATAAGGAGTGACCTGACAAAGTTTCATGAAAATAGGAGTCTCTTCCATCCAAGGAATTCTGGTGGAGCACAAATTCTGCTATTGTAAAGAAACCCCATTCACAGTGAAAGAAAATTAGGTGATGCCAAGTTATATTTAAAAAAAACAGTGCAGTTAGTATAGCTGTGTTTAAAAAAGGATTGGATAAGTTCTTGGAGGAGAAGTCCATTACCTGCTATTAAGTTCACTTAGAGAATAGCCACTGCCATTAGCAACAGTAACATGGAATAGACTTAGTTTTTGGGTACTTGCCAGGTTCTTATGACCTGGATTGGCCACTGTTGGAAACAGGATGCTGGGCTTGATGGACCCTTGGTCTGACCCAGTATGGCATTTTCTTATGTTCTTATGTTCTTAAAACCCGAAGTTGCAATTGCATCCTGACATAAGTGAAAACTGATGACAATGAATGGGATGGGGAATCCTATTTCAGGAAATGATACTAAAATATCCTGTCAACCAGGTAATGATATTGACCCTTCAGCGGAAGCTGCACATGCTATATCAGATGTACAGGAAAATTGGTTCTTACTTGTTAATTTTCATTCCTGTAATAGCACAGATCAGTCCAGACCAGTGAGTTATGCACTCCCACCAGCAGATGGAGGCAGAGAACAAAACTTTGAGGCACTGCTATACACCAAGTGTGCCACCTGCAGCTCCTCAGTATTTATCCATACCCAAGCCAAGAAACAACAGACAAAAAAACCATTTAACTCCCCAAAAAAGGGCGAACATGAGAGAGATACCTCAAGGGCCAAACAAAAAAAGGCCTCGAACTTGAAAACCCCAGGTCCAACCTATCACCAAACTGACATAAATGCATTCTGATAGACTTCCTATGTACAGCGGCTTAAGTCCAGGTAAATCAGTCTTTTGGCAGTAGCACCCGGGCAGGTCCCTGGACTTATCTATGGTATTACAGGAACGAAAATTAGCAGGAAAGAACCAATTTTCCTTCCCTGTACATACCCAGACCAGTCCAGACCAGTGGGATGTACCAAAGCCACATTACACAGGGCGGGAACCTGAAAGACCCGCTTGCAGAAAACTTTCTCCAAAAAGCGCTTGTTCCGGAGCCCTGACATCCAGGCGGTAATGTCTTGAAAAGGTATGTAGGGAGAACCAGACTGCGGCCCTACAAATCTCTTCAGGAGACAACAACTGACACTCCACCCAAGAAGCCGCTTGCGCCCTTGTTGAGTGAGTTTTCAATCCGGTTGGAACAGATTGCCCCTTGCCGAGGTAGGCCAAGCAAATCAGTTCCTTCAGCCAGCGAGCCAAGGAGGTCTTGGATGACCTCTCACCCTTCTTCGGACCCCCAAACAAAAAGGTGGTCCTACTTCTGAAAGGAGTTAATGACCTTCAAATAATGAAGGAGAATCCGGCGAACATCGAGAAGATGCAGAGCTCTTCCCAAAGCCGAGTCACAAGAGCATTCGGGAAAACCAGGCAACTCCACAGTCTGATTAACATGGAAGGCAAACACCACTTTCAGCAAAAAGGAGGGCACCGTATGTATGGACAGCCTATCCGCCAAAATGCGCAGGAAGGGATCCCCTACAGGCAGGGCCTGCAATTCTGAAATATGCCTAGCGGAGCAAATGGCCTCCAAAAACACCGCCTTCAATGTAAGGACCTTCAGAGAGACGTGTCCCAGATGATCGCCCGTAGGACTAGGTTGAGATTCCACTCTGGGCACATCTTACGAATCGGACGACGAAGATGCTTTACCCTTTTTAGAAAACGGGCTACATCTGGGTGGATGGCCAGGGGTCTGCCACCTATCCGACCTCGGAGACATCTTAGGGCCGAAACCTGAACCCGCAGGGAATCATAAGCCAAGCCTTTTGACAACCCCTGCTGCAGAAAAGTCAAAACCTGAGGAATGGACACAGACAACAGCACTAAACCTTGTTGATCACACCAGGCTTCAAACACCTTCCACACCCGGACATAAGCCAAAGAAGTCGAGGGCTGCCTGGCCTGAAGTAGGGTGGAAATCACCTGTTCCGAATACCCCTTCATATGTAACCTCCGCCTCTCAAAAGCCAGGTCGCGCGAGAGAAGCGATCCTGCCATTTCGAAAAGACTGGACCTTGACGTAAGATATCTGGAAGATGAGCCATGCACAATGGATCTTCGGTTGCCAGACCGACCAGATCCGCAAACCACATCCGCTGTGGCCACCAGGATTACTGGACCGGGGATTGGGACATGCAGTAGAAGACGCACCTGCTGCTGCAATTTGCACATCCTGTCCGTTGCCAGGAATACCCTGCCCAGCAAGGTGTCGAAGTGGGCTCCCAAACATTCCAGGGACTGGGAAGGAATCAGAAGACTCTTCGCTTCGTTGATCACCCAACCGAGGGACTGAAAGCAATGGGTCTCCCAACGCACCGCCCGCATGCAGTCCTCTTCAGACTTGGCTCGAATCAGCCAATTGTCAAGATACGGATGAACCATCACCCCTTCCTGACGGAGGGCCGCCACCACCATGATTCATCACCTTGGTAAAAGTGCGCGGGGCCGTCGCCAGGCCGAATGGAAGCGCTCAGAACTGGAAATGATGACCCAGAATCTTGAAGTGCAAGAACTTCCAGTGATCGCTGTGAATCGGGATGTGCAGGTAAGCCTCAGAGAGATCCAGAGAGGCGAGGAATTCCCCCTTTCGGACCACCATAACAGTTCGGACAGTCTCCATCTGAAAGTGAGGAACTTCAGTCTGCGATTCACCTTCTGCAGACCCAGAATGCGGCGGAAAGTCCCTTCTTTCTTGTGAACCACAAAATAAATGGAATACTGTCCCCGCCCCTGCTCTTCCGGTGGTATGGGGACGATAGCCTGCAGGTCCAACAATCTTTGCATGGTGCCTTCCACCACGGCTCGCCTGTTGCGGGAAATGCAGCGTGACTCCAGGAAAACCTCCGAGAGGCCAAGAAAATTCTAAGGCAAAACCGTCCTTTACCACGTCCAGCACCTAGCGATCTGAAATGATCTTGGCCCACTTCTGGTAAAAATGGGATAACCTGCCCCTGATCATCCCGCACAAGGGGAGGGTGGGCCTGACTTCATTGTGCAGGTTTATCGGCTCCAGACCCTGCCTGAAGCCCCTTCTTGCAGGCCGGCCGGCGCCGCCAAAGGACTGTGGGTGAGAAGTGGACTGCCTGGCAACAGAGGAGGGAGCACCCCTCCCCGATCTGGTTCTTTGGGAGTCCCGAAACCGGGACCGTGGATCAAAGGACTTCTTAAAGGGCTTCCTATCTTCTGGCAATTTATTGCCCTTGGATTCTTCCAGAAATTTCATCAGCTGGTCCAAATGCTCTCCAAATAGTAATTTCCCCCGAAAGGGAAGATTACACAATTGCGATTTAGAGGAAGCATCCGTCGCCCAATTGCGGAGCCACAGAAGCTGTCGAGCCGCTACCGAAGACACCATGGTCCGAGCAGACGCCCGTACCAGGTCATATAAGGCATCCACCACATAAGCGACCGGCGACTGCAGGCAGGTCGCCCCGAGACGTGGACAGGACATCCGAGGATGTCGCTTCTTGCAGTTTCTGAATCCAAATATACCCGCTGCATCATGCTCGTGCACACTGCTGCTCGAAGGCCCAGTGAGGAGACTTTGAACAAGCATTTCAGCTGCAATTCCAGCTTGCTGTCTTGCACATCTCGAAGCACTGCAGCCCCCGCCACTGGGATGGTAGTTTTCCTAGTGACTGCCGAAACCGCAGCATCCACCTTAGGGATCTTAAGGCGTTCCATGTGCTCATCAAACTAGTGGATATAACTTTTGCATTGCCTGGCCAACCTTAAGACCTGTGTCCGGGAACTCCCACTCACGACTGATGAGCTTCTGAAATTTCTTTGGGATGGGGAAAGCGCTAGGCAGCCCCCGGAGGCCATCCAGGACCGGGTATACACTGTCACTGTCGGATTCTTCTAGAGAGATTTTCACCCCCAGTCCCTCAAGCATCTGGGGAATAAGGGGCCACAGCTCCTCCTTCTTGAACTGGACCACGCGGGGATATTCGCCTTCCAAGCCAGGATCCACCTGACACTGGTCGCCATCGCCTGCATCCAAGTCCAGGGGGTCCTCCCCCTGATCTTCAGAGGTGTCACCCAGGGGAAGGGGAACCTATTCCTCCAACGGGTCGCCCAAGCCATCCAAATCTTCCCGCGCCAAGGCAGCGCGATAAGTACGATTGTCCACTCAGAGATGAGGATGCTTTGGGGCCCCCCACTCCCCTCTAGGGATCTGCGTTTCGCAAACTTCCGTGCCAGGAATGCCTTATGCATTAGGAGCACAAATTCTGGCGAAAAACCGCCTGGGCCAGCGTCATCCGACTCCGTGGCCCTCAAGTCCCAAACCGCAGGAGACAGTAGAGGAGGGTCATCCTGGGAATCTTTTCCCACAGGGGGAGCAGTGGACGCCGAAGCCCTACCTTCGGACCCAGTGCCGGCGCACAACCTGCGTGCAGCCTTTCAAGGCTTAGACCCCTTAACTGAGGACTCCTCCCCTCCCACAGCACATTCCCTGGGAGGAATCAAGTGCTGCCTTAGAGAACTGATGTTGCCCCAAAAAATCACTGGCAAAAATCAGTTCTAGCACCTTCAGGAAGCCTCGTGGAAGCTGAAAAAGAAAAAACAAAATGGCCACCGCACCAAAAATAGATCCGGGACCGCCGCGGAAACACTGCCTAGGAGGTCCTTTCCCACCCGGGGAAGGCTCCACTAAAGGCTGCTAGCTCCCCCCCCCCCTTCAGAGAATTGAACAGACTGATTCACCCAGGGAGCCATGGGACAGAAAAGGCACTTTTCTCCCCCCCCCCCCCCCCCCAAAAAAAACTTAAAAAAGCAGAAAAAAATTCACTTTCCCCTACGAGGATACTTCCCTGAACCCACGGTCACGGAGAAGGAGCTGCTGAGGGAGCCAGTCCCCTGGCTATCAGGAGTCCCGGACCACACAGGCTAGCAATGCCGGGGGTATCCAATCCCCCATTCATCCGGCTCTACTTGAGGGATGGTCCAGAAAACTGGACCTGGCACCCCAAGGAGCAAGAAATCCAAACTCAGCTCAGAGCTGCAGGTATGCACCACCATCTGCTAGAGACAGAGAAATACTGAGGAGATGCAGGTGGCACACTTGGTATATAGCAGTGCCTTAAAGTTTTGTTCTCTGTCTCCATCTGCTGGTGGGAGTGCATAACCCACTGGTCTGGACTGATCTGGGTATGTAAAGGAACTCCAGACGCAGTAAGGTCAGGGGGAGGTGGTACGTACGCAGAAAACTGAGCTAAAGATGATCCAGCTCCATGGACCAGTGAGCAATATCCATGACCTGAGTCAGCCTCAGTGGCTACAGGACATTTCGGCAGTGCATGTTTGTGAATACAAAATTAAAATTAATTCTCATATTATTCCTTTTTATACATGGGGTCTGAAGGGGCCTGGGAGAATTTCTGTCCATTAATCACTGTTTTTGCCAGTGACGGAGGTTTGTGGAGGTTTTGAAAGTGAGAATCACATGGTCTGGTAACAGATTTATAGCTTAGCAAATGTAGGTACCAGCCAGATGCAATGTTCAATGCACAAATCACCTTCAGGCTTACTTACTGGGCCAATGACAGAGTACAAAAAGCATTGGGAGTTTTACACGGGAAAAAGACAGGAAGTAATTAAGATTCCCGAGGTCCGAACGTATACCTAGAACAAGTTAGGAAAGGATTAATCGTTGCAGGTGGTCTCCGTTGCATCTTGTGATTTCAGGTATCTTTTTGACCAGAAATGTATTAAGATGTGAAGAGATTTGCCAGTTTGTAGAATCAGAAAGAAAGGGATTAGTTTACCTCCTGAAATGCTGAAGGGCTACTCTCTACCGTAAGGGAAATGCTGTGAGATACCAAAAAGAGATCTACAATGACAATTTGTTTCCTCACAATCATTTAACCCACAAATTTCCTGGGAATCTAGGGTTTCAAATAAATAGGGATGTTAATAATCCCCATCTGTGCTGTGCTTGATGTTAAAAGGTAAACTAGTTGCATGGCGAGCTCTGCTAAGCAGGTGCAAATTATACTACTGTACAAAAAATAATTTTCCATAAGCACAAGGGGACAATGGGATAACTAGATTTGACTGGTCTAGGTAATGCACCTTTTTTATTGTGTTCGCCATCATGCATCTTCCCATCAAAGTCTTCCGACATCTCAATGGCATTGTCCTCTTCCTTCACATCAGGTTTGGAATCTTGATCCTCTTTTTCCTTCTCCTGACCCTTCTGATATGTATCTTCTACCTGGATTACACAAGTCATTTATAAAATTGCCAAGTGAAAGGAATGTGTATTACTAGCACTCATACATAGCTCCAATAGAGAGTGACTTAAAAAAAAACTCAGGAGAGCATACCTCTGAAAATAATCAAGAAAAAACGTTAGTTAACATTACTTGTACTGGTCATTATCTCCATGAAACATTTTAGGCCCTAATATTCAAAACTGAATGGCTAAGTTAGCTAACCGGATAAGGCTCATCCGGCTAACCGGATAAGGCTCATCCGGCTAACTTACAAGGGATATTCAGCAGCATGGCTGTCGCTCCTTGTGACCTTGGGCAAGTCACTTTACCCTCCATTGCCTCAGGTACAAAAACTTAGATTGTAAGCCCTCTGGGGATAGAGAAATACCTACAGTACCTGAATGTAAACCGGTGTGATATCTCAATTGAGATCAAATGTCGGTATATACAAAATAATAAATAAATAAATAAAAATAATAGAGCCACTTGTAAGCTCTTTAGTGGACTGTTTTAAGATCCAGTATTTGCACTGTCCAAGTGTGAATAATCGTTGAGTAATATCGCACTGGATGTCATCGGGTAACTCTAAATACAGTAGAATTCGCTGAAGTTTTTAAACACAATACTTGCACAGAAAGGCACAAAAAAATGGAGGAGGTTGGCGGTTCTATGATTATAATATGCCAAATGAGGCAGGGTTGCCTACACGATTATATGAGACCCTTCCAACTCCTCTAAAAAAATTTTTGTTTTTTTATAATATACAATAAAGAGAATTCCACAGTTCGTGTAGGTGTATAAAAATAAAAACAAAAACAATATTTAAAAATCAAAACTCTGCAACAGTACACACACAAGCGTTTTTTCCACAGTGAGTGAACCTCTATGGTTCCTTTTTGATTTTTTTGATTCATTAACACTGTGTACGTGGCATTGATATATTTAGATCTGTTTCAATAGAAGTAAAGCAAAAAGTCAACAGCTTAAGTCCTAAGCCAGTGACAGGGATGAACCAAGGAGAGTCCATAGGTCAGAGAAAAATGATGATACTGACAAGAGAGCTTGACAGACAGACGTGACAGTTCTCCCCCTGAAGAAATGGGGAGGGGGAACAAGACCTACAATGTGGCAGGACTCCTCCTGAAGTAAAAGGGAGGGGGAAAAAAGACCTGCAATGCAGTAAAAGACACTCCACCCATCAAGAGGTTATGCATGAGGATATGCATATTCATCAGCTGGGAAGTATAAGACAGGGGGGCAAGGAAGAGAAGGGAGGCTGAAGGACGGATCCCTTGGAGAGATTGACCGTGAAATCAGAGAAAGTGGCGCAAACCCTGAATACAACCCTGGGAGAAAATCAGGAGGGATCCTGAAACCTGTGCCGAAGCATCCCTGAAAGCAAAAGGGGGTCCAGAAGCAGACCAGCACTCCCTGCAATTGAGAAGGGAGAAGACTAGGTGTGGCCCTGAGACCAGAGAGACGAAGTACCTGCTCAGGTGTGGAAAGTAGGACGGAGTTTGAGACAGTGAGTGGATCCATAAAGATCCTTGCTGCCTACTAGCATCAGTAGCATGGGATAGACTTAGTTTTTGGGTACTTTCCAGGTACTTATAGCCTGGATTGGCCACTGTTGGAAACAGTTTGCTGGGCTTGATGGACCCTTGGTCTGACCCAGTATAGCATGTTCTTATGGCCCTGGAGATTTCACCCCATTTACTGTCCAGTTTTTCCAATGAGGAGTGATCCCTTAAAGGGTATGTTCTTGGGGTTTGTCTTAGAAGTGGCGTCAGCTGACTGATTTCAGCCATAGCTGTCTTCTGGCTGCTACCACTGAGGCCACTCCTCTGGCCGAGGTACAGACTAGGTCAGAGCCTGCATCAGATAAAAGAGCTACAAGGGCACAACAAGAAGCAATCTGTAAGGTCATTCTGCTAAATGAAGGGCTTGTTTAAGCATGGATTCCATCCGACTATTATGTGCATCCTTGAAGGCCGCTCCTCTCTCCACTGGGATAGTCGTTCGCTTCTAGGGGGAGTGCAGACCAGCGCATCCAAACTCTCTCACTGCCTGATTCTGGGGCGCTCCCAATCCAGGTCAATCAACTCCTGGATGGCTTCAAGTACTGGAAAATAGCAAGGGGCTTTCCGTAGGGAAATCAGACTGGACCAAGGAAAAGAAAAGTATTCCTTACCTGCTAGTTTTCGTACCTGTAGTACCACTGATCAGTCCAGACAGTGGGTTATGTCCCCCTTCCAGCAGGAGGAGTCAAAGCAAAACTCAAAGGCTGGCCTCTTATAAGCTGGAGCACCCTCTCTGTCCCTTCAGTATTAAGAATATCAAAGCAAGAGAAAACGTTTGGATGGATCAAGGAATCGGTATAAAATACTCAACTTATGAACCATAACAAAATTTTGGAAGAAACATGCCTACAGGCAAAAAAACTTGCAACATGAACCAACTGGTAAGAACAGTAATAACAGCAGAGAGCATATAGGAAAACAGATGCTGTTAAGGAAAGCCGCTATCCCAAAGCCATGAATCTGAGGGTGGGAGTCTGGGCTGATCCGTGGTACTACAGGAACGAAAATTAGCAGGTAAGGAATAATTTTCTTTTCCCTGTACGTACCCAGATCAGTCCAGACAGTGGGATGTACCAAAGCTTCCCTACATAGGGTGGGCCCCGGATAGCCCGGCTTGAAGGACCCAGGAGGTTGCAGATTCAAGTGATAGTGTAGTGCAAAGGTATGCAACGATTTCCATGTAGCAGCTCTACATATCTCCTGCGGCGAGACAGATCGACTCTCAGTCCAGGAGGTTGCTTGAACATGGAGCGAATGAGCCTTGATGACTTCCGGAGGGCAATGGCAGACACCAATATACGCTGAGGCAATGGCATCCTTCAACCAGCACGCGATCGTGGTTTTGGATGCCTGATGGCCACGCCTGGGACTGCTCCAGAGAACAAACAGGTGGTCCGATAAGCGAAACTCATTGGTGACCTCCAGATAACGAATAAGAACCCGTTTGACATCCAGTCTTCGAAGGTCCAGCCGATCCTCGGCGGCGAAGGAAGAAGTTCCACCAACTGATTCAGATGAAAAGGCGAAACCACCTTAGGCAAGGAGGGCACTGTGGACAGGGACACCCCGAGTCCGTAAAATGGAGAAAAGGTTCTCTGCAGGATAGAGCCTGTAACTCCGAGATCCGGCGCGCAGAACAAATGGACACAAGGAAGGCTGCTTTGAAGGTGAGATCCTTGAGAGATGAGCTCTGCAAAGGCTCAAATGGTGGGCCGGTGAGCACCCGAAGGACCAAGTTGAGACTCCATCAAGGACAAAGGAGGTGAACCGGTGGCCTGACATGCTTTACTCCTTTCAAAAATCGGACAATATCCAGATGTGCAGAAAGAGGAGCTGTCTCGTGATGACGAACCAGAGCCCCAAGTGCTGCAACCTGAACCTGCAAGGAATTGTATGCCAAGCCTTTGTCCAGGCCACGCTGTAGGAAAGACAAAACATGTGCAATGGAAGCCCGGCGCGAAGAGATGTCCATGGAAGCGCACCAAGCCTCAAACACTTTCCAGATCCGGACATAGGAAATGGAGGTGGACGTCTTTTGCGCCTTGAGGAGCGTGGAGATGACTGCTTCTGGATAGTCACATCTCCTCAACCTCCACTGTTCAAAAGCCAAGCTGCAAGACAGAAGCGATCTGCCCAGTCTAAAAATACTGGCCCTTGGCGCAGAAGGTTCGGTAGGTGTCCGAGGCGGAAAGGACCGTCTACCACTAGGTTGACTAGGTCTGCAAACCATGGTCTTCGAGGCCATTCTGGGGCCACCAGAATGACAGGCCCCTGATGAAGCTCTATTCTGTGCAGCACCTTGCCCACCAGGGGCCATGGCGGGAATACAAGAGGAGGAGATTTTGTGGCCAGGGAAGGACAAGAGCAACCATGCCCTCTGCGCAGTGTTCTCATCGGCGGCTGAAGAAGTAGGGAGCCTTTGCGTTCCGAAGCGTCACCATCAAGTCCAGGTGTGGAGCTCTCCATCTGCTGAAGAGGAGCGACACCGCTTCCCTTGGAGAGCTCCCACTCCCCTGGATCTATGTGTTGTCGGCCCCGGCTATGTGGGACGTGGCGAGGCGAGGCGAGTAAGGTGCAGCTCCGCCCACGCCATCAGCTTGTCCGCTTCCCACGCGACATGTTGGCTCCTTGTCCCTCCTTGGCGATTGATGTATGCCACCGTGGTTGCATTGTCGGAGAGGATCCGCACCGCTTGACGATGAACTAAAGGAAGGAATTGCTGCAGGGCAAGACGGATCGCTCTGGTCTCCAGTTGGTTGATCAGCCATGAGGCCTGGAGTGACGTCCAAAGGCCCTGAGCCGACTGCTGCTGGCACACTGCTCCCCAACCGGAGAGGCTCGCATCCGTTGTGACTATCACCCACTGTGGGACCTTCAGATCCACTCCCTTCAGCAAGTGGTCGAGGCTGAGCCACCAGCCCAGGCTGCGGCTGGCTATGTCGGGCAGCAGAAGTAGGGCTTGAAAATCTTGAGATACCGGCTTCCAGCAGGAGAGTTACACCTTCTGTAGGGTGCGCATATGCGCAAAAGCCCACGGCACTAAATCTATAGTAGAAGCCATAGTGCCTAGAACTTGGAGGAAATCCCATGCGGTGAGAAGTTGGAGGCTCCGGAAGCGCTGGACCTGCATTAGAAGAGACTGAGCCCGATCCTGACACAGGAAGACTTTCCCAGCATTGGTATCGAAGTGTGCTCCTAAGAAGTCTAGGGTCTGAGAAAGGAGGAAGGTTGCTTTTGGGGAAATCGACGACCCAGCCGAGGGAGCGGAGAAGGTGCAAGACTGGTTCCACCGTTTGAAGACACAGTTCTTTTGACTTCGCCCGAATGAGCCAGTTGTCCAGGTAGGGATGGACTAAGATTCCTTCCGACTTAGAGCAGCTGCCATCACTACCATGATCTTGGTGAAGGTGCGGGGAGCTGTCGCCAACCTGAAAGGTAGGGCCTGGAACTGGAAATGCTGGCCGAGGACCTTGAAATGCAGGAAACGTTGATGTGCTTTGAAGATGGGGATTTGGAGATACGCCTCCGTCAGGTCCAAGGAGGCCAGGAACTCCCCGCGGTACACCGCCGCCACGACTGCCCGCAAGGTCTCCATACGGAAGTGAGGCACCTTGAGAGCCTTGTTGACCAGCTTGAGGTCCAGGATGGGACGAAAGGAGCCTTCTTTCTTGGGAACCACGAAATAGACAGAATAATGGCCTAATCCTTGTTCCCTCAGTGGCACTGGGAGAATGGCCCCGAGGGCCAAGAGGCGGTCGAGCATCTGTTGGACCATGGCCTGCTTCTGAAGGCTTCCACAGGGGAGAAAAGGAACCTGTCCTTGAGGAGGGGGGGGGGTGTCAAGCAAACTCCAAAGCATAGCCGTGTCGTAGAATGTCCAAGACCCATTGATCTGAGGTGATCTTGACCCACTCATTGTAGAAGACAGACAGGCGGCCGCCTATCCTGAGAATGGAAGAGTGGGTCGGCAAGCCTTCATTGGGAAGACTTGGCAGGAGCCCCGTGAGGGAGGTTGTCTCTAACTGTTCTTCGGCCACAAAAGGGATGAGACCAGGACTGAGAGAATGGGAAGGTGGCTTTTGTGCTAGAGGCCTGGTCTGACGAAACAGTCGTTGCCCACAGAAGCGAGATCTGGAAGAGCTGAAGATCCGAAAGGTCTTTGGCCGATCTTCTGGCAGCTTATGGACTTTGTCCTCACCGAGGGACTTGATGAGCTGTTCCAAGTCCTCACCAAAAAGCAGTTTTCCTTTAAAAGGAAGCAATCCCAATTGTGCCTTGGAAGATGAATCCGCCGACCAGTTGCGAAGCCAAAGGAGCCGCCTGGCTGAGACCACTGAAACCATGGACCTGGCAAGGACCCGGAGGAGGTCATAAAGAGCATCCGCCCCATATGTCATGACTGCTTCCAGGCCCTCACCCTGCTGAGCTTCCTTGGGCGGCAAATCCTGGGCACCAAATCCTGGGCGCAGAGTAGTTGCTCTACCCACCGAAGCCCTACTCGCTGCATGAGAGAGCTGAAGACAGCAGCCCGGACCCCCAGAGCAGACACCTCAAAAATCCATTTGAGGTAGACTTCCAACTTACGGTCCTGCAGATCCTTTAGGGCCGTTCCACCCGTAACCGGAATCATGGTGCGTTTCGTAACCGCTGACACAGACGCTTCCACTTTGGGGACCCTCAGGAGCTCCAGGTACTCTTCAGGTAGAAAGTAGAGCTTATCCATAGCTCTGCCCACCTTGAGAGAAGACTCTGGCGAATCCCATTCTCTAGTCAACAGCTGCAGTAGCAACGGATGGAAAGTGTTCTGAACATCAAAATCACAGAACATATAGAAAGACATGGTTTAATGGAACAAAGTCAGCATGGCTTTACCCAAGGCAAGTCTTGCCTCACAAATCTACTTCACTTTTTTGAAGGAGTTAATAAACATGTGGATAAAGGTGAACCAGTAGATGTAGTGTACTTGTATTTTCAGAAGGCATTTGACAAAGTTCCTCATGAGAGGCTTCTAGGAAAAGTAAAAAGTCATGGGATAGGTGGCGATGTCCTTTCGTGGATTACAAACTGGCTAAAAGACAGGAAACAGAGAGTAGGATTAAATGGACAATTTTCTCAGTGGAAGGGAGTGGGCAGTGGAGTGCCTCAGGGATCTGTACTGGGACCCTTACTTTTCAATATATTTATAAATGATCTGGAAAGAAATACGACGAGTGAGGTAATCAAATTTGCAGATGATACAAAATTGTTCAGAGTAGTTAAATCACAAACAGATTGTGATAAATTGCAGGAAGACCTTGTGAGGCTGGAAAATTGGGCATCTAAATGGCAGATGAAATTTAATGTGGACAAGTGCAAGGTGATGCATATAGGGAAAAATAACCCATGCCATGGTTACACAATGTTAGGTTCCATATTAGGTGCTACCAGCCAAGAAAGAGATCTAGGCGTCATAGTGGACAACACACTGAAATCATCGGTTCAGTGTGCTGCGGCAGTCAAAAAAGCAAACAGAATGTTGGGAATTATTAGAAAGGGAATGGTGAATAAAACTGAAAATGTCAATGCCTCTGTATCGCTCCATGTTGAGACCGCACCTTGAATATTGTGTACAATTCTGGTCGCCGCATCTCAAAAAAGATATAATTGCGATGGAGAAGGTACAGAGAAGGGCTACCAAAATGATAAAGGGAATGGAACAGCTCCCCTATGAGGAAAGACTAAAGAGGTTAGGACTTTTCAGCTTGGAGAAGAGACGGCTGAGGGGGGATATGATAGAGGTGTTTAAAATCATGAGAGGTCTAGAACGGGTAGATGTGAATTGTTTTTTTTACTCTTTCGGATAATAGAAAGACTAGAGGGCACTCCATGAAGTTAGCATGTGGCACATTTAAAACTAATTGAAGAAAGTTCTTTTTCACTCAACGCACAATTAAACTCTGGAATTTGTTGCCAGAGGATGTGATTAGTGCAGTTAGAATAGCTGTGTTTAAAAAAGGATTGGATAAGTTCTTGGATGAGAAGTCCATTACCTACTATTAATTATGTTGACTTAGATAATAACCACCGCTATTACTAGCAACGGTAACATGGAATAGACTTAGTTTTTGGGTACTTGTCAGGTTCTTATGGCCTGGATTGGCCACTGTTGGAAACAGGATGCTGGGCTTGATGGACCCTTGGTCTGACCCAGTATGGCATGTTCTTATGTTCTTAAGGGAAAGTTTGAGAAGGTGGGTGCAGACCGGCGAGGAGTGGGTCGCCCTTCTGGGACAATGCAGTAGGAGCAGGAGGGTCCTGTGGGGTATCTATGTCCAGTTCGGCTAGAACGTGAGGAATAAGGGGGTCCTACTTGTCCCTTTGAAAGAGACGCAGGACCCTTGGATCATCCCCTTCCACCTGCACAGGAGAAGAAAGGTCATCCGTGTCTGGATCATCCGGAGCGGATACAAGTGGTACGACCCATATCCTGGGAGCTGGCTGCTGTCCCCCTGCTCCAGGGGGGCCGGGGGCTGACTGGCTCCTAGCGTACCCCCCCCCCCCCCGGTTGGGAGATCCCCATGTCATCCTTGGATCCAGAAGGCTGACCACAGCTTGGATCTGACCAACGAACTGCTTTGGTAGGTAGAAGTCCCGCAGCAGAACCCTGCTGATGGCTCATGCTGGCCAAATATGCACTATGTAACAATAAAATGAAATCAGTGGAAAAAGGACTAGGGGGGAGGGCCCGACGGAGCAAACGCCGGGGTGGGGTTTCCCCACAGGCTACGCTGAAGGAGGCTGCGGCTCCGGGTCCGGGGGAGTCACTGGAGAGAGGTACGGTGGAAAATCGAGGTCAGAGTCAGGGGCCTGGCTGTGGGGGAGCTGGCGGCAGGGAATCCAAAATGGCTGCTGTTCCCGTGCTGGGCGGGAACGGGGCTGGCCTCGCTGCAAGAGCGAATGAAGCCACCCAGCCGCTCGTGAGGGACCCTCCCCACTGGGGAGACATCTCACGCAAATACCCTCCCTGGAGAGCCGCGAACTCGGCTCTCCATAGGCGCAACAACGAGACGGGCATGGCATGGCTGCTCGGCAGAGCTGCTGACTGCAGGCTGACTGGAGCGGGAAGCAGGCGTCTGCTAGCAGAGCAACGACAAGGCTTAGAAGTCTAAAAAAAACCAGAGGAATAACGCTTCTCTGGAAACACTGCCCCGAGGCAACGACCTCTCAGGGCAGGATACTATGTCGTTGAGGAGGGAGGGGGGGGGGAAGAGGCGGGACCACCAGCGTGCACACCTCCTGAGCCCTTGAACTCACGCCAGAAGAAAAAGCTGGACCTGAAAGTAATAAAAAAAGGACCAGCACTTACCCCCAGAAAGAAAAGAAAAAAGAACCACTGGCTCCGCTAGCAAGTTGGAGCCTGAAACTGAGGGAGTGAATCCCTGAAAATTTGCTGAGTGTAAAATTTGTTATAAAGTTTTTTTTTTTTTTTTTAATGAAAGAGATCCATCCAAGAAAGAAATACTTCAAGAGAAATGAGAAGGAAAAAGAAAAGTTCCCCTTTGTAAGCTAAATGGAGGACCGAAGGGACTGCTACCTTTCACCTGCTGGAGTCAGAGAAATACTGAGGGGACAGAGAGGGCACTCTAGCTTATGAGGCCAGCCTTTGAGTTTTGCTCTGACTCCACCTGCTGGAAGGGGGACAATAACCCACTGTCTGGACTGATCCGGGTATGTACAGGGAATCAGATTCTTCCTCCATGTGGTCCGGGTCCCTGCTAGGGATACCCTTGGCGAGGCGAAGCATGCCTCGAGGTCTGTCGATAGTGGTGGAAGAGGGATTTTTACCAGTTGAGGTTCCATCTGGACAGGGGCCACTGAGGTAGCAGACTGCACCTGGAAGAAGGTTTAAAGGCCCTGGAAAAATAATTCCATCCAAGAGAAGGTGGCAGGGCCTCTGCCTAGCCCAGGAAGTACTGGGGTAGGTGCAGCTAAATTTCCCTCTCCCAAGGAGGGCCCTGTCCTGGGGTACTTCCAGCTAAGGCTGTGGCTAACTCATATCTGAATGGGAGGAGCCGGGCTTATCAAAGTCCGAGGAAGCCAACTCTCCTTGGACTTCCTCACAGTGCTGACACAGGCTGGAATTTAGGTCAGGCTGAGAAGCCTTAATACGACAAGCAGCACAAAGAGCATGGCGCTTAGATTTCTTTGTTGCTGGCACCATTGGGGCAGTAACTATGCGTTCCAACTGGTTTGCGCTTAAAAAATTATATGCGCACAAATTTAGAGCGCCTAGATGGGGCCGGCGAGGGGCACTCTTGGTCCTTGCACTCAGCTTTTCCTGTATGTGCTTACAACATTGTGCACTTAAGTACGCGCTGACGAGCAGAGCGCAAGTGCTTTCAGAATTGTGCGCGCAAGTACGTGCTGACGTAATGCGTGCAGCCAACGCACTGCGCGTACCGACATTCTATGTAGGCTGTACAACACACACAGCAATGCGCGCAAGATGGCACTGAGGAGGCCGATCACGTGGTGTGCCTAATGCGGGGCCTAGCCCTCTGAGGGCTGCTCAACCTGCTCGGGAGGCCCAATTCCCCTTACCCTCCATGGGAGCAGGAACGATGTTGGCACGGCACGCCGAGCACGGAGATCAGAGGAAACCTGCTGGACGTCCCTCCAATAATCTCTGGATTGGTAAAAATTATTTTTTTTATTTTTTAAACTTACCTGGGCTCAGTGCTTACCGACTGAAGAGAGACGTTTCTGGCTGTGGGGGGGGGGGGGGGGGGGGGAGAAGAGGGCTTTGGCCGTTACCACCGCGCTTGGCTTCCTGCACCCGCTGCCTTTTAGCTGATGCAGCAGCAAAGTCCACGCCGGGAACCAGCTACCGGACCAAGGCACAGCTCTGAGGGATCTCGGAAATCGCCTCAGGAATTCTCAACTGGGGGAGGGACATTTAGGTATCACCGCAGGAGAGTGGGAGAGCGGGGCTCGATCTTTCTCCATGAAGTTAGCACGGGGCACATTTAAAACTAATTGGAGAAAGTTCTTTTTTACTCAACGCACAATTAAACTCTGGAATTTGTTGCCAGAGGATGTGGTTAGTGCAGTTAGTATAGCTGTGTTTAAAAAAGGATTGGATAAGTTCTTGGAGGAGAAGTCCATTACCTGCTATTAAGTTCACTTAGAGAATAGCCACTGCCATTAGCAATGGTTACATGGAATAGACTTAGTTTTTGGGAACTTGCCAGGTTCTTGTGGCCTGGATTGGCCACTGTTGGAAACAGGATGCTGGGCTTGATGGACCCTTGGTCTGACCCAGTGTGGCATTTTCTTATGTTCTTATGTAATTTAAAGGTAAATTTTCTTCGTCAAACCAGTACTGCGATCCTGCTAAACACCAATGCTGGTGTGGGGATAGACGTCCACATATGCTAGGAGACGGAGAGATACTGATTTGGCTGAAGTCACTGCAGGGGTATATCTGTATCTGACTCAGTCTCCAGGGGAGCACATAACCCATTGGGGTCCTGAGTCCATCTGGTTACACACTAGGAAAATAATATCTCTCTCACATCACAGAAAGCCTGCATGAGTCAGATCCCAAAACATAACATGTAAAAAGTTGACACTTCCAAAACAAGGCTGCTCCCAAAGGTTTTGGTTGCATAAGAATATAGAAAAGCAGGTTAAAGAGGGTCAAAAAACAAAATGGTATTTAAATATTAAATTGAAAGGGAAAAGGGCCTTACTACTTGTAGTGTGTTTTTGTCAAATACAGTACAGTACACAACAAGGAGCAGGACAGAAACCTTTGATCTCAAGCTAGAAGCAGCCAAATATCACAAAACTTCCAAGGATACATTTGTTTTGAGCCGCCAAGTTCTGAAAATATCTCCATTAGTATAAAGACTTGAAAGAGCACTACAGACCAAAATCCAGAGTAAAAAAAAACAAACCAAAAACACAAAACCACAAAAAAATAAGCCACCAAGAGAATAACTCTTGACCCAAACAATCCTTCATGTTGCATTTCCTTACAGATTACATAAAATTCAAATCTAACTCCATGGGAAAATAATTTTACCTGTTCTTCATTTTCAATCTTGTCACTCACGTCCTTCATGCCTTCCCCTTCTCCAATGCCCCCTCCTTCATAGTCATGGAACTGAGTGGCTCCCTCTCCAGCTGCTTCTTCCATTAACTCCTTGGGAAGGCAAAATCCCTGCAAAAAAAAAAAAATCATCCATTTTCAGATTTAAGGTGGCATATACATTTATTTATTTATTTTAACAGCTATAATTTTAGCCAACTGAAGATGCATGCATCCCTTGTGTAAACGCATTATCTATACATGATGAGTACAGGTGCCAGATAGTATTTCATTTTACTCCTGGAAACAGGAATGAAACTTAAAAAACAAACAGCTTGCCTATTCCTGGTCTCTAAATGCTCCCCTCTGTTGGTCTTTTGCTTGGGTCTCCCTTTTTTGTACTGATATATTTCATTTCTTGTATATTCATACTTTCTTGTAATACAATTTGTGCAGCTTTTTACGATAGCCTGCCTTCCTGCCCTCCACACTTGGGAAAAAAAATCTCATTCCCCAAGTCCATACATTGAAGCACTTTTAGACGGAGTTATTACTAGAGAGTCATTCAAGGACCACAAAGGAAAATTGGTTCATACCTAATTTTCGTTCCTATACCACCACAGATCAGTTCAGACTCCTGGGTTTTGCCTCCATTCCAGCAGATGGAGACAAAGTTTTACTGACAGTGCTACTTTTTTTTTTTTTAATTCTCTATTAATTTTCAAAACTTTCCAGGACATACAATCTTGAGAAGCAAAAGAGCATAGTACAGAAAATATATAAACATTAAGTAACAATCATTTAGTATTTATAACTAACTCCATAAAATCCACTATTCAGGATCCACCAGATAGCTACAAAGAAAAAGTAAATAAGATCATAATGAAAAAATAGGAAAATAGAGCTGTACAACTGCTGGTTCTATATTAATGACAGATATCATCCTACTAATGGAGAGTCAGGAGGAGCAGCCTCAACATCATTAGATTGGAGTGGTAATTTATCACATAGAAAATTAAAATGTTGAGATGGAACAAAAAATATATAACTTAAATCTTTATATCTAACTATGCATTTGCATGGAAATTTCAAGGTAAACGTTGCTCCTATCTGCAATACTCTTAGACGCATTAAAAGAACAGACGTCTTTTCTTCTGGGACTGATGAGAAACATCAGGATAAACCAACTTTCATTTAAAGAAATGGCTGCAATCGATGCTTAAAGAAGAGATTGAGAACTCATTCACAATCTGATTCAAAAACAAAAGTAACCACCATAGTAGCGGGCTGGGCTAATACCGTATCCGATGATTCTAATAAAGTGGAAATGTCCAAGTTAGGAGATAAAATGCCAAAGCCTTGTTTGTCATGTTCTGTCTTCTAAGTGGAGGCAAGCAAAAGATCTTGGAAGTAGGAGGGACAGCCTCATCAGGAATTTTGAAATGTTCAACCAAATATTTCTTAAACATATCTTTAGCTCCCACCTGAGGGAGTTTGGGAAAGTTTAAAGCGCTTAAGTTTCTGCTTTGGGTTACATTCTCTAGATTTTCAATTTTAAGCTGTAAAGAAGAATTTTCCTTGATCCAGTATTCTTGTACATTGCTAACATGTTGAGAACCTTGCTGTAGATTTGCTATATCTTCCTGAATTTTAATATTAGATTGTTCCAATTTAGTAATTTTATTCGCTACCAAATTTATCCTTTGAATAATAAGATTCAACTGTTGGGAAATTGAAGATCCTAAGTTGGTTATAGCATCCCGAATATTTTCTAGAGTAATATTTTGAGGTTTTACCAAAGTTGAGACTTCAATCTCTCTCAGAGGAGTAAGAGTGCTGGTTTGAAGGCATTCCTCCCGCGTCTCAAACACTCCAGTAGGAAGACCAGCCAAGCCCTCAACAGGGCCACTAATGGCAGCACCCTTGGAGATTCCAGCGTCTCCTGACCCCGCTTCAGTAAGGGTATGCTCTGAAACGGCAGAAGCCCCGACCTACAGGAAGTCACGGTCTCTGATAGCTGCTGGATTTGCCGGAGAGTGTCTGTCAATCGGGGAGAGAGATGTTAAAGAGTCTGGAGAGTGGACAGCTAAGCCATTGCTGCCTCTTTCTCCAAGGACGAGTCATCCGATTTTACCATCCGCAGGACGTGGACATCCATCGGCCCCGAAGGTGGGGGATCTGGAAGAACCGCGGGGTAAGCTCTTTCCGTCGCCCGCCTTTTACGAGCTGAATGCGGCATCACAACAGGCAAATTCGGAAGTCGAAGCAAAGCAGAGCCATGTTCATGCAGACAGCTCTACAGGCGCCATCTTGGGCGGGTCTCGCCCCCGGGTCGCTGTGGGCGAGGGGACTGATGAAGGACCCTCCCCACCCGGTAGGCACACTGAACAGAGTCCTCCATGGGAAAACCGTGTGTCAGACTCTCCACATGCTTTACAGGTGCTGGAACGCGGCATCAGCGCTGAAGAAAAAAAAATTGCTAAAAAAGTAAAAACAGCTGAGCTGTGCAGGGCTGAGGTTGGTCAGCAGAGGTAGCGACTGAACTCTGCATGCTGCCGGAGCTGTCCACAGTTCTTAAAAAGTAATAAATACAATTAACAAATACAGCCCTGCTTGTACTTTTTTTCTTTTTTAAACTGCTCAGCTAAGCCAGGGTGTTTTACAGTGGACAGCTAGATAATGGGGGAGGGACTGGACCACCAGATTCACCCCAGATGGTCACCAGAAAAAAAGGGGCCTAGGCTCCAAGCAGAGCGAAGAGACCGAACTGTCTCTGTGAGGGAAAAAAGGGAGAAAACTTTCAAAGTCCTCTTTTTTTTTTTTAAACAAGAATTAAATACTTGCTTGATCCAGACCAAAAGTAAAGAAAATGCCCTCAGGGAAACTAAGGGAAGAAGAAGGGGAACTGTAGGTTCAGCTGCATGCACCTGCTGAAGATAGACAAATAGTAAAGGGGTGTAGGGTAGGCTCTGTCCTGATATAGGATACCCTGACAGTTTTGGTCTGTCTCCACCTGCTGGACTGATTTGGGTATGTACAGGGAAGGTAGAGTTACTTGGTTGAACGTTTTGTTAAAAGATTTTTATGCTTGGGTACTGATTAATACTGAGGATTTGCAGGTGGCACATATGGTTAAGTAGAAGTGTCAGTAGAACTTTCTCTGTCACCGTTTGCTGGAATGGAGGCAATACCCATGAGTCTGGACTGATCTGTGGTACTACAGGAACGAAATTTAGCAGGTAAGAACCAATTTTCCTTTTCTTTATTTAAAAGCTTTTTATATTTATTTATTTATTTATTTAAAATATTTCTATACCGGCCTTCATGAATGGGATTCATATATATATTCATATATATTCAGTGGATATTTGTGTCTGGTACCCTTCACTACAGAAACCTGGCAGATACTCGGGCTGCATGGAACTAACCCCTGCAACTTTTACTAGTGAAATACAAATGCTGTTTCCCTGAAAAATGCAAAACAAGCAAGCCCCTTCCCCTCACCAAGTAAAGATGACCTCACCCCAAGACGAACCAAATCCATTCTGTGCTAGATTAACTCCATGGATTTAATGCAGCGTTACTTCACATGTCAGAACGCTGGTAAAAGCCTGCCTGTAAACTGCATTCAGATGTCTCACAACCTGAATGAAGAAACTGTAGATCCATGGCTTTACATTTACTCAACACACATCAGAAACTTTCAGCCACCTCTAGAGGATATTTGGGTTTTCCATATTCAGGGTCCTGAAGTTATTACCTTGAGGGCAAGTTCTGTAAACATCTGGGCTAGGACAGAGAGCAACTTGCCAGTGCTTCTGTGAGCCACCAAGGATACAGTGAGGTAGAACAGGAGAAGATCTGAATAGGTGGACAGCATCGGCATGAGTCTGATCAGGAAGTAACAGCACTGGTTAAAGAACTACAGGTGAAAAAACAAAAAAAAAAAACCAACAAAACATTATAGCTTTCTATTTATGTTATACCTATATACATATACTGTTTTAAAAAAATATTTCACTTTGTTAGAGACATATCCAGAGTCATAAGAACATGCCATACTGGGTCAGAACAAGGGTCCATCAAGCCCAGCATCCTGTTTCCAACAGTGGCCAATCCAGGCCATAAGAACCTGGCAAGGACCCAAAAACGAAGTCTATTCCATGTTACTGTTGCTAGTAATAGCAGTGGCTATTTTCTAAGTCAACTTAATTAATAGCAGGTAATGGACTTCTCCTCCAAGAACTTATCCAATCCTTTTTTAAACCCAGCTACACTAACTGCACTAACCACATCCTCTGGCAACAAATTCCAGAGCTTAATTGTACATTGAGTGAAGAAGAACTTTCTCAGATTAGTTTTAAATGTGCCACATGCTAACTTCATGGAGTGCCCCCCATTTTCCTGCAGTAGATTTTTTAGGATTCTGCAGCAAGCCAATCTGTGGAATATTTTTTTAAATTTCAGTGGCATGTGTGGAAATTTTGCATAATTTTGCATATATTTGCAATTTAAATACACTATTTTTTATTTTAAAAAATACTTTTCTGACATTTCTATGTCCAACTAATTTATTTGGCTCTTTATTAGAAAAAAAAGATCTTTAGTGATTGGAGCCAGGGAGAAAGGAGGAGAAGGGATTTGGAAATGGCAAGAGTGGGAATCTCAGAACGGGGAGGTGAAGGTAGGAGGCATAGAGGGAGAAGATGGGAAAATGGAGGATAAAGAAAGGGAAGGAAGGGAAGGAATTTTGATCACGAATGGTGGAAGGGGGACTGGGGATGGAGAGGTAAAAAGGGAGAAATGGGGGATGGGTGGAGCAGGGAGGAAAGACTGGGGATGGGTTTGGGAAAGGGAGGAGAAAAGATAGGGGATGAAGGATAGAGAATGATTCTAATTGCTTGGAAGGGTGAAGGAAAGGGAGGCGGGGGTCCATAGAGATCCAGAGAGAAAAGAGGAAAGTGTCCTGCACTTGACTCCAGCTCTGCTCCCCCTCACTTCCCAAACCTTCATCAGCACATTTTCTCTCTCCACTCCAAATTCTTTTATTGCCCATAATCACACACCCATCCACCCTTCCCCATTTCCACGTGCACACAAACCCCCATTCCCCAGTACTCCTATCACACACCTTCCCTATCCCAGTCCTTTGTCATACAATCCTCATCGCCCCTAGTCCACACCTCCCCCAGACTTTTTCCCATAACACCTTCAACCCATCACAACCTCATCTAGTCTTTCCTTTATCCCCATGGCCTCTCTCCTTTCATACACCCTCAATCCCGTTTCTCTTATCCCTAGTTTCTCCCTGTTTTACACATACAATCATCTCATCCCTTTTTTCCCCCTTATCCCTCAGCCTCTCTCTTTCACAAAATTGTCCCCACATCCTCATCACCTCTTTTTCTTATTCCTCTCTCCCCCCCACCCAAACTGCAGCCTCTAACTCTCCCTTAGTACCTTCTCCACCTTAGCTCTGGTCACTGCAAAGAGGAGGAGGAGAGCAGCCAGGCTTGATTTCTGCTTTCAACCGAGGGCCAGGCCCCATGGTTGAAGGCAGCAGTCAAGCCCTGCTGGCAGAGGAGGAGCAGCAGCAGCATGCAGCCTGACGTGCTCCTCCTCCTGCCACACAATAAAAGCGCATACAGGGATCATTACCAGGAAGTGGTCTTTGGCATCGCACCGGGATGCAGCATAGGAGTTAAGACTAAGAAGAGGTATGGCAGTGCAAGCAGCATCTTGACCAGACAGGGCCTGGGCTCCCTGGTCTCTTGAGGCAACTTGAGGAGACCTGCTCATTCCGTGGGAAGGGGCAGATTCTGCAAGGGCCCTGTTTCTACCTGCTCTAACAGCTCAAACCAAACATCTTTTACATAGTAGAAGGAATTTACCTTGCATTTATGTGCTGTACAGTCTTCTCCATAGGATTTCAGTCTTTCCACAAGCTCCGAGACAGCAGAAATTATTTTCTGAACATGCAGAGAGTTCAGTTCGGCAGCAAGATCCTCTGTCAAGAGTTTTGTTAAATGTCCAGTGTGCAGACTGCCTGCTAATACTTCTTCCTGGACTAAAGACAGAAGCACAGAGTAATCAAGAACATTAAATTTCCTTCTAGACTGTAGTTGGGCACTGAAAGCATTAACAGGGATCACTACATCCCCTTCTCTGTCTAGCCTTAAACTAAGCATCACCATTAGCATGCTTCTCTATAGAATGCGTTTTTATAACTCCAAATCTTAATCCACTTTTTACAAATATTAAGGAAGGAAAAATAAGTTTATAGAGAGAGTATTCTACTGTGGGCCCAAGTTATACAGACACTTTGGATGTATAAACTCTATATAGATATGACCGTTTAAACATCAAACTGATTAGCCAATTCAGGAATCAACCGTTCCTAAGGTACTCCTCATGACACAAAACTTAAGTTATTCTTCTGCTTCTCCTCCCAAATCAGACTTACCATCACTAGCTACTTCTCTGGATTTGGCTTGAGCTTCTTCCTTGTCATTCCTTTTTTCCAATAAACTCTGGATAGCACACAGGACAGCCCGAATGGCTACGTCAACCTGCTCAGAGAAGTCATCTACATATCCCTCATCCAACTCATGGCTCCCTTTGAAACAAGTAAACATTGATTTTACAAGGCTTCATATAAACTCCTCCTGTGTCTGAATATCAGCAGCATCAGGTTTAAATAAGTTAATAAGCTGGAAAGGGGATGCAACTCAGGTTTACCTTTCTTTATAATTATATTACCATCTTAGGATGATTTTGAGGCAGTATGGTTTAAATCTAAAAATCTAGGGAGTCATGGTGGATTGTGTCAATGGCTCATGAGCCAGGTGTTGGCTTGAGATAAATTCATGCAGTACGCAAACTGTGTAGGTGGCATTTCTGCAAGGGAGCCCACAAGACCAGAAGTTCATCACAAGGAAGCTTACAGGTGCCGGTTTCTCAGATATTTCCTTTCTCCATACAGAACGTGTCTTTTCAGTTTATGTTTTAACAAAGGGTAATGCCTTACCTTTTAACTGGGTTTCTCAGAGCTCCACAAAAAATAACCCTGATTCAGATTCATTTTCCTGCTAGCAAAATACAGACCATGGAAAAAAAAAAAAAGAGGGTGCATCTCTTTTCCTATACTAAAGCATGCTCCCGTGTGCAAACATCTCTCCTGTACTTTGATCACTACACTGGCTCCCAATCTCTTACAGTATTCAGTACAAGCTCGCGCCTTGATTCACAATTTACACTCCCCATGGATTTCCTCAATAATAAAAATTTATACTCCCTCTGTACCTCCCAGATCAACAAACCTAATGCTATTAGATATCCCATCTCCAAAGCTTACACACTTTGAGGAAACCAGAACACGTGCCTTCTTCTCTGCAGGACCACTCCTATGGAACAGCCTACCAAAGGAAGTAAGATGTCTCCAGGAAAGAATTATTTTTTCAAAAAAGCCCTAAAAATCTTCCTGTTCAAAAAAGTACTTCCAAACTTAAACGATAATGGATTACCCCCCCCCCCCCCACATGTCCCTCCTTGGAGGGCGTTACTAAGTCTACTACGGACCATGCTACTGGCCTCCCGTCTCAATGGAGTGAACTCTATTGCTTCCCTCTTACTGAGGAATTATGTAACATCCTGTTCTCTTGATTGTGTATGTTCATATTGTACCCCACTCTGAACATAGGAAGGGCGGGTAATAAATGTTTCTAAATAAATAAATCTGGCTCTTGTGCCTAAATTCCATGGTCTTTCCAAGCTGCAAGACATTTCACATGGTTAATAATATTTCCAGGAAAAGTAAATAATAATAAAAAAAACCAACCACCCCAGCTAGGTTTCCTTCTTGCTAGGAGTAGGCTTTGATTACTTCTGGAAACAGGGATGGTACTACTCTATTTTGACAAAACGTGTAGCGACTAGCTTGTAAAAAACCTCAGAGCGACCTGTCTAGATTGAGTTTTTTTGATATCATCGTACCATTTTGAGCATTAATTTAGAGTTAGGCTCCAGTTTTACATAGAGAGCTCAGGTTAAGCTCTTTTGTGATCTATTGCTATGTGGTGACTGAATATTTTATGTATGTCATTTCAAGGCTGTAATCCATTTTGAAGGCTAAGTGCCTGTGAAGAATTCAGGCTATACATTTTAAAAAATTCAAATTCCTTTTCATCTGGTCTTCTTTCTCCAGGCTTTAAAAAAAATAAAGTGTGACCACCACAAAATATGTTTATTTATATTCCATCTTCCAGGCACTTCAAAATGGATCACATTCAATTACAGTAGACTATTCTAAATTCTCTTATGTACATGTATGTGAGTGTGTATTTATAGTTTGTAAGAGAAAGCCCGAGTAAGAGAAATTTCCTATTTGCTAATTGGGTTTCTAGGAGTTATACAAAATCAGGGAAGATCATTGGGACTATTTTTGGTAAAACTCCCAGAAACCCAATTAGCAAATAGGAAATTTCTCTTCTTCAGGCTTTCCAGCTCAAACTCCAACATTTGCCAAAATAGTACCCTACAAACTTACATAAAATACTCTGTTACCAAGTAGTTTGGAAAGGTGCTGAACAACAGATTTGATAAAGGATAAACATATGTAAAAATCCACATCACTGCTCTACAGAGTTCCAACACAGAAGCGGAGGATCTCACCATCTAAGTAGTGGGGGCTCCTGAGGAATGAGTTAATCTTGGAAGGGACATGCCTCAAGTAATACATGCCTTTCACACACAGTCCAGCAACCCTCACACATGCACATGCTCTACAACAGCGCCACCACTACTCCCACCTGCACACTATAAACACCACAAGCATTTTCAAAATTCACAGCCAGCTGGGCTGATATGCACACACGATCCTATTTTAAAAATGCTGCTCCTTCTGTCTGAAGCATCGCAGATGTGCCAGCTGGAACTGAGGGAGTTTATCCTCAGGAACCAGTGGCAGCATGATTTACCTGGGAAAAGGATGAAGAAAACCAAGCCTTGTTGGGCTTGGCTAATCCCCACTTCCCAGTGAGGCTTAATTTTGTCAAGTTGAATTCTGTTCACTTGATTTTGTACCAATTATGAATTTCTATGCAGGTTACCCCACTGGTTCCATTAAGGGTTGTAACTGCCGTTGCGTGCAAGTTACCCCCATGTAGAAATGTTACACCATCCCTTATCTCAAGCCTTTAAGGATTTGCAGTGTTTGTCCCATGCCCTTTTGAACTCATTAACTGTTCTGATCTTCACCACACCTTCTGGGAGGGTATTCCAGGCATCCATAACTACCTCCATGAAAAATATTTCCTGACAGTTCTAAATCATCTCCCTGGAGAAAAGGTTTGAAGTTTGTGCATCATTAAAACCTTTCAGGTATCTGAAAGTCTTATATCTCTCCCTTGCACCTCCTCTCTTCCAGGGTATACATATTTAGAGCCTTCAACCTCTCCTCATAAGTCTTCCAATGAAGACCCACACCATTTTAGTTGACCTTCTCTGGACTGCCTCCATCCTATCTCTATCCTTTTTGAGGTATGGTCTCCAGAACTGAACACAGTATTCCATGGAGCAGCTGGTAAAAGAACAAACAAGATCTAGTCCTTTGGATTTGGGGCGAGAGGAAACAGTGTTGGAGCCACTTGGCAACAGTGATCACATAATTAAATTTGACTTAACTGGAGGAAGGGCACTAAAGAAATCTACTGCGACAGCATTTAACTTTCAAAAAGGTGATTGATAAAATGAGGAAAATGGTTAGGAAAAAGTGAAAGGAGCAAATACAAAGGTTCAGAATTTAGATCAGGCATGGGCATGGTTTAAAAATACCATCTTGGAAGCCCAGACCAGATGTATTCCATGTATAGAAGATGTGGAAGAAAATCTAAACAACTATCAGCAACATTAAAAGGTGAGGTGAGAGGCTATAATTGCTAAAAGAATATCTTAAGAAATGGAAAAGGAATCTGAATGAAGAAAACAGGAAACAGCATAAGCACTGGCAAGTCAGATGCAAAAGCACTGATAAGGAAGGCAAAGAGAATTTGAAAAGAACCTTGCCATGGAAGCAAAAACTCAAAAACTTTTACAGGTACATCTGAGATCAAAAGCCTGCGAGGGAGTAAGCTGGACCATTAGAGATCAAGGGATATGCCAGAAATGCCCATGCCAGAAATGATATTCAAAGATGATGATTCAGAGGAAACGAAACAAAAAAAAGTGAACCTTGAAGATGTACTAGGGCAACTAAAGAGAGCAGAATTGCTTACATGTAACAGGTGCTCTCCTAGGACAGCAGGATGTTAGTCTTCACATATGGCTGACATCATCAGATGGAGCCCGGCATAGAAAACTGTTGTCAAAGTTTCTAGACCTTTAACTGGCATGCTGAGCATGCCACTATAAATGCGGGATCCCTCTTCAATCTTGTAACTTGAAATTACAGAAAAATAAAACAAACGAAGGAGAAACCCAACCCCCGCGGGGTGGCGGGCAGGTTTCCTGAGGACTAACATCCTGCTGTCCTAGGAGAACACCTGTTTACAGGTAAGCAACTATTTCTCCTAGGACAAGCAGAATGGTAGTCCTCATATATTGGTGAATACCAAGCTACAGGCTGATCCTGGCAACAGTGACAAAAAGACACCTAACCAGGTGTCAATGGGCACAACACTGGTGCTGTTGATAACAAAGATCCCTAGGCAGGGAGAGTGGGTTTACAGCTGAATTGGGACCCTTACTTTTCAATATATTTATAAATGATCTGGAAAGAAATACAACGAGTGAGATAATCAAATTTGCAGATGATACAAAATTGTTCAGAGTAGTTAAATCACAAACAGATTGTGATAAATTGCAGGAAGAACTTGTAAGACTGGAAAATTGGGCATCAAAATGGCAGATGAAATTTAATGTGGATAAGTGCAAGGTGATGCATAGTTACACAATGTTAGGTTCCATATTAGGTGCTACAACCCAAGAAAGAGATCTAGGCGTCATAGTGGATAACATATTGAAATAGTCAGTTCAGTGTGCTGCGGCAGTCAAAAAAGCAAACAGAATGTTGGGAATTATTAGAAAGGGAATGGTGAATAAAACGAAAAATATCATAATGCCTCTGTATCGCTCCATGGTGAGACCGCACCTTGATTACTGTGTACAATTCTGGTCGCCACATCTCAAAAAAGATAATTGCGATGGAGAAGGTACAGAGAAGGGCTACCAAAATGATAAGGGGAATGGAACAGCTCCCCTATGAGGAAAGACTAAAGAGGTTAGGACTTTTCAGCTTGGAGAAGAGACGACTGAGGGGGGATATGATAGAGGTGTTTAAAATCATGAGACAACCTGCTATTAAGTTGTCTTAGAAAATAGCCATTGCTATTACTAGCAATGGTAACATGGAATAGACTTAGTTTTTGGGTACTTGCCAGGTTCTTATGGCCTGGATTGGCCACTGTTGGAAACAGGATGCTGGGCTTGATGGACCTTTGGGTGTACCACTAACACCCTGGTGGTAAGCACCAATAGCACACACAGGTGTACTTTGACAGAGTTGGTCTTTAAACCTGCCTCCAAAAGATGCTACAAATAGTCAGCAGCTTTGGAGTGGAGCAGGCGAATGGATCCAAACTAACTCTCACATCATATTTTATTTATTTATTTATTTATTTATCAGGTTTTATATACATAAGAACATAAGAAAATAAGAAAATGCCATACCGGGTCAGACCAAGGGTCCATCAAGCCCAGCATCCTGTTTCCAACAGTGGCCAATCCAGGCCATAAGAACCTGGCAAGTACCCAAAAACTAAGTCTATACCGTCATTCGGCTTCATTATAAAGCCATCATAACGGTTTACAAACATATTAATATGATTTTTAACAATGAGAGACATCCGTTACAAAGATTAACTAAAACTAGCACTACAGATTGTACGAAGGGGTGCACAAAGGGGAATACCCCTTTATCACGCCCCTTCGGTGGTGGAGATGTGTTGCAGGGTGCCAGAAGATGGTGGGTGGACTCCCTGTTCACGGGCGCCTGGTGAAAACCTCTTCCACTTCAAGCTATACGACCTCCTGGAAGCTACCAGGACCTGAGACACGTCTTCAGAGAGGTCAAGGGGCCACAGACCTAGCCTTTCAACATCCAAGCTGTCAGAGACAACTTCTTGAGGTTGGGATGGCACAGCCTGCCCTGATCCTGTGTGATCAAGTCGGTAGAGGTCCCCATACCCATCGGCTCTCTGACAGAGATCCTTCAGGAGCGGGAACCAGACTTGCTTCGGCCAATGGGGGGCAATGAGAATCATGATCCCTTTATCTTGCTGGAGCTTCAGGAGAGTCTTCCTCACGAGTGGAAGCAGAGGATACGAATACAGAAGGCCCTTGCTTCAATGGCAGGGCAAAGGCATCAGAGGCAAAGAGGTCCAGGGCCGGGGTACCCCACAGGAGGAAGATGCGATCTGCCACTGCTGGATTCAGGGACCACTCGTGGGGCTGGAACGCTCTACTCAGGCAGTTCGCCACCACATTCTCTGTCCTGGCTAGGTACATGGCTCATAGGAGGATGCCCTGGGACTGCGCCCAGGACCAGATCTGTACCGCCTCCTGTTACAGGAGGAAAAACCCAGTGCCTCCCTGTTTGTTGATTGCGTCCGGATTGTCTGTCTGAAACAGGATGGTTTTGTTGGCAAGCAATCCCAAAACTCCACGAGAGCATATCGGATCGCCCACAGCTCCAGGAAATTGATCTGGCATTGAGCTTCCTGAACCGACCACAGCCCTTGCATATGCAGGCTGTCCACATGCAACCCCCAACCTAGAATGAATGCATCTGTAGTGAGTACAACTTGTGTCGGGGGAGCCTGAAAGGACCTTTGCTCCAGACTGGCAAGACTTTCCACCAGGACGAAGAGACCTGGAGAGGTGGTGTGATGCAGATGCTCGCATAGAGGTCCTGGATGGCTTGATGTCACTGTGACTACAGTGTCCACTGTGCTATGCATATGTTCAAACAAGCCCATGGGGGTCACAGACACAGCCATGAGGCCCAACAGATGAAGCAAGAGGTGGGCTGACACCTGCCGCCTTCGATGGACAAGGCATGCAAGAGAAGTCAGGGCAAGTGCCCGATTGAGGGGCAGAAATGCTCTGACTTGAACTGTGTCTAGCCGGGCAACGATGAAACTCAATCGAGGCTATGGGCTGAGATGAGACTTTGGGTAGTTGTTGACAAACCTGAGAAACTGCAGCACCTGAATGGTCAAGTTCAGAGAGTGAAGCGCCCCCTCCTGGGTGGTACCCTTGACCAGCCAGTCGTCCAAAGTAGGGAAATACGTGCACCCCCCCTGACGGCAGAGGTGCGCCCCCACTACTGCCAGGCACTTGGTGAAGACCCGTGGGGCCGAGACAAGGCCTAACAGCAACACTCTGTATTGAAGTGCCTGCTGCCCTTGAAGAATCACAGAAACTTCCTGTGACTCAGGAAGATTTTGATGTGGGCATAGGCATCTTTTAGACTGAGGGAGCAAAGCTAATCTCCTCTTTGCAGGAGTAGGATCAGGGTGCCCAAAGAGACTATCTTGAACATTTCTTTTTGAAGAAATTTGTTCAAAGCTCTCAGGTCCAGAATAGGGTGGAGCCCCCGTTCCCTCTGGTATCAGGAAATAATGAGTAGAACCTGCTGCCCCACTGACAGGTGGAACGGGTTCAACCACTCCGACCATTAAAATGGCAGAGAGCTCTGTCAAGAGCTCTCTGTTCTCTCATCAGGGGATACCCTGATGCGAGGGGGGGGGGGGGGGGGGGGGGGGGGAGTCCACAGGGATTTCCCTGAAATTTAGCCAGTACCCTTGGTGAATGATTGAGAGCGCCTACTGGGCTGAGGTAATGAGGGGCCAGTGGTCTACAAACAGACGCAGTCTGCCCCCAACTGGAGGGCAGGGCATCGAGGGTATGGTGATTCGGTTTATGCTTCCCTGCTGCCAGTCAAAACCCCATAGTGGGGCTCTGCTGGGTTGCTGGCTGAGGCCTAGGAGTATGCTGCTCCCGAGAGAGGCCCCGGGAAATTACAAAGGGAGTACGTGCCCATGAGGCAGAAGGATAGTATTTCCTCTGGCGATAGGACTTTCTGGAGCCTTGGCGTGAGGATTTCCTGACAGAGGACGGAGGACCAGAAGAACTAGCCAAAAGGTGCTGGAGGGTCTCATGGTGATCCTTCAAATGAGCCACCACATTCCTGACCTTATCTCTGAAGAGATTCTTGCCAGTACAGGGCAGGTCTGCGAGTTTCTCCTGGACCTCCGGCCAGAGATCCGATGCCCGGAGCAAGGCCATCCTGCGAGTTCCAATGCCCGCTGCTGCCACCCTAGCCATCATCTCAAACATGTCAGAGGTGGAGCTCACCTTGTGTTTACCAGACTCCAGGCCTTGCTGAACCAATGCCAAAGAAGTGTCCTGCTGCTGTTGGGGCAAGCGCTCCGATTCCTGAACCTGTTTCCACAGGTTTCGGTTACACTGGGTCATGTACAGCTGGTAGGAAGCAATACAGGCGATTAACATCGTATCCTGATAGATGCTGCCTTGGGCAGGAAGGTGTAACACCCTATGCTCCTGACCCAGAGGAGCAGAAGCATGGGTGCAGGAATGCTTGGCTTTCTTGAGGGCAGACTCTACCACAACAGATTGATGTGGGAGCTGACGCCTCTCAAACCCCAAGGCTTACTGTACCAAGTAAACTGCATCCGCCTTTTGATTAACTGGAGGAACGGAAACTGAGTGTTCCCAGATCCTAACAAATAATGACAAATAAATCATAGACTGGAACAGCCACTACTTCCTTTGGGGCATTCACAAACTGGATGACTTCCAGCATCTTATGACAGGCATCCTCCTCTGTCAAGAGTTGGAACAGGAAAGCCTCAGCCATCACCTGGACAAAGCCTGCAAAGATGAGCTCCTCCGGCGGAAACCTATGTCTCTCGTCAGGAGGCAATGGGTCCGACGGAAGGTCCCCTAAGTGATCCGAAGAAGACTCAGAGGTATCGTCTTTTTGAAAGAATAAATGATTGTTTACTTGTTCCTTTCCACTCATTATTTCATAGACCTCCATCGTATCTCCCCTCGGCCATCTCTTCTCCAAGCTGAAGAGTCCTACCTCTTTAGCCTTTATTCATAGGGCAATTGTTGCATCCTCTATCATTTTGGTCACTGTTCTCTGTACCTTTTCTAATTCTGCTATATCTTTTTTGAGGAGTGGTAACCAGAACACACAATATTCAAGATGAGGTTGCACCATGGAGCAAACAGAGGCATTATGATATTCTCTGTTTTATTCTCCATTCCCTTCCTAATCCCTAACATTCTATTTGCTTTCTTGGCTGCTGCTGCACATTGAGCAGAAGATTTCAATGGATTTTCAACAATGACATCTAGGTTATTTTCCTGCATGGTGACTCCTAATGTGGAACCTTGCATTGTGTAGCCATAATCTGGGTTACTCTTCCCTAAGTGCATCACTTTGTACTTGTCTACATTAAATTTCATTTGCCATTTGCATGTCCAGTCTCCAGGTTTTGCAAGGTCTTCTTGCAATTTCTTAAAATCCTTTAATGCAACTTTGAATAATTTTGTCTCATCGGCAAATTTGATCGCCTCACTTATTCCCATTTCCAAGTCTTTATAAATATATTAAAAAGCACTATTCATCTTTCTCCATTGGGAAAATGTACCATTTAACCCTACTTTGCTTTTCTATCTTTTAACCAGTTGGCAGTCCACCATAGGATACTGCCCGCTATCCCATGACCTTTTAATTTCTTAAGAAGTCTCTCATGAAGGACTTTGTCAAAGGAAAATTAGTTCTTACCTGTTAATTTTCGTTCCTGTAGTACCACGGATCAGTCCAGACTGTGGGGTTGAGCCTCCTTTCCAGCAGGTGGAGACAGACCAAAACTGAAAGGATATCCTATATGAGGACAGAGCCTATCCTGTAATCCTTCAGTATAACCAATGTCAAAGCAGAAAACAATAAACCCAGAATAGGATCAAGCAAGTAACTATAAAGCTCAAAGGAGCAATTGTAGAACAATAGAATGAACATGGTATAGCTATATGCTCTTGCATATACTTGGTGTTTAAATGACCAAGGCTTCCGGTGTAATTGCTCAGTATTAGTATTAGAATCTGCAAACCTGCAAGAAATAAGCTTAGAGAGGACAGAAAGAGAGAGACAGGGAAGGGCGTCTGGACTGATCCGTGGTACTACAGGAACGAAAATTAACAGGTAAGAACTAATTTTCCTTTCCCTGTACGTACCTGGATCAGTCCAGACTGTGGGATGTACCAAAGCTTCCCTAAACTGGGTGGGACCGAGACAGTCCCGCTCAAAGCACTTGCCGCCCAAAAGATCCAACAACCGGAGCTTGCACATCCAGACGGTGGTGTCGAGAAAAAGTATGCAAGGACGTCCATGTGGCGGCCCTGCAATTTTCCTGTGGAGAAACGGATTGACTCTCCGCCCAAGAGGTGGCTTGAGAGCGAAAAGAATGAGCCTTGAGGCCCTCGGGGACAGGTCGACCTTGGCAAAGATAGGCCGATGAGATGGCTTCTTCAACCACCGCGCAATAGTGGTCTTAGACGTTGGCTTGCCCCGATTGGGACCACTCCAGAGGACGAAGAGATGGTCCGAGACCCGAAAGTTGTTAGTAACCTGGAGGTAGCGAAGCAGGACTCGTTTTGACGTCCAGCCGACGGAGATCACCCCCAGTCGTACCCGCAACCTATTAATCAAGATTACTTAGGGAATAGCCACTGCTATTAATTGCATCAGTAGCATGGGATCTTTAGTGTTTGGGTAATTGCCAGGTTCTTGTGGCCTGGTTTGGCCTCTGTTGGAAACAGGATGCTGGGCTTGACGGACCCTTGGTCTGACCCAGCATGGCAATTTCTTATGTTCTTATATTCTAATGAGGAAGGCCCCAGGCTGCTTCAGAACTGCCTGGGAACCCCTATGTTTTCCGTGAAAAGAATAGCAAAAATAATATGAAAACCATACAACAAAATGACAATTTCAAGTATACTTAATTTTCCCTTATAAAGTTTGGTTTCCTTTAAACCCAAATAACCGTATGTTCTGTTATTGTGCAACCATTCAAGGGTAAAAAGTTTTGTTACCCTGTCATATGCAAGATAATTCAGTTTGTCCACTTTTAGGAAATATAATGTACGACAGAGAATTTTGTTTGCGTGGTAGTAGGAGAGTTTCACACCATTTTAGCAGTCAGAGACAATCCGCCTCATTTGTATGGAAACATTAGAGGTATAAGGCGCGCACCACTGGCAGTACTTCCTGAAACCAGATTAATCCTTGTATCTGTGGCTTGGTAGTGATGCTGTGCAATCTGATCAAACCCATAAGGTCTGTGAAGTCTGAATGCGCCGCATGGAGGATGCACTTGCACCTTGAAACATGGGCTTTATGGAGGCCAAGAATTTGTAGATGCCTAGGGACCCCAAATTTCCTAATGCAACTGTTGAAAGTAGAAAACGGAGGGGGGAGAGGTGGGGGAGTAGGGGTTAAAGGGCTACCTATTTTTTTTTTCAGTCCCTTGGAAAACTCACCTAAGTCACTTTTGGATAATTCTTTTGGGTCAGCATGCAAAAGAAAATACAGAAAAAGCCCCATTATGTGGCATGCATGGGGAATAATCCAGGCCAGTTAATCCAACATGCCAGCTATCCAAGTCCCCCCTGCTGCCCACTCCAGGCAGCAATCTGCAGAGGTGATGCTGTAGTGGACAGAGCAGAGCAGAGCAAATCTACTCTGCTCCCTAATCCAACTTCTCCCGTCCCTTGCAGGGAACAAGAGGGGAGAGAGTGAAGCAGGGTGCACAGAGTAATGCTACTGTGCTACCTTATATTGATTAGCATTCTGTTTAAATCTTCTCGGCAGCAATTAAAAAAAACAAAAAAACACAATAAAAACGCAAAACAAAAAAAAACCCTCCCACAACTAGATGCCAGTTAGTTGAGTGCCAGCTAATGGGGCTTTTACTATATCTTGGAAATCCATGCACAGCCCTTACCTCTGGCTGGTGTCATAGATAGCAGCTGTGTTTTCCAAGTAGTGAAGTCAGCAGAGGTTCTGTCAACTTGTTCTTGGATATAGTCAATGCTCTGAATTACCACAATTTGCCGTGATTCCTGTCGACCCTCTGCCTCTGGCACTGTAAACAAGAGCCCCGCGTCCTGGAGCTGAGACGAGATCTTCACCAGGACACAGAAGCCAGAGGAGCAAACTTCAAAAGCTTTCCTGCAAGAAGCCAGAAAAACTAATCTTACCAAGGGAAGAGTTTCTCTCAGATCAGACTCATATTTAAAAAATTCAGGACAGGATGATGAGAATGGCCATGCTTCCCCTCCTGCTTGGAATGAAAATCCATTGCAGCAAATTTTCAATTGCTTGTAAATCAAGTTTTTGATTAATATGAAGGTTAAGGCAGGAAGATTCCTATGACCAAAGTCTTCTCAAGGCACATAAATTAAGTATGAATTACAACTAGAAAGAAATTGTGCAAAAAGTGCTATGTAAATAAAACATCAGTATTTCCCATTCATCTTTTCTACCAGTAGCAATAATAACTTGCATTTAAACTGTACGCTTCTCCTTAGGCCTCATGCATATTGCATTCACTCTTCCCTTCCGTAGCCCAAAAAGTGTATTATACACAAACCCCCTCGCCAGCCCAAGTATGTGCCTATGGCTCCACTCTATGGATCCATTTGCCTTCTCCTTCTCCACTAAAGACTGCCTTTCTGCTTCCAATTATCGTTAGTCACTGTGTATGCTGCGTGTGTTAGATTTTATCACAAAAGTTATCCTAGCCATGCCACCATGATACTCACCAAGAGTAAAATAAGGTCTCAGAAGCCTGCCGTCTTATTTGATCCACCTCTGCTTTCATAACTTTCAGTTCACTCAGCATCTCTGTCATTCTAGTGGCCTCCCGCTGCCAGACATGGTCCTGCTTCCGCATCATGCTCCCAAGAGGTAGCTGGCCTGGTGAAATGGGAGACGGGCAGTTTGTTTCTGATGGTATAAGCACCATCTCCTCCCTGGGGGGTCCCGGGTCCCGTTCTGCCCCTGCACTTCGCGCACTGCTGGATTTTCTCTTCGTCCCTGTGCTGTTCTCGCTGTCGGCGCGACGCTCAGAAGGGCAGCACTGCAGGAACCAGTACAGCTGTTCCAGGACCATGATGCACTGCATGGAGAGGTGTTGCAGCCTGTCCATCCACTGCTGCAGTCCGTCTTGAGGGGGGAATGCCACGCTGTAGTCCCTTGATATGTTCAGCCGGGTACTGATCTCCTGCACGCAGCTCAAGAGATTCCTAAGTGAAAAGCCAAGAAAGGGAGCTAAATTAAATTTACCCCTTTACTACCAGTCTGAAGACGAGATATGACGGCTACTACAGATGTGGCACGTTATAAAAAAAAAAGCCTACCAGCAGACTTACTACTGGTTATGTTTTGTATTCAGAATTTAAAAGCAAAGTGTGACTAGTGCAATGCACTACCCAAAAGAATACTCTACCTAGCAAAACCATTCACTAAGAAAGGGTGGTAGATGTACAAAATGTCCTCTAAGTGCTGGCTGTGGAGGCAAATAAAGGATTGTTCAATCATGGGATAAACACAGAGGATCTTTGCCAACCAAGAAGTGACAGGAAAGCCAGTGAGCACCACTAAAGGCAGCAGATTAGGAAGACTAGAGGGGTCCTAATATCCTTACTGACCAAAGGATTCTGCTTCAGTACTGTCCCCCCTCTCAATGCTTTACCTCATTATAATCCACTGTTCTGTCAGAGCAGTGAGAGACTTCCTTTGTTTCACCAGCAGCTTCAGCAGATGCGCCGTGAACCCTTTACATCTCTCGATATTACCCAGGCCAATCTCCTGTGCAAAGGACAAAGCAACACAAAAAAAAAAATTGGCCGCACTCAACACACATCCAAGCAGCAATGAGTGCAGACACAGATTACCGATCGACACCTTTATCTAGGAACTCCAAGGAAAAAGCTAAACGAGAAGAAATGGCTTAAGACTGGCATTATTTGTTTTGACATGGACCAACAGGTGGTTTTGATGGTTTCAAATTATATTTCTCTTCTGTCCTGCACTATTTTACCATGATTATGATACTGCAGATTTCACAGGCATTTCTGTCCTCTTTACCTATGCACTACATAAAAGCCAAGAGCAAGAAATATCAATATCACTTTATATCAGGGATTGGCAACCTAGGGGGCACTCCATGAAATTAGCATGTGGCACATTTAAAACTAACCGGAGAAAGTTCTTTTTTACTCAATGCACAATTAAACTCTGGAATTTGTTGCCAGAGGATGTGGTTCGTGCAGTTAGTATAACTGTTTTTAAAAAAGGATTGGATAAGTTCTTGGAGGAAAAGTCCATTACCTGCTATTAAGTTCACTTAGAGAATAGCCACTGCCATTAGCAATGGTAACATGGAATAGACTTAGTTTCTGGGTACTTGCCAGGTTCTTATGGCCTGGATTGGCCACTGTTGGAAACAGGATGCTGGGCTTGATGGACCCTTGGTCTGACCCAGTATGGCATGTTCTTATGTTCTTAACCTATGGCACATGTGCCATCAGTGGAATGCAAGGCTATTTTTAGTGGTGCAGCAGCAGCGGAACAGTATTGAATAGATTTGAGGAGAAACTTCGGCCGCCACTGCATCAAACAGGTTTGCTGGGGTTATGATACTCTTCCCATGCCGGCAGCAGTAGTCACGTTTAAACGAACATCTCCTGCTGCCGCAGGGTCCATCTTGCAACTCTTATTACAAGACCGGCCCTGCAGTGGTAGAGATGACGTTTTGTTACGCGACTCCTGCTGCTGCCCATCCCATAATCTGGCAGGCCGCAGCAGAGCCTATCCCGCTGGCAACTGAAGAGGCGGCCCAGGTCCAGACAGTGGATATGTGAGCCCGTGTGTGGGTGAGCGAGATTACAAGTAGGCAAGAGAGATGGTATGTGTATTACTGTAAGCGGGCAAGAGTATTATATGTATGTTAATGCATGTTGGTAAGAGAGAAGTTGCTCATTTTGGACATGCAGGACTAGCACCCCAAGCAATAAGGAGCTTAGCACATCCAAAACATGCACCCAAACAAATGTGTATCCGATAGTGTGCATCGCGTGTAAATTCCATGTAGCTGAGGCTATTAGCTATTTCCCCCAATGCAGAAAGTTGCTGGGCACTCAGTGTACACTTTTTAAATGCGGAAAATTTAACTCCAGCCCTGGAGGTGGCTTAAATTCAATCCGCAAGTCAAGGGCTCATGAAAAATTAAAAAAATCATTGTGACAAATTTACTGCTTGCAATGTAGAAAAAAATATATACTGGCTTGATTAAAAAAAACAAAACAAAAACAATTCTTCTGGATGCACAATTTAGATGCCTATAGCAGGGGTGCTTAGCTATGGGTGACTTCAACAACCTCAGCAAAATCAGCCAGAAGCAGCGGGATAAAACTAGATGCTTGTACAGAGCACTCTCCCCTAGCGCATCTATTACACGCATCCCCTCATTTAAATACTGCATTGTCCACCCAGGGGATGTGGCTGCGTGAGCAAGTGCTCGTTTCAACACACATCTTGTTGCATTGTCCCCTTAGTTTTCGGATGCCAGTGAGCATCAGTTTATGCAAGCAAGCTCAGAGTCATCGCAAACTGGTGCTTATGGACTTGAAATCTCAAATTAAAAAAAAAAAAAGCTACATTGAAAGGTAAATCAGTCATTACATACGATACTTATTGCTCTGCAGCAATCCGGATTATTACCTTGGCAGGAGATGACAAAGCTGTTTGTAGTCTAGCATGGCGTGCCAGTGATCGGTAGAAGTATTTCTCACATCCGTCCCAGGCAGAGGAGAGTTCCACATGCAACCTGCAATATGATAGGGAGCATTACTTTTCTAATACTCAATCCATCAATGCTGCCCAAGTCTAATAATCAGATCCAACAAGCTCCCTCTCACACTAAATATTAGGAATGAATAAAGTCAGAGCATTAATGAGCCAGGAGTGCAGCGCAGATCTCAGATGCCCATTTCCCTGAGAAAAAATGTAAAATAGAGAGAATCTGCCTTACATCATGCTGCAATAGTAGCTGCTGCTCTTGGCAGCTGAAAGTGGTGCAGATAACACCCATAAGAGTATGGTCTTGCCTGCTAGTTGCGAGAATTTATTTAAAACATTACACACTTCTGTTATTAAAGAAAGCAAAGTACAAACACCAAAGAGGAAAACCTAAAAATCATATCAATTACATATAAAACAAATGTATCAAAGTAATAAAATTAACAAAAGACCAAAATAATGAAAAAATTTATGACCACAGAATTCCAATCCACACATTGCTAATAATGCCTCCTGATTACCAACACTACGCCCCCAAACAGAATAGCACCTTTCCATACTGTCTGCCATAGCATGAACCCATTGAATTATATACTGCTCTGAATGAAAGCAGAGTTCACTGTAGGTGCATGGCCAGTGATGTGCCCTAGATACAAGTGTCTAGGAGACACAGCTCTGGATATCTTGAGTTACTGCCCTGGGAAAGAACAGAAAGCTACATTTGGATGGATATTTGAAAAAGGGCATCACTTCAGAAATTGTGACAGCTTCTTATTTTAATGCATTTCAGTCCTGCCAGTGTTAAGCATCTTACAAGGAGAATGGAAACAGAAGAAAAATGGAGAAATTCCTTACTTAATTTCATTTTCCTTAGTGTAGACAGATGGACTCAGGACCAGTGTGTTATGTGCTCCTCTGCTAGCAGATGGGAGACGGGAGTCAGATTTCAAAGCTGATGTCACTCTAGATATACCTCTGCAGGGACCTCAGCTCATCAGTATTCTCCTCGAAAAGCCATTGTGGACATATATATTGCTTAAACAACTTGATTAAAACTGATTCAACTGTTTTAAAAAACTGGAGACCGCTAGTGCACTCAACCAAGTTAACGCCAACACCAGTCGACTTGCGGGCGTCCTGAACTAAGGGAAGGCAATGGCTTACCCATCTTTGTTTAATCTCGAGGTTCGCTTTCCAAGCTCCTCCTTCTCGGGAGGCAGCCGTGGGCGGGATGCTGAGTCCATCTGTCTACATTAAGGAAAATGAAATTATCAGGCAAGTAATTTCTCCATTTCCTAGCGTGTAGCCAGATGGACTAAGGACCAGTGGGATATACAAAAGCTACTCCCGGATAGGGTGGGAGGCTGCCCGAGGCCCACTAAGTACTGCTCGTGAATACGTCTTCTCTAGCCTGGACATCCTGGCGGTAGAACCTGGAGAAGGTGCGTAGGGAAGACCATGTCGCCACTCGACAGATCTCAGCGGGCGACAACAGCTTCGCTTCTGCCCAGGATAATGCCTGGGCTCTAGTATAGTAGAGTGAGCCTTAACCTGCAGGGGCAAAGGCTTTCCTGCCTCTATATAGGTTGCCTTAATTACTTCCTTGATCCAGCGACCCAACAGAGTTCCTGCAGGAGGTTCTTCACTCTGCTGGTCACCTGATGGCTCTCTTCCGAAGACTTCCCCCGGATCAGCCAGTCGCCCAAGTAAGGGTATATCAAGATCCTTTCCTTCCTCAGTGTTGCCGCCACGACCACCATAATTTTGGAGAATGTTCTGGGGGCAGTTGCCAGGCTGAAGGGTAGGCCTGGAATTGGTAATTGCGGCCCAGCACCGCAAAACGTAGAAAATGTGGGTGGTCTTGATGTACTGGGATGTGAAGGTAGGCCTTGGAGAGATTCTGGGAGGTTAGGAACTCTCCTGGTTGAACTGCCATTATTACTGAGCAGATAGTTTCCATGCGGAAATGTAGGATCCGTAGATGACTGTTGACGTTCTTGAGGTCCAGGATGGGTCTGAATGACCCCCCTCTTTCTTGGGCACAATAAAATAGATGGAATAGCGCCCGGTATTTTGCTGGGGTGTAGGTACCGGAGTTATAGCCTTCAGACTGAGAAGTCTTCTCAGTGTGGATTCCACTGCCATTCTCTTGAGGTGGGAGTGGCAGGGTGATATCATAAATTTGTCCCGAGTTATGCTGCAAAATTCCAGAGAGTGGCCTTCTTGTATGATGTTTAGTACCCATTTGTCTGACGTGATCTCGACCCATTGTTGGTAGAAGACCCCCCTATTTCCTCTTCCTGTGGATAGGTCGACCCATCCTCATTGGGAAGCTCGGGTCCATCCTGCCCCAGGACCTGTTCCTCTCTTGGGTTGTCGGTTCTGAAAGGACAGAGACTTCCCGGATGGTCAAGGTGCCTGGAACAATAAATTTCTATAGGGTCGGAAACGTTGTAAGCCTCTGCCCCTAGTCTCCTGGGGGAGGGGCGCTGGGATCTTTTTTCTCTATCTTCTGGTAGCCGACGCACTGGAGATTCACCCCACTTGCTGGCTAACTTCTTTAATTTGCTTCTGAATAGGAGGGATCCCTTAAAGGGCATTCTTGTGAGGTTCGCCTTTGAGTTGCGTCTGCAGACCAGTTCCGCAACCATAACTGTCTTCTTGCCGCTACTACCAAGGCTATTCCTCTGGCTGAGGTACGAACCAGGTCTGAGCTTGTATCTACCAGGAAGGCTGCGGCAGGTTCAATCGTCTCTCCGGCAACCACAGCAGAACTATCTGCTTCTCTGGTGAGGAGCAAGCAGGAGCGAGCCACATGTGCACAGCAAGAGGCGATTTGCAGTGTCAATGCTGTCGTGAAAGCTTGCTTAAGGATGGATTCTAATCGCCTATCTTGAGCATCCTTCAATGCTGCCCCTCCCTCAATGGGAATGGTCGTTTGCTTCGAGACGGCACAGACCATGGCGTCCACTTTTGGGAAATGCAGGTGTTCCTCGGTCGCAGGTTCCAGAGGGCACAAGGATTCCAAGGCCCGCCCTCCTTTAAAGCTCGCCTCCAGGGCATCCCATTCCAGGTCAATCAGTTCCTGGATGGCTTCCAGCATCGGGAAATAGCAAGAGGCCTTGCGAAGGGACACCAAGATATGGTTCTTCCTTGGTTCCATCATAGGGTCCGTGCCTGGGATCCCCAGAGTCTGAGAGACCAGGGCTGGAAATTCATCCCTGTGGAAGAAGCGAAGTATGGTTCTAGGCCTGGAGGGATTCCCCCTTCTTCCAGAGAGCCCTCAACCTCACCTGTGGTGTCTGGGTCCCTGTCTTGGTAAGGTGAAGAATGTCTCGAGGCCCCCGGACCAGGCCGAGGGGATCATGTTTTCCCGATTAGGATTCTACTCAGGTTGGGACCAGGGCTGACTGCGCCTGAACAAAGGCTTGTAGTCCCTGGAAAAATTCCAGCCAAGAGAAGGCCCCTGGGTCCATGCTTATCCCTTGGGGTGCCGGAGTAGGGGTTACCGAAGGGCCCTCTAGCAGAGAGGAGGTCATCTTGGAATTGATTAGCTCCAGGGAGCTGGCCGGATAAGGTCCCTGCCGACCCGTCCTCCGACTGGGATGGTCCAGACTTGGAAAACATCTGAGACTATTCCTCCCTGGGCTTCTTCACAATGTTGGCACAGGCAGGACTCCAGATCGGGCTGTGCTGCTCTGATGTGGCAGGCCGCGCAAAGGGAGTGCTGTCTTGGCTTCTTTGCCGTCGGGGCCATGATCTCTATGTGCCTGGTATCTGGTGCGCGCAGGTGCCACGCCTGGATGTGTGTGGCTGTATGCGTAGTTATGCGTGTGGCAGTGCTTGCAGTTATATGCGCCGCTGTGCGTGCAGTTATGCGTGCGGCTGTGCGCACAGTTATGAGTTTGTAAACGCGCCCGTTGTGCGCCCAAGATGCCGGCCTGCCCCACACGTACCGATGGCCGAAGGAGAGGTGGTGGCATCTGAGCTACCGCGATCAAGATGGAGCTGCCAGGATCGTCACGTAGATAACTATCAGAGTCTAAAACGGGGCCTAGCCCATCGGGGGCTGCTCAACCCCTTCGGAGCCTCCCCTTATTGCCTCGTTGGTACGGCACGCCGAGAAAGGAGACCAGAGAAAACTCGGACTCCCTCTTCTTCTCTGGCTTTAAGATTTTAAAGAATTTACCTGGTCTCAGCGCTTACCGGCTGAGTGCAGAGTCTGTCTCCAGCAGCGGGGGGAGAGGGCTTTGGCCTTCACTTTGCACTCGCTGCCTTTAAGCCGCTTCAGCGGTTAAGTCCACTCCAGAGACCAGCTACCGGACCAAGGCACTTCTGAGGGATCGGAATCACTTCAGGGATTCTCGATGGGGGGAGGGACTGTTAGGTATCACCGCAGGAGAGTGGGGCCACTCTTTTTAAAGTTGAAATTCTTTTTGTTTTTTTGTAATCCCATTAGCAATGTGCTAGCGAGAGGATAGTGTCCTCATCTGCTAGGGAGACTGAGAAATACTGACGAGCTAAAGTCACTGCAGGGTACATCTAGGGTGACGTCACCTTTGAAATTTGACTTCATCTCCCATCTGCTAGCAGAGGAGCACATAACCCACTGGTCCTGAGTCCATCTGGCTACGTGCTAGGAAAATGGCCTTTGCAGCAGTGCTTCCCAATCCTGCCCTGGAGGTAAACTCATTAAGTCCAATTTCAGGATAGCATTACAGGTACATGCATTTTTTTTTTTATCTGGTGTATTCAAATCCATCTTATCAGTATTCATTATGGCCATCCAGAAAAACTAAACTGGTTAAATAATGCCTCCAGGACTGGGTTAGGGGAATATGTCTTTTTTGGAATGATTTACCATTGGGTGTTCCTTGTAATATTTTGGAGACCATGCCTAAGATGAAAAAAATCAGCATACATCAGGAAGGAAAAAGGGGCAGACTGGATCATCTGTCATCATATTCTATTTAACTGTTTCAAGAAGCATGTTATAATCAAGGTACTAATTAAGGAGTTATTCCCTAGGCTAAAGATGGACTTCAAAGAGCAGACAAGCAGAAAGCCTGGTACTAAAAATCTTTGAAAATGTTTGGGTTGGAAAATCAGCCACTCCCAACACCATCAACATATGTATTTTTGACCAGTGGAATGTAAGAAACCTTAACTTCTGGGGGTGCGGGGATGCCATTACTTACATGGAATCTAATTCATGGGCACCACTTAAAATGGCTAATGCACTGCGCAGATTCAAAGGATGCAGACTGAGCATGTCCTGTGGGTCCTTTGAACGAGACCAAGTGAGCCCTTTTCGATATGACAATCCTATTAAATAAAAAATAGATATGTTACATTCCATTTGCAATGCGCTGAATGAAGATTACCCTTACCTAATAACTTCCTTTCCTTGAGTCCAAGCAGACCAGTTCAGACATGTAGGTTATGCTCATCAACCAGCAGATGGAGACAGACTAATGAGCTTGCTGATGTCATCCTTTATAGGCACCTATGCTAACCTCAGCCTGTCAGTATTATCTGTAACAAGCTAACTACAAATCATTAAAACCCCATAACACCAACAGGCTTCCAAAAAATTAGAAACATTGACAGCAGAAAAAAAATTAGAACATAGATAACTAGAATAACCTCAGTGGTTCTCAACCTTTTTCCCATCGTGATACACCTGACAGACCACGCTCACATGTGTGACACACTACTCATTACAATTCACGGCAGAAATAAAAAAATTAAGGTACAGTATTATTTTTGTTAAGAATGACACAAGGAAAAGACACGTATTCTGTTCTGTCTGAACAGAAATTGCATAAATAGTAAACATCACATACCAAAACAGCACCAATTTCTAGTACTCAAACAGTAAACACCTTACCTAAGAAAAGGCAACACTGAAAATATAAACCAGGCCTTAAGACACCAATACACCACCTATTAAGGAAACGGAACAAACCAGGCTACTATAGAGCCCTACACAGAAGCTACACGCCAGCAGAAAACCTCACCTGAATCACATGTGCTGACCCTCACCTACCAAAGAATAAAGAGACCAAAACGCATAACTAGAAAGCATGCAGACAAAAACTGAATTAGAAACCGCAACAAGCCAGAGTCTCTGTATGCAGTGTAACAAAAATAAGGATACAAAAAATGTGTTGCTCTGCATACCTGGGAACGTTTGATATCCAGGTACCCTGAGATTGTTTTGAATTTGCAGGAAGATGGATGGTTTGCTTGCAACTTTCTCCTCTCTCACACTGGTTCTCAATCGCTCACATATACACATGCTTTCTCTCTCTCACTTATATAGGCTCTTAATTACACATTTACACACGTCTCTTTTCACGCTTACAACACAGGCTTTCAATCACACATATACATGCTGTCTTTCTCACACAGACTCATTCACATGCTTACAAACATGCTCTCTCTCATTTACACAGGCTCTCAATTACATACTCATATGCTCCCTCACCTAAACCAGCTCTCAATCACACACAGACACACATTCTCTCTCTCACACACATACAGGCTCTTAATCATACATACACATGATCTCTCTCTCACACACAAAGGATCTCAATCACACACACATACTTTTTCACACAAACAGGTTTTCAATTGCAAACTTACACATACACATTCTCAATCATATACTTACATTCATACTCTCTTTCACATATACAGGCTCTCAATCACACACATACTCTCTTTCACATATACAGGCTCTCAATCACACACATACTCTCTTTCACATATACAGGCTCTCAATCATTCACAAACATGCTGTCTCACTCATATACATACACACACACACACTGTCTCACTCATATACACACACACAGGATCTCAAACACATATGCTTGCTTATTCACTCACTCTTCCCCCCTCCCCCAAACTACCCTGTTTCCCCGAAAATAAGACAGTGTCTTATATTAATTTTTGCTACCAAAGATGCACTAGGCCTTATTTTCAGGGGATGTCTTATTTTTCCATGAAGAAGAATTCACATATATTGTTGAACAAAAAAATGAACATTTATCATATTCTGAATAGTTGTCTGGTTATGCTGGTTTGTGATGACAACTAACTGTGAATCCTGCAGGGTAAAAAAATCACAGCTGCATGCTCTGGTGTGCGACGGGCATGCTCCCAAAAAAAAACTTTGCTAGGTCTTACTTTCGGGGGAGGTCTTATATTTAGCAATTCAGCAAAACCTCTACTAGGTTTTATTTTCGGGGGATGTCTTATTTTCAGGGAAACAGGGTAGCAGCAGCAGTAGTCTCCTCCACTTCCAACCCTAAAGGCAGCAACAACCTCCTTCACTTTCAGCCCTCACAGAGAAAGGAGTCCCATCGGCTGTGGGGGTTGACGTTCTTCATTTTACTCTGAGCTGCTCATCCTCTCTTTTCTTCGGGCCGATGCTGAGCACACTAGCATGGTCTCTTCTTCCCATGCACGCTCCTGCTGCTCACCACTAATTCATCCCTGGCGTGGTGCCGCTGACTCCAGCTGTCCTGCCGCTATCAGCATTTTAAGCCCGGGCGGAGGACCTATTTCGCTTGGGTAGGAGGAGCAGCTGGTCAGCGGGGGACCGGGAAGTGTAGCGACACACCGGTTGAAAACCGCTGCTCTATATTAAACTCTGCCAACCAAGGTCAGGTTATTCTGTGTAGTCCAACTCCCTAATTAGTGGGTTTATCTATAAAGTTAGAATTGAAGGTAGGGGTGGGAGGGAGCCCCTTCTCTTTAGCTCTCTTTCTAAAGCTAAGTAGAAAAAATGTCTAAGAAACAAGAAACAAAAAAAAATGCAATGAAAGGATCCTTTTCAAAAAGTTAAAGAACAAAAAGCTATTAATAAAAATATATCCCCCTTCAAAGTAATTTCTCCACAGATGAATTCAGCCAGAAAATGTACCTGTTGTAGTTCACCTCCTCCAATAAAAGCCATGGAGGAAAAACATACAGAATGGCCTGTCGACCAATCCTGCACTAGTGTGACAACACCGGATGATCCCTTGGCCTTTGAATGACAGAAAAATCTTTGAAACTTTGCATGTCTTTCCACCCACTGAAGAGGCTAGACTTGCCTCCTCAGTAACCTGAGGACTCTTCTTGTCTCCTTGATGGGTCGCATAAGCAACCGTTGTAGAACTGTCTGACAAAATCTTCACTGCTTGTCCTCTTATGAGATCCACAAAATTTTCTAGAGTCAACTGAATCACTCTGGTCTCTGATTTATGGACCACCTTGCTTTTTCCTTTGACCAACAACCCTATACAAACTGGCCCATACAATGCTGGTGTCCATTGTTACCATTATCCAAAGCAGAGGCTCCAGATCAACTCCTCTTTCTAGGTTTTTGGAGTTCAACCACTAATAGAGACTGGTCTTGGCTTGAACAGGCACAGATAGCTTCAAACAGTAATCCTGATACTATGGATTCCATCTGGATAACCCACTCTGAAGAGGTGTAATATGTGCTCTTGCCCAGGGAACTAGATCCAATGCTGCCATGAAGTCAAGAATCTGAAGGTAATGCCCTACTGAAGAAAACATCTCTGTGACCAGTGAACGCACCTGAAACTTCAATTTTTTAATCCTGATGTGGTAGTCTCACAATCCCTTCCTTCTTTTCAAAAAGTGCTCCTAGCTACTCTAATTTTGGAGAAGGGATAAGGCTGCTCTTGGAGTAATTTACTACTCAGCCTCAACCCTGTAAAAAGTGAACTACCATGGCTTCAGTGATGGATTTAGGATTTTCTTGCCCCTAGGCACTGTTGATACTGTCGCCCCCTCCCTTCCCAGACAAGGGAGAACAGATTACAAGGTCTAAGGCATTGCCTTCTCTGCTCTAAATGCTCCAAGCCCAGCTCTTCCCTTTATGTTATTAAACAATAGGAGGAGAGGGGCTTGATTAGGCAATATAGTAGCTTTTCTTTGCTCCTTGCTGTATTCTCTGACCTTACCGATCTTCTTCTGTTCCCTGCACTGAACCGAAAGGGAGGGTATGGAATAGTGAGCAGGGCAGTTTCTTTGCTCTGTCCCTTCCAGCCTCACCCATCCATTCCTGTTCTCTGTACTAAGAGGGAAGGAGCTAGAGCAAGAAACAAAAGGCTGTTCTCTGCTGCGTGAGATTCAGTACAGCTGAGTGGCAACCAATCCTCAATTGGCCTATTGCCTCCCATATTTTTGACATTCTAGGCAGAGGCCTAGTGGGCCTATTGATAAATCTAGGCCTGAGTGGCTTGCCTGTTCTCTTGTTCTGACTTTGCTCTTTTAAAAGCCAACCATCCAGATATGGGTGAACCAAAATCCTCCATTTTCTCAACGCTGCTACCTCTACCAATACCTTTGAAAAGTTCAATGAAGTCAAGGCAAGACCAAAAGGAAGGGCTTGAAACTGAAAATGACCACCTAAAATAGTGAAATGCAGGTATCTCTGATGATTCTTCCTTATGGGAATATGAAGATATGCTTCCATGAGATCCAAGGAAGTAAAAAAAAAAACAAAACACTCTGCTCCTAACTGCCATTATGATCAATCAAAGTTTCCATTCTGAAATGAGAGATCTTGAGAAACTTGTTGACCCTCTTTAGATCCAAAATATGACAAAAGGAATTTTCCTTCTTGGGAACCACAAAATATATGGAATAGCAACCCAATCCCCATTGAGACCTGGAAACCGGAATCACTGTCTCTAGAGCAAGAAGGTGCCTGTAAAGTTGCCTTTATAGCCTCTCTCTTTTTGAAGTAATGACAAGGAGAAACCAGAAAAGTATCTGAAACAGGCCTGGAAAATTCCAGAGCTTATCCATTTTGAATTATCCAAATATCCTTTGGTCTGAAATATTGACCCATCTCGGAGAGAAGTGTGATAGGCGACTGCCTGACCCTAGAATCAGAGATTGGATTTTGGACAAGACATTGTGAACTTTGGGAGGGACCTGTTCCTCCTGAAGAATCTTCTTTACCACCTCTCTTGTTTGACCCAAAAGACTGAAATTAACAAAAGGTCAAGATCTCAGAGCAATAGGGGTGCCTCTGCCTATATCTTCTGAAATCCCTAAATCTACTGCAGATTGTAGTAGTACAGTAAGAACTTCTAGGTGGTCTTCAGTCTTGGAATCTTTAGAGTCCCATCCAAGCCTTGGCCATCTTTTCTAGATCCTCTCCAAACAAAACAGCACCCTTAAAGGGAAGTTTCGTCAAATTGGTTTTTGTAATTGAATCAGCTGACCAATTTCGCAAACAGCTAAGTATTTTAGCCGCTACTATATAAGCCATACTTTGGGCAGAAGTACATACTAAGTTAAAGGAGGCATCCACCAAGTAGACTTCTCCTGACTCCAAACGAGCAGCTGAGTTAGCAATGGATTCCATGAGCTCCTCTTGAACCTGTTGAGATAAGCGCAAACCTATATGCAACTATATGCTGCAATCTGGAGTGCCTTACTCACTGCTTTCAAGGTTTTAATAAATTATTTTTCTGTCCTGGGCATCTTTTAAGGGCACATCATCTTCCACTGGAATAGTGATACGCTTAGTTACAGAACACACAAGAGCAACCACCTTTGGAAATTTTAATTTCTTTTTGTTGAAATAGCAAGGGATATAACTTAGCCAAAGTTCTCCCTCTATATCTGCCTGTGGAGAAATCCATTCCAAATCAAATAGGCAACTGTGTTGCCCTTGTCTTACCTCACCCTATCAGCTGCTTGATGAACCATAAGCACACCAAGCAACCTGGACGAATGTCTAAACGAATGATGGTCCTCCATCAATCCTTGGGAATCCACAGAGGTAGGGAGCTCGCCCCGGTTGTGAGCACCTACCATTCCAAGGTTTGTAAGCGGTCCCTTCTCGGGAGCAGTTCCCTTTTACCACCACTACAGCAACATTTCGCTCACTTCCATCACCTGTGACTGCGGACTCCACCACACCAGCAAAGCCTGTTAAAAGTGTATGCATGTGCCCTCGGCCAAGGTACTTCCTCTAATGTTGCTGCCATCGAATGAGACCTAGAAATAATTCCACAACCTTGGAGGGATGGCCAATCTCGAGGATTGAACCTGAGTCTCCAATTGTTGGATATGTTAATCTGGCAGGTCCTACCTTGGGCCGTACTGAATCTCACACTCTGAGGTAGTCCAAATCTGTGTCGGCTGCAGATTGCGCTTGTAAGTTTACTATGCAGCCCAGTTCAAGGACGTAGCAGATCACTTTGTGAACGCCTTTTGACTCTCTTCCTCAAGTTTGGTCCAAATCACCCAGCCGTCCAGATATGGATGGACCAAAATATCCTCCTTGCGCAGAGTTGCTGCTACTATCCCCATGATCTTGGAGAAGGTTCTGAGCACCGGAGCCAGGCCAAACGGCCAGGCTTTACATTGATAATGCTGTCCTAGAAAGGCAAAATGCAGAAACTACTGATGTTCCATGTAGATATTTCCAGCAGACAGAGACAGGAGAAGATCCTATTTCTGCATTGCCATAATGAAGGGACGTAAAGTTCCATTCTGAAGTGCGCTACGCAAAAATGCAATTTGATCCCTTTCAGATCCAGGAAGCCTCAAAAGAAGCCCTCTCTTCTTGGGTACGACAAAATAAATGGAATAGCACCCAGTATTTTCCTACAATTTGAGAACTTACTTAAGGTAACTAGGATAGAATCCTTCCTCTGCACTGCTATAACGTCACTCCTGTCCACACCAAACATTTCCAGGGTCTGAGCTAATAAATCCTACTCCATGGAAGAAAATGGAGCAGAGATCTATCTATGAGGCTCCAAGTCATGACCAGCGATTCATCTTATTCTCTCTTTTTTAAACAAGCAATCCCCACTAGAGAGATGCATGTCCACCATCTGCTGGAAATGTAGAATACTGGTAGGCTGATGCTGGGGTAGGGCTATATTGTCAGTAACATCAGCGAGTGAGGTGTCTATCTCCATCTGCTGGTAGGAGTGCATAACCCACCGGTGCGGACTGGCCTGCCTGAGTGCAGATGAATATTTATTGCGGATATTCTGAAACCAAACCTGTTTGGGGATCTCTAGGATCAAGTTGCCAGCATTCACAGCAGCGTTCTGGGTTCAAGAGAAACCTCGGGAGGTAAAGTCAGGGCTCCTCTCTGCCAAGAACCTTTGGTGCGGGTCTGGACAAATCACTATTTCCCTGTGTCTTTGGGACCAGGTTAACCACAAAAAACATTTTTCTTAATCTGGAAATCTTCATTACCAAGATTAAGCAGCATCTTAAACACCTACATTTTGGTGTTGTATGGCAAAAAAATATTACAACTTAAACCCAATGAGTTTTCCTCCTTTCCTGCTCACATCATTCACCACTCTCAAAATTCAAGCATCTCCAAAACATTTCAAAACGGCGGTTAGGCTTACACACTGACTGTGGGTGTACTGTGTGAAAACAAAGCACAACAAATCACACATATGCTGCACTTTTACATCTTTAAAGAAAGTCACAACAGCAAAAATAAAAAGTATAGCACTGCTATTTGAATTGCTAGAAAATCACTAGAAGACAAAATGGCTCCTTCCAAGCGTGAAGTGTTACACATCAATCAGTCCCCTTCAGTCTGACTGTTAAAGCCTCCCATAACATACAAGATTAGTCTATGCCAGCAGCAGAGCTCTTGGAAGCAGATTCTTTACCTGTTCTAGCAAGAGTCTTGAAGAGGTCAGAAAGGGCTCGCTGTTTTTGCATTAGAATGTGCTTGACCTGTGATTTCTGCCAGTCCTTGTCTGCTGTCTGATCCACGGTCATGTTCTGCAGTTCATGGGCTGTGACAATGACATCACCTGCAAGGGGGAAAGCAAAAATTCTAATGTGATTTTACAGTCATTAGATATTTATGAGAACATGCCATACTGGGTCAGACCAAGGGTCCATCAAGCCCAGCATCCTGTTTCCAACAGTGGCCAATCCAGGCCATAAGAACCTGGCAAGTACCAAAAAGCTAAGGGGTAGATTTTATAAATTTACGCGCCCGCAAACAAAAGTACGCTGGATTTTATAAGATACGCGCGTATCTTATAAAATCCGGGGTCGGCGCGCGCTACCTGTTCCCTCCGAGGCCGCTCCGAAATCGGAGCGGCCTCGGAGGGAACTTTCCTTCCACCTCCCCTCACCTTCCCCTCCCTAACCGACCCCCCCCCCCCCCAATCTTTGTTGGCAGATTTACGCCAGCCAAAAGCAGGTGTAAATCTGCGCGCGCCAGCGGGCTGCTGGCACGCCATCACGCGACCTGGGGGCTGGTCCGGAGGCCTCGACCACGCAACCGGGCCGGCGTCACGCCCCTGACATGCCTCCAGTCCCGCCCCGAAATTCGTGCCGCCCACCCGACACGCCCCCTTTGCAAAGCCCCGGGACTTACGCGCGTGCCGCTGAGCCTATGCAAAATAGGCTCGGCGCGGGGGGGGGGGTTGGGTAGGTTTTGGGGGGGGGTACGCGCATATCTTACGCGTGTACCCCTTTGAAAATCTACCCCTAAGTCTATTCCATGTTACCGTTGCTAGTAATAGCAGTGGCTATTTTCTAAGTCAACTTAATTAATAGCAGGTAATGGACTTCTCCTCCAAGAACTTATCCAATCCTTTTTTAAACACAGCTATACTAACTGCACTAATCACATCCTCTGGCAACAAATTCCAGAGTTTAATTGTGCTTTGAGTGAAAAAGAACTTTCTCCGATTAGTTTTAAATGTGCCACACGCTAACTTCATGGAGTGCCCCCTAGTCTTTCTATTATCCGAAAGAGTAAATCGATATCACATCTACCCGTTCTAGACCTCTCATGATTTTAAACACCTCTATCATATCCCCCCTCAGCAGTCTCTTCTCCAAGCTGAAAAGTCCTAACCTCTTTAGTCTTTCCTCATAGGGGAGCTGTTCCATTCCCCTTATTTTGGTAGCCCTTCTCTGTACCTTCATCGCAATTATATCTTTTTTGAGATGCAGCGACCAGAATTGTACACAGTATTCAAGGTGCGGTCTCACCATGGAGAGATACAGAGGCATTATGATATTTTCCGTTTTATTCACCATTCCCTTTCTAATAATTCCCAACATTCTTGTTTGCTTTTTTGACTGCTGCAGCACACTGAACTGACTATTTCAATATGTTATCCACTATGATGCCTAGATCTCTTTCATGTCCTTGTTTGCTGCTATGACCAGCAACTTTGCTTTATTCAATTTTATCTGGGTATATTTTCTGCATTGTTACATCTTTGTCTTATTTTCATGTTTTGCTGTTTTATGTTGGTGTTGTGGTCTACCCTTAACAAATCAGATTTGGATCAGGCAGAATAGAAAAATGTTAAATAAATAAAAATGCCAAGGACTAAACATAGAAAGATGGAAACTTCAAAAGTTCAGTCTCTCCCCTACATGTGAAACAGTAATGCAACCAAGGAGCACAGAGTTACTTCAAGTGACTGAGTCACCAGTTTGAACTGCACAGGAAGTGACTGGGATCTTTTAAGCAAACAGAAAGCAGAGGTAAGATAGCCAGTTTTTGAAAACCCTATAACCATTTTCAATTCATGTTGTTTGTTCATAATGCCAATATTACAATCCAGCAATTCACTAGTGACCTATAAATAGGGTGGTCATATAACTCCATATATCAAGTGGGATAAGCTGAGTCAGTCCTGGTTGTACCCCACTGCATTCATGGAGATGTAGTCCTGCTTTTTCCTTAGAAAAATCAATTGGGAAATCATGCTATGGGGTAATACCAGGTCTGGGCTCAGCCCCTGGGCACGGAGCAGTACAGTTACCCTATCTACAAATGAAACCTTGTCTTTGCATCATGCTTTTTCTAGTCTAGTGCACATAGAAGTTGGCAAATTGATAGCACAGGAAACTGAGTATATACAACAACAAATTGGGCTTCCTCACAGTGCCCTATCAAGGCATCTAAACCCTGCCCTAGGGACTGCTTTAAGGATTCTCTGTGCCCATTCAATCTTTGGCTGCTCTGCTGGGACAATAATACAAACTGGTACCAAACTATGATGGACATTCAGATGTGAACACCTGTCCATTCAAACTGGTCTGAGACCACCGACTTGTTGCAACACTGATAAAGCTTCCAGATACTAATTACTTTCAAGTACCACCAACCCAAGCCAGATATGAAACTGCGACCTGGAGTTCAAAGGCTCCGTAGTCCTTTGCTAATTCTCTTGAACTATCCAGTACCCCAAAGGATCATGTTCTTAATGTCACTCATTTGTCACTAGCTGGAAAACAGCCACTTTGCCACTTGATACTATTTATCAAGCAAGTTTTGCTAACATGCTCAGGTTTACACCTACACCTCGACAGAGTTTACCCTGACTCACCCCGATTAGAATACATCACAGATGACGTTCCTAGACTCTGTGCAGTCTCCTTGTTTATCAGCCAGATTACACAGTGCACCTGCAGGGAAGGTGCTGCATCATGAAGGCTCCCAGTGATTCCCACTGCTCACCTGTGAAGAGATCAAGGCCCTCCAACAGGTCTGGCAGCAAGCTCTTCTCCATGAGTACTGAACACAACTTCTTGATCCGCTTGGTGAGCTTAGGCAAGCGGTGCTGAAGAGAAGCCATGGGAAGCAGAGCGGCAGCCTGGCTTTCTTCTGAAGCTCCCTGCTGAGGAAAGAGGAGACAAACCAGTGTTGCACAAAACCTGAGGAGACAGTCACGAAAGCCAACAAGACTTCTTGTGGATAGAAAAAAATAAACCTATGCGGTGATTAACATTACAGAATATACCTGAAATGTCCAGCTAATGGGCAATTTATGATATAGAAAAAAAAAAGAGCAGGAATTTGACATCCAGCTGTCAAATCAGCAGGACCCGCTAACCAAATTAATTGCTCGTCTCTGACTCCACTGCTATCTCTTCACATTACATTCCCCACATCCTCTTCTACATTTTTCTAATATGTTCTATGTCTATACTTCATTGGAACAAGAGGAGAGGGTTCTTCATTGTGACCGTACCCTCGCATTTTGAAATCCTTCTTCCCAGCCGCCTTTGCAGCAATCAGAGGGGCCGATGTAATAATCTGAGCATTAAAACTGCACGCTGAAATTTGGCGCATAGTTTAATGCACATTCAAAAATGTTTTAAACTCTGGATGCAGTAAGCTAACAATATGCTAATGCATAGAGAGTTAAATATACCAAACCCAAAAATGTTATAAAGAAAATACTTAGCACATAAAAACATGATTTATGCACAAAAAATGTTTTCAACACAAAAGGAAAATAGGTTATCTGCTAATTTTCGTTCCTGGAATACAAAGATCAGTCCAGACAAGTGGGTTTTGCATCCCTACCAGCAGACTGAGGCAGAGAATAAAAACCTTTCAGGCATTGCTACTTAACCAAAGGTGCCACCTACAGTCCCTCAGTATTGACCTGTTCCCAAGCCAAAATGTCTAACCCCAAACTTTAGGATCTCTCCCTCTAAAGCGAGCTGGGGAACAAGTTGGAACTCCCAACCAAACTGACCCCTGAACTAGGGCAAGAAAAAGAAATTTTAATTCTCAACCTGAGAACTATATACAATTTTATTCTGCAGCACAAAAACAATGTTCTGCATCATAGGCAGTATCCAAAATCAGGAGAGGTCTTTCAAAAAAAAAAAAAAATCATAATGGAACGGGATTCTGGACTGATCTGGGGTACTCCAGGAATGAATATTAGCAGGTAAGAACCTGTTTATACTCCAGATCAGTCCAGACAAATGGGATGAACCCAAGCCCCTTCTACACTGGGTGGGATCCCGAAAGACCTGCATGTAGTACACTTTCACCAAAAGGAGCCGCCCTCTGGGGTCCTTTTGGTGAATGGTAAAGTCTAGTAAAATGGTAATGTCTAGTAAAAGTGTGCAATAAGGTCCAAGCTGCTGCCTGACAAATCTTCTGCATAGACACCAACTGACACTCCCCCCACGTGGCTGACTGTGCCCTAGTGGAATGCGCCCACAATCCCTCAGGGATCGACCGACCTTTACAAATATAGGCCGAAACTATCACCTCCTTTAACCAATGAGCAATTGTGCTCTTGGTTGCTTTGCAACACTTCTTTGGTCTACTGAACAACACAGAGATGATATGAGCACCGAAATCCATTAGTCACCTTGAGATATCTTAGGAGAACCAGACACACATCCAAAAGATGAAGTTCCCTTGCATGGGGCGAATTGGACATCAGGTTTGAAAACCCCGGCAACTCCACCGTCTGGCTAAGATGAAAGGCCGACACGACCTTGGCCAAAAAGGAAGGAACAGCATGCGATGAGACACCATCATTGGAAATTTGCAAAAAAGGCTACTGGCACAATAAGGCTTGGAGCTCAGAAATTCATCTCATCGAGCAAATTGCCACCAGGAACACAGTCTTCAGGGTAAGGTCCTTCAAAGAAGCCCTTCTCAAAGGGCTTCTTTGAAGGACCTTTGAAGGCTCAAAAGGAGGACCAAACATCGATCGAAGAACAAAGTTAAGATTTCAGGACTGACAAATCCTATAGACTGGAGGACGCAAATGCTTCGCTCCCTTAAGGCAACATACTACGTCCGGACGAGACGCTAAGGACCATCCTGCAATCTTCCCCTGAAACAACCCAAGGTTGCCACCTGAATTCGGAAAGAATTATAAAAACCCTTTGACAAGCCCTCTTGCAAAAAGGCCAAGACTTGAGCAACATTCACCTGTGAAGGATCATTGCCATGTACCCCACACCAGGACTCACTCTCCAAACTCTGATATATGCCAAAGAAGTGGAGGCTCTTTCTAGCCTGAAGAGTAGTAATCACCAGCTCGGAATACCCCTTCAAGTGGAAATGTTGCCTCTCAAAAGCCAGGCCACTAGACAGAAGCAATCCGCCTGTTCCGAAAGGATGGGTCCTTCATGTAGCATTCCTCTCAGGCAGCTTCACAGAACGGGCCTGTCTACCGCTAGCTGAGCTAGATCCATAAACAACGGACAGTGCAACCACTCTGGTGCTACCAGGATCACTCTTCCTTGATGTGACACAATACCCGACTTACGAGCGGCCACGGGGAAAGACATATAGTAAAAGCCTTCCTGGCCAAAGCTGAACTAAGGCATCAATCCCCGCGGAATTGAACTCCCTCTGGCGGCTGAAAAACTTGGCTGCTTTGGCATACTTCCTTGTTGCCATGAGATCAAACTGGGGTTCGCCCCATCTGTGCCAAATGAGTGCAAAGGCTTCAACTGACAGCTCCCATTCTCCCGGGTCTGCTGAGAATATCCGCCTGCACACGTCTGCACCTGCCAAGTGACAGGCTGCAAGTGCTGCTAGATGAAGTTCTGCCCAGGCAAAGAGCTTGTGAACCTCCTGAGCCACCAAGCGACTCTTTGTTCCGCCCTAATTGATATAGGTCACTGTATCACACTGTCTGAGAACGTCCATATCGCCCGCGAGTCTGAAGAAGAAAAAACAGCGCCCTCCGGACCACCCTTGTTTCCAGACGGTTGATTGACCAAGATGCTTCCACTGGAGACCACTGGCTTTGGGCTGCATATCCCTGAGATATCTCTCCTCAACCTCAGACTGGCATCCATGGTCACTACCACCCAGCCCAAAACTTCCAGATCCACTCCCTTCTCCAAATGGGCACAACAGCCACCACGAGAGACTGGCCCTGGATTCCTCCTGGAGTGGCAACTGAAATTCTTCCAACAACGGATTCCAATGGGACAGGAGTGCCTTCTGAAGAGGACATGTATACAAAAGTCCATGGCACCAAATCCAGCGTAGCAACCATGGACTCTAGCACCTGCAGATAATCCAGATCTTGGGGACTGGCAGGTCCTGTAGACAAACCACTTGGGACTAACTTGATCACCCTTTCTGGGGTAAGAAACACCCTGCCTAACCAGGTATTGAATTGTGCTCCCAGATAATCCAAGGACTGGGATGGTTCCAGATTTATTTATTTATTTAACATTTTTATATACCGAAATTCATGTAGCAAAGTTACATATCAATTTGGTTTACACATTATAACATTAAACAGGCATGACCGAATGCAATTACATCGAACAGGAGGATAAACTTGGATCAAGTAAACTGGGGATTAAATAACAAAGAATACAATAAAGAATGTATTGTATTCTTTGTTGGCTCTTTGCTAGGTTTATCACCCAGCCCAGAGACCTTAGGCGCTCTGTCACTCGCTGAATAGAACAGTGACACACTACCTCCGACTTTGCCCAAATGAGCCAATTGTCTAGGTAAGGATGCACTAGTATCCCTTCTTGTCTGAGGGCCGCCACCACCACCACCTTCATCAACGTTCTCAGTTCAGTAGCCAGTCCAAAGGGAAGAACTTGAAACTGAAAATGCTCTCCGAGCACCACGAAGCGAAGAAACCTCTGATGGTCTGCTTTGATGGGAATGTGGGAATATGCCTCTGTTAGATCCAAGGAGGCCAGAAACTTCCCCTTGGCGCACTGCTGCAATCACCATCCGCAACGTTTCCATCCGAAAGCATGGCACTCGCAAGGCCGCATTGACACTTTGTAGATCTAGAATGGACCGCATGAACCTTCACTTATTGGGAACCACAAAGTACACGGAATACCTTCCCCAACCCTGCTCCTCTTGCGGCACCGGGATGATTGCTTCCAATTGCTGCAGCTGTAGAAGAGTGTCCCGCACCACTGCCTGCTTGACGGGCAAAGCGCAACGGGACACCACAAAGGCTTCTTTGAAGGGGGTCGAGAAAATGTTAAGGCATAGTTGTCTCTTATTACTTCCAGAGCCCACTGGTTGGAAGTGATTCTGGTCCACTCCTTGTAAAAACGGGACAACCTTCCTCCAACAGCCACCAGGGAGGAATGGAGCAGTCTGCTTTCATTGGACGGGTTTTGCACCTCCGAAATCCTGTCCAGAACTATCTCTGGCTGGCCTACGGGTCCCTTGAAAGGACTGCCGTCTTCTGAACCCTGCTTCTGCGTAGAACTGGAAGAACTTATGTTGGAGCGAAATCTCATCTCACGGAAGAAAGTGCGAGATGGGAAGGTCTTATTTCCCTTCTTATCCTTGGGCAATCTATTCCCTTTAGAATCTGCCAAATGCTTCATCAGCTTCTCCAGGTCCTCCCTGAACAACAATTTTACTTTGCTTGGGGAGATTACAAAACTGCGCCTTTGACCAAACATCTGCTGACCAAATACGTAACCACAGGAGTCTTCACGTAGCTACTGAGGACACCATATTCTTAGCCGAAGTGCAAAGCATACCATAGAGGGCATTCGCCATATAGGCCACCCCTGCTTCCAACTGAGCATCCGGACTAGGATCAGCAGAGGTCTCCATGGTCTTTTCTGTTGCCTTTTGCACCCAGCACAAACAAGCCCTCTGCATCAGACTAGCACAGACCGCAGCTGTAAGGCTCAGAGCAGAGACCTCAAACAGCCTCTTTAACAGGATCTCCAGCTTCTGGTCTAGGATATCCTTCAAGGCCACTGACTGCCACAGGAATGGTTGTTTTGTCACCGCTGATAGCCGCATCCACCTTTGGAAGCTTCCACCATTCTACAGACAGGGGATAGAACCTGGCTACCTTCAATCCTGCTTCCAAGGAAATCCCACTCCTCGATCAGCTTCTTCACCTTCATTGGTAAAGGGAATGCATTCAGCGGTCCACGCAGTCTTCCAACACCAGGTTTATCCCCTCATTGGCTGAATCCTCCTGTGCAAACTTAATCCCCAGCTCCTTCAGAACCTGAGAGATGAGAGGCCGCAACTCCTCCTTACGGAATAACCTGACCAGCCTCATGTCATCCCCTTCTGTCAGAGGGACATCATCTGCATCTGGGTCACCCACCAGACCAGCCGCCAGGGTCCGCGCCCTGGTCCACTGGTGGATCCTCTGCGGATCCTCGCCTTGCAGATTGCTATCAGAATCCTCCTCCCCTTGCGACTGATCCAGTCCCAAAAGCAAAATGCATCCCCCCCCCCCGAGGAGCCTAGCATCGGGATCTCTGTATGGCTGTCTGCTTACCCGCCAGCTCCTTCTTAGTGAGATAGGCCTGCCAAGGCTCCCTCGCATCAAGAGGCACAGCTAGGGCAGATAAGGGCCACACTGAGGCAAGATTGCCCTCCCCTGCAGGTCTGACAGGCTCTACCACGCTCTGCAGGAGATGGCATAGCGATCGATGCGGCTCGTGGCCAAAAATAACTCCGAGCGAGAGAAAAGAAAGCCGCCGCTGCTGCTGTCCCAGATCAGGGTGCTGAAAACAGCATGAGCCATAGTTTCCTGCTCACCCAGATGTCGAGCAGATACTCTCCCTGATGCCAAGCCAACAGAGAACAGGCCTGACTTTTTTTTTTTTTTTTACCTCTTAAAGAGACAGCCTCCCGAGCAACCCAGAAAAACCAAAGTTATATTTTCCTGTTTCTGAGTGCTCCTGGATGCTGCAACCAGCTGGTCTGGGTGAGAAGGCCTCAGAGGGAGCAGGGGAACCAAGACCCCTAGCTCCCCACCCACCCTGGAATAAAGGGTTGAGCTGGCCAGGGAATTCCACCCCTCTGCTCGCCCTGCTCAACCAAGGAACCTAACACTTCTGGGAATTCTGTCTTCAGTTCTTCTGCCTTCTCTCTAACACTAAGCTACATTTCTTAATCTTTTCTTTATTTAAGCTATCAGACTGCAGGTTTGCACCTTTACCATCTGCTGGAGACTGAGAAATACTGAGATACTGCAGATAGTACACTCTGTTAAGTAGCAGTGCCTGAAAGGTTTTTATTCTCTGCCTCCATCTGCTGATAGGGATGCAAAACCCACTTGTCTGGATTGATCTGGGGTATGAACAGGAAGCATGATTGTTGCTAATAAAATCAAACCTACAGGTCCTGGTACTCCGAATTCTGCCCACAGACTAACATTATCCTTGGAAACATTATTCTACCTCTCACTAGGATTACATTTCCAGCATTAAGAAAGCACAAGGTGAGCCAGCACACCTCTCTGTATCAGGGGGAGGGGGGAGGGGGGGGGGGGAATAGCTAATGCCTTCATTAGCATAGGATCTACATGAGAGGGTTCTAACCTGTACACATACTGGTGTGTGCAAAACTCCTTACTGCATCAGCAGCTACGTGTGCAGAACTGTTGGTTAAATTCTGCACTCTGCTGAGCATACCTTCTTACAGTGGCCCCATATTTTGGATGTCACACTGGGGCCTGTATACGACCTCGGCTCCCAAACTGGGCAGCAGGACTCAGAAGACTCGCAGATGAGTCAGGAGATCAGTGGACCACTGTGGTCTCCCAGCCACAAAAACTGACATGCAGAGAAGGACAATAAGGTGGCAGGATGCTCAATGAGAGAAGATATCACATTCAGAAGGATAAAATCAATGAAAAATTGTTTGACATGGCTTTGAAAATCATGGTTTTGTTTTTTTTTTTTTTTATTGTGGATGAGTTATGTGTTTATGCTGCTGCGAAAAGCGGGTCCTGAAAGGAAAAGTGAGGAAACCATGCATTTAACACACTATACATGTATCTTTGCAAAAGGTTGTTAGTTGCACAATTTGCCAACTGAACCATCCTAACATTTGCTATAGTTCTGAGAGAGAGAGCATTGGCAGAAGCTCTGCATCTTCAGTAAGGCTCTTCCTAGTGAACTAGTTTTGCCCTCCATTCACCATACCATTCTAGGCAAATAAAATATCCCTGTTTTTTTAGCAGAGTGGTTCTCAACTCAGTCCGTGGGGGGGGTGGGAGGGGACACCATCAACTGAGGTTTCTGGATATCCACAATGAATATGCATATTTACATACTCTATGGTTAACCTGAAAATCAGACTGGCCAGGCAACCCCTTGAGTACTGGGGTGAGAATCCAGCTTTAGTGGAATCCAGGCACAAAATGAGCTTAAAAATAATTGAAAAAGGATAGATCCAGTGACTCAGCAAGAGTACTGTGCACTACCATGCTGAAGATCCCTGGTTCAATCCACAAGCCGGGTCCTTCTGCACCCCCCACCCACCTCCAGTTGCCCAGGGCAGGGGATGCAGCAGAGGCAGCATTCACATCCCTCAGCAGGCACGGAAGGCAGTAATGGTCATTGTTGGTGGTCAGATTCAGGGACCATTATTGCAGGGTTTCAGAAAGAGCCCTGATCCCCGGCTGAGGAATTGGATGGAAAGAGTGAAAAAAAAAAAGAAAAATGCCCAGTAGTTGTAAACTAAAGTTCACAGTACCAGGATCTCAGGTCTGGTAGACACTGTGCTGGAGGTAAAAGGGAACAGGAAAAAATTGCCAGATAAAGGGAAAAAAAAAAAGAAGTATTCATCTAACACGTAATATTCATGTTCATTGAAATCTGAGCTTGGTATTAAGTAAAAGCACCTACCTGTGCGCTGTCCTTTCTAAGTGTCAGCGTTTCCCTGAGCATGCCGATTAGCCTCTGCACTTGGTTGTGTGCTTCCTGCCCAGCAATGCAGTCCAGCTGCTGCTCCCCAGTGCTCTCCAGCAGGGAAGGGAGACAAGGCTCACTAAGAGCAGCTTCAAACTTCTTCATGTACTTAAAGAGGGTTCTGGAGAGGAAGGGAAAGGAAGACGAGAAAAAAAAAGTAATCTACACTTCCCTTTGCTACTATGCACTGTTTTCATTCACTATCTGCACTATCGTTGATTCTATTTCTCTGAAAATGAATGGCAACTGCTGAAAGCAGAGTGGAGGTCAGATAGCAAAGTTTAATTTACCAATTCAAGAGTATTACACCAGGTGTAGTGAACTATTTGCTGTATCTCTTCCAGGTCTGTTAAATAGAATCCTGCTCCTATACAGACATTTGCAAAGATGAAAGGAAATCTCCCCATCTCCCCCCAGGCCCATGCATGGAAAACACATGTTACACAGACCTCTCCACTGGCTGCACCCTTTCACTGTTACCTGTGTGTCTTTTCTACGGACTGCTTCACGGACCAGAAACTGGCATCATTCCACTTTGAGATATTTACAAAAGCCTACAAAAGAAACACCATTATTTTAAAGTGCCATCATTTAGACTCTCTCTCAAGGTATGCGCATGTCATCAATGAAGGTAAGTGGCTGCAACACAGAATAGTTTAATCGCCATTGAGAGGCAGATGATGTACAGTAGCTGCTGCAAGGTAGATAAAGGCCCTGCAAGAAAATAACTCAGGGAGGTTTTTTCAGAACCAGCCCATTGTGTCCGACTCCCTTGTGCAGTTTCCCTGCGGCACATACTTCAATAGCTTCAAAAGCATGCCATATTGCGTGTATCATGTGACCTGGAACATAGCAGAAACGAGCGAAACATTCTCCAACATAAATTTAACTTTTTTACCTAATTAGTAGAACAGATCTTAGACTGGGGTAAGACAACTGTGCTGCAGTCCCCTTTCTATCTATGCAATCGGTTGGGCCCCACACACGATTGGTTAAATCTTTTATATCCAGCCATCCTAGATTCCTGGTCTGACACTGAAATCTCTTGCCAGCCAATCAACTCTTGAACCAGCTGCCAAGTATCGAGACAACCAGCAAAGTGTCAGGCGCACACAGAATTTTTTTTTTTTTTTTTTTTTACTGACACACACCCCACACTCTTGACATGACACATCCACTCACACACTCTGTGTGTTCTTGAGTCTGACAGCATAAATGTGTGTAAGAGTATTATTTGGAGACAGACCAGTTGGTGAGTGATGCTGAATAAGAATGTACACCGTTGCCTCAAAGCAGGCTCCAAACACTAGTTTTGCATGCAGAAATTGCTACAAACTGACTGGAGTCGAGCTTAGGTAAGATAAGCGAAGCATGTTAACCTGTTAGAGGTAGGACTAAGGGGAGGGCTATTGCATTAGTAAATGCATTAGGGGTACTGCAGGGAACAGGAAAGCAGAGGGGACATAGAAAATTTTGTGCTCAGCAGATGCAAGCTGAGCTCTCTCTCATACTATAGAGTTATACACTACTCCCTGGGTAAATTCTCACTGAATAAAGAACTTCTTCATTCCAATTGCCAGTGTTCAGAGTTTATTTCATTGGTAGGAATAACTCCCTCCATAACGGATTTTGGTGCCCTGTGTGAGGAGGCTGTGGCAGTGATCCCTGATTGATAAGTAAGATTTTTCTTTTCCCTTTGTACGGGGTGAGCCTCCATTCCCCTGCCCACACCTTTCAACCCCAAATCAGGAGTGCCCCATTTCCGAAAGAGAAGGTCTGTGGCCGAGAAATGAAAAGGGAAAGACACTGTGGGGCCCCTGAGACCTAGTAATATCGGATCCATAGACCCCAACCGCGACTCCGGCGGAGGGGCTTCCAAACCTAACTCCCCCAGGATGACCGGGATAAGTGGGTTCAACTCCTCTTTTTTAAAAAGACGAACCACCTTTGGATCATCCAGCACCATACCACCCTGGATGAGCTTGGGCTGGGAGTCAGGATCTCCGTCCACCCCCCCCCCTCCCCGTGCGCTGGGACTGAGTATCAGGAGTCCCTGATGAAGAAGAGTCTGTGTCCGTGTCGACGAATCCTGTGCGCAAAGGCCTTTTTCCCTTTGGGGGGGGGGGGGGGGCTCTGCCTCCCCTTTGGAACCGGAACGGCGCAGAGAGCGCTTGTGGGACAGAGGGCACAAAAGCTGCTCCTCAGCCTGTGTTTTCCCAGACGTTTTGGCTTTAACAGCCTTGTGCATCAGAAGTACAAATTCTGATGAAAAGGAGGAGTCAGATGAGGAATCCGCAGCCCCCTCAGGGCTATCCTCATTTAAAAAAAAGCCTCTGGAGCCTTAGGGGTGCCCTCCCCCGAAGGCCCGTGCTGTGGAGACAGTGCCGGGGGTAAAATTTCCTCCCCCTCCCCGCATTCTGTGCCACTGCCTGCAGCTGCGCCGTTCCCGCAATGATCGGGAACGGCGCAGCTGAGTCGGCCCGACCCATCCGGGACCACGTGGACGACTGTGGAGCGTGAATCTGGCCTTCCCACAGCGAAACAGAGGGACCTTCACCCCCCCTGCGAGCAGGAGGCGCGAGGCGTTGCATGCGCGGCAAGACGAACCTCGGGGCATGATCGCGGCTGGAGAAAAACGAAGGGCCCAACTTGCTGCTGAGAAACGGAGAAAATTGCAAGAAAAGACTGCGACGCAAGTCGGGAGGAGCGGGAGAGGGTACCAGAGAGTCGGCGTGGCAAAAAATTAACAACTGAAAACTTTTTTTTTTTTTAATTGCAAACCTGCCCCCGCGCTGTCCTTGGTTCTGGACAGGTCCTGCTCATGCTGCTGTTGGGGTAAGTGAGCCGGGCTCCCCGGTATCACCCCAGTGCTGCTACTCCACCAAGGCAGGGCCCTCGACCCTCTTGAGCAGCTGCCTCGACCAGGAAGGATGGTCCCCCTCAGTCTTCCAAGAGGTTGGCAGGTCCTAACAGGCCGCCTTCTTTTTCTTTTTTTTTTTTAAACAAATAAAGGAACTGAAGTTCCTAACTAATTATTCCTAATTCCTTTTTTTTTTTTTTTTTTTAAATCAGCAGAGACTGTGGGTTTTGCACCACTGCCATCTGCTGGAGACAGAGTAAGACTGAGGGACTGTGGATGGCACCTTGGTATATATGCCAGGGTTTGTTTTGAAAAACTTCTCTGTCTCCATCTGCTGGAGGGGAGGCAAAACCCAGGTGTCTGGACTGATCCGGGTACATGCAGGGAATGACTGTTTAAGGATGGATTCCTGTCGTCTGTCTTGGGCATCCTTAAGTGCCGCTCCTCCTTCGACTGGAGTGGTAGTGTGCTTTGTGACAGCGCAGACCATGGCGTCCACTTTGGGAAACACCAGGAGTTCTTTGGCTGAGGGTTCCAGTTGATATAGGGCTTCTAGGGCCTGTCCTCTCTTGAAACTGGCCTCCAGCGTGTTCCATTCCAGGTCAATCAGTTGCTGTATGGCTTGCAGCAAAGGGAAATGGCGTGAGGCCTGACAGAGCCTGACTAGAAGAGGGTTCGTCTTTGGCTCCGCTGTGGCGTTTGTGCCTGGGATGGCCAGCTCCTTCAGGCTCAGGGACACGAGGTCTGGTAGTTCGTCTTTGGAGAAGAAATGCATCATGGTTCGGTATGGTTCCGTTCCTGGAGGGATTTCCCCTTCCTCCAGGGAGTCTTGGTCTTCCTCAGAGGTGTCCGTGTCCCCTAAGATTAGGCTTTTGTCCGGAGGAGGCATGTCTCTGGGAGGCCGAGAAGGGCCTGGGAGGTTTGAGTCCTCTAGTGGAGGCTGTAGCTGTGTCGGTGGTGCTGATTGCGCCTGGACCAAGGTTTGCAGACCTTTAAAGAATTCCAGCCAGGAAAAGGTTCTTGGGTCTATATTGAACCCAGCGGCGTTCCCCGTCTGAAGGGCCGAGCTGGGAGATAGAGATGTCTGGGGCACTATCTGTGGATCTGGATTCCTGTACTGGCTGGGAGGGGGGGGGGCCCTTACCCTGGTTCTCCCAGAGCTGTCTTGCACTGTAGGCACAGGCAGTAACCTCTTCATGCTGTGCAGCTCTTATGTGGCAGGCTGGACAGAGGGCTTGTGCTTTGGCTTTCTTGGCCGGTGGTGCCATGGTTTGTGTGCGTAGGGGGTGTTCAAACCTGGTCTGTGCGTTTATATGCGTGCACTAGGAGGCTTAGATATGCGCTCCGGGAGCGCATGCAGGCTGCGAAGATATGCGTGCAGGCTGGTATGTGCGCTTACGGGGATGTGCACACCGCTGTGCGCACAGCCGAATTTCTGCGCCCAGCGCTGCTGAGTGTGGCGCTATGCGCCCGGCACCCTCGTGTGCCTCGCTGTGTGCACGGCACCTATGCGCGCACAGCTGTGAGCATAAGTATGTTATGCGCCTGGCTTGCTGCTGTGCGCACGGCTCAGTTAGGCGGACAGAACGGCGATCAAGGGGGGGCAATGGCGCAGGCAACCACGTGGGTAAGATGGTGACCCCCCCCCCCCCAGAGGGTCTCCCCATGTGGGAGGATCCTCGAGCTGGATTGGGGTCTAGCCTGGACGGGGCTGCTCAACCTGATGGGACAGACGCCGATAGGCGATCTGTGCGCCTATCCGAGCCGCGGATACCGGAGACTTAAAGTTTTCTACCTTACCTTGTCTCGGCACTTCCTGGTCTCATGCCGGGAGGTCTCCAGCTGCGGGGGGAGAGGGAAATACCTTCACCGCCGCGCTCAGTCTTGCACCTGCTGCCTCTCAGCCGCTCCCTCCTGGGGGCTAATTCCGCACCAGGAACCGGCTGCTGGACCGAGGCTTACCTCTGAGGGATCTTGGAAATCACCTCAGGAATTCGACTGGGGGAGGGACCCTTAGGTATCACCGCAGGAGAGCGGGGCTAGTCTTGTAGAGGTAAGATTTTGGAATTTTCTTTCTTCTTTGGTTTGGATTTTCTAACGCTGTGCAAGCATGTGTATAGTCCCGAACTGCTAAGGAGACTGAGAAATACTGAAGAGCAGAGCTTCCTGCAGGGGTATATGTAGTGCTGACGTCAGATTGAAATCTGACTCCGTCTCCAACTGCTCTCAGGAGCACACTATATCCATTGGTCCTGAGTCCATCTGCTACATGCTAGGAAGTCTTAAATATGTTTCAGTTACAACTAAAGCTGAATAAATTCTTCTAAAAGTTTGTGCACATAAAATCTTAGATCATTTTCATCTGGTTTTTTACCCTAAGGCACCTTCTTTCTTTCTAGTTTATTTTTATAAAGTGATTTTTCCCATCACATCACAACCCTTAAAACATGCACTAGACATCTCATATTTCTTGCTTATACATACTGGGCACTTAGTATTACCTACTGCCTTCATTCAACAGTACCTTGAGTTCTTTTTCCAGGGGAAGGCGAAGTTCAGTAATTCTGGCCTGGACGCACTCAGAGAATTGCTTGTAGTAATTATAGAGGTTCCATAACACACTGAACAGCGAAGCTGAAACATGCAAGACAGAAGCAATAGTGAGCAAATGTGACAGGTACAGACAGGCAAATGTGACAGGTACAGACAGGCATCAATTAATCAGAAGCTTTCATATGCTATGAGGGAAGCAGTAACACAGTGGTCTGACAGCTCTCTCAAAGAAGGTTTCCTCTACAGTTCTGTTGTGCTGAGTGGGAGCCTTGGAAATGCAGATTTGCAAGAGATGCTTCAACAGCAGTTACAGCTAATGGCCAAAACATCTGCAGGTCCTAGGTCCCCAGTTCTTTAGTCACATAAGATACAGGGTGTGGTTTAATAGCCAAAAGAAGGGTGGAAAGACCAAAGTCTCCAGAAGTACAAGCATTTCTGCTGGGAGCAAAGATGGAAATCTCTTGGTTGTCCATAATCCTACTCAAAATTCCCTAATGCGATCCCTAATTTCCAAACTCAGGGTTAATCCCTTTTTCACTTGGAGTTTCCCAATAAGTACTGCACAGGCCTGCCTGTGCATGTTTTCCTATAATGGCCACCCCCAGACCATCAAATGAATTCTCACATTCCTTTGGGCAAGTATTCTTCCCCACAAGCTATCCCCTGGAACATAAGAACATAAGAAAATGCCATACTGGGTCAGACCAAGGGTCCATCAAGCCCAGCATCCTGTTTCCAACAGTGGCCAATCCAGGCATTAAGAACCTGGCAAGTACCCAAAAACTAAGTCTATTCCATGTTACCATTGCTAATGGCAGTGGCTATTCTCTAAGTGAACTTAATAGCAGGTAATGGACTTCTCCTCCAAGAACTTATCCAATCCTTTTTTAAACACAGCTATACTAACTGCACTAACCACATCCTCTGGCAACAAATTCCAGAGTTTAATTGTGCGTTGAGTAAAAAAGAACTTTCTCCGATTAGTTTTAAATGTGCCCCATGCTAACTTCATGGAGTGGCCCCTAGTCTTTCTACTATCCGAAAGAGTAAATAACCGATTCACATCTACCCGTTCTAGACCTCTCATGATTTTAAACACCTCTATCATATCCCCCCTCAGTCTTCTCTTTTCCAAGCTGAAAAGTCCTAACCTCTTTAGTCTTTCCTCATAGGGGAGTTGTTCCATTCCCCTTATTTTGGTAACCCTTCTCTGTACCTTCTCAATCGCAATTATATCTTTTTTGAGATGCGGCGACCAGAATTGTACACAATATTCGAGGTGCGGTCTCACCATGGAGCGATGCAGAGGCATTATGACATTTTCCGTTTTATTCACCATTCCCTTTCTAATAATTCCCAACATTGTTTGCTTTTTTGACTGCCGCAGCACACTGTACCGACGATTTCAATGTGTTATCCACTATGACACCTAGATCTCTTTCTTGGGTTGTAGCACCTAATATGGAACCCAACATTGTGGAATTATAGCATGGGTATTTTTCCCTATATGCATCACCTTGCACTTATCCACATTAAATTTCATCTGCCATTTGGATGCCCAATTTTCCAGTCTCACAAGGTCTTCCTGCAATTTATCACAATCTGCTTGTGATTTAACTACTCTGAACAATTTTGTGTCATCTGCAAATTTGATTATCTCACTCGTCGTATTTCTTTCCAGATCATTTATAAATATATTGAAAAGTAAGGGTCCCAATACAGATCCCTGAGGCACTCCACTGTCCATTCCCTTCCACTGAGAAAATTGCCCATTTAATCCTACTCTCTGTTTCCTGTCTTTTAGCCAGTTTGCAATCCACGAAAGGACATCGCCACCTATCCCATGACTTTTTACTTTTCCTAGAAGCCTCTAATGAGGAACTTTGTCAAACGCCTTCTGAAAATCCAAGTATACTATATCTACCGGTTCACCTTTATCCACATGTTTATTAACTCCTTCAAAAAAGTGAAGCAGATTTGTGAGGCAAGACTTGCCCTGGGTAAAGCCATGCTGACTTTGTTCCATTAAACCATGTCTTTCTATATGTTCTGTGATTTTGATGTTTAGAACACTTTCCACTATTTTTCCTGGCACTGAAGTCAGGCTAACCGGTCTGTAGTTTCCCGGATCGCCCCTGGAGCCCTTTTTAAATATTGGGGTTACATTTGCTATTCTCCAGTCTTCAGGTACAATGGATGATTTTAATGATAAGTTACAAATTTTTACTAATAGGTCTGAAATTTCATTTTTTAGTTCCTTCAGAACTCTGGGGTGTATACCATCCGGTCCAGGTGATTTACTACTCTTCAGTTTGTCAATCAGGCCTACCACATCCTCTAGGTTCACCGTGATTTGATTCAGTCCATCTGAATTATTACCCATGAAAACCTTCTCCATTACGGGTACCTCCCCAACATCCTCTTCAGTAAACACCGAAGCAAAGAAATCATTTAATCTTTCGGCGATGGCCTTATCTTCTCTGAGTGCCCCTTTAACCCCTCGTTCATCTAACGGTCCAACTGACTCCCTCACAGGCTTTCTGCTTCGGATATATTTAAAAAAGTTTTTACTGTGAGTTTTTGCCTCTACAGCCAACTTCTTTTCAAATTCTCTCTTAGCCTGTCTTATCAATGTCTTATATTTAACTTGCCAACGTTTATGCTTTATCCTATTTTCTTCTGTTGGATCCTTCTTCCAATTTTTGAATGAAGATCTTTTGGCTAAAATAGCTTCTTTCACCTCCCCTTTTAACCATGCCTGTAATTGTTTTGCCTTCTTTCCACCTTTCTTAATGTGTGGAATACATCTGGACTGTGCTTCTGGGGACATTAGCAAGCCCCAAGCTCCAAGTGGTCACAGTTCCCAGACATCACACCAAGGCTGGTTTTTAGGGTGGGTGAGCTGAGTGGTCGCCCGCAGTGCTGACAGCAAAGGGGCACCCGAAGGACAGGAGGAGGAGAGGCTCAACATGGTTGCAGTGGATCCCATCCCACCATGGCTGAACAGAATCCCATCCACCTTGGCCTGGCTGTGGTAGATTCTAAGCTGCCGTAGCCAAAGACAGGCCTGGCCATGGCCGAAAACTGGAATTACATGGTCGTGGCAGATCCCATCCCACCACAACCTAAGAGGACTGGGAAGGCACCATCAGTTGGGAGGTGGGGGGATAGTTTTTGCCCAGGTTGCCATTCACCTACAGACCAATCACAAATATACCAGTATAAACCAATGAAACACTACTGCAAATCACTGATCGGCCAGAGACACAGGGCTAACAAACTAAAATGTTTATTAAGAAAAAGGAGGTACAGTGAACTGGTACAGATGTGAGTTGCAATCAGCAAGGAAGAAAAAAAGAAAGCATTATACAAAGGTTTACTGTAATTAGCCGGTGCCCAACTTTGGTAGCGGTCTGTCTACAGGATACTATGCAGAACTGCTAAAGGATCCTGACAATAGGTCTGATCTGCTGAACTTTGCAGTCAAAGACTGAAGATTTCTAGCAAAGCCTCTGTCCTAACCAAGCACGTGGCACAATATTAATAATCTGACAGAACATTTAACATTACAAGGTTATGAACTTTGGAGCAAACTTAAAGAATAGGAACCTAATGCCTCTATTTTGAGTTAATGCAGGTTTAAACCCTTCAGTCCTAGCTGACACAAAGAAGCCTCAAGATTGCCCAGAACTTCAGAATATTGCAGAACCTTATACAAATCAGGACGACACTTACAAGGCAACTCAACAGATTACAAAGGAAGGTAGTCTTTACTGGGAATGTGATTCCCCGTATAACAGGCATAACAGGGAATCACAATAAGCACGTAAATCTCAATTTTTACATTGGCTTCCAGCTATCTTTCATACACAGTTCAAAGCTTAACAGCATTGTATGGGCTAACTCCTTTTTCTTCTTACTCATCGATTGCAGCATTATTTAAGGCCTCTGCACTTTTGTAGTGAAGCCTGATTTGAGATTCCATCTATCTGTGGTGAAATATACTTGAGAACATTACCATGTGTGGGGAATTCTATTAAAAGAACTATAACCTGTTCTGCTGCCTGTTTAAAAACCTGTTTCATCCGGGAGGCTTTTGGGGTTTAGTTGAGTACATTGCTTTTAGTATTGTTGTAATGTTTGTTGTATTCCATTTGGTCACCTTGTACTATATGCTGCTTTGAATTTTTTTTTCTTTAATTAGAAATCAATCTGCTGTGATGACCCATGAGATATTTCTAAGTCTGTATTGCTTGTATCACTTAGTATTCTAGTCCCTTTGGGACATGATTGGGATGACAACTGTCAGTGTTGCCTGGAACCCTTTTTACCGAGCTACTGGTTACCACAGTGTAGACCCTTGTTCCTGAATGCCTTCTGGTGCCATTTAAAAAACAGGAGAGTGTTCTCTGGGTCCTCTCCTGGATGCCTTCTGTGGTTTTCTTTTCACTTGATGCTGTGGCAAAATTTAGGAATGTGAGTAATACAGTCAGACTATTTCTTATTTGCCACCAGCTGAGCGGCTCTATTTTATATCACCTGAACTTTAAGCAAGTTTTTTGTTTGGTAGACTAAAACAAAAGGCACTGTAATAATCAATACCAGATAGACTGCAGGTGTGCAGGACTATTTTAAACAAGTTATCTAGGAAAGGCTAAATATGACAGATAAGATGTAATTTTTCCAAATGTCCTCTTTGAGACCCTATCCACCTGATGTTAAATGCAGAGTCACAAGACCAAGGCTGGTGACCTGATTTTCAACAGAATGATAGTATTGGTTAAGGTGATACCAGAGATCCACATTTTTTGGATTTGCACACAATTTATTAGACTGCATGCATAAGTCCATGACCGGGTCTTACATTTTCTCTCATTTCAGCAAGATTGGAGTCAACATGAATAAAAAGTTGACCATCATCAGCATAAAAATGTTAAGGTAAGCCAATATGAGAAATGTCTTCCAGCAGCTGCAAATAGACATTAAATAGTACAGAGGACAATACTGCACCCTGAGGGACTCTCAAATGCAAGAAAAAGGTGTCTTAATAAATACTGTCCCATAGGTTTTGACAGAGATAAAACTCAAACCAAAGTAGTTGTAGTAGTAGATTTTAGTCATTTTCTGAAATAAAATTCCTAAAGTCTCTTTTGCCTCGATTAGATTGTAAACTCTGCGAAGGGACTGTCCCCCTTATATGTTTTTTGTGCAGTGCTGTGTATGTTGAGTAGTGCTATAGAAGTGATTAGTAGTAGGGATAACTTAGGACAATGCCCCCACTCACGTCCAGGTATGCTCCATTTAAAGTTACAAAATAAGATATAGATTTATCTAGAAATGCAGGTCTCCTTGGGTATCTAGGAAAATGTTATACCAGTCTCACTTACTGGGGGACTTGGGTTCCTAATTTTAGAAATTATTTAGCTTCCCAATTGTAGGTGGTGATAGAATGGCAGCAAACATTACCTATGAAGCAACAGGTGTATATTGAACAGCATATAGTCTGAAAGAGGTTCCCATTAAGTTTATTAGTTGGTTGCCCTGGAAGATAAGGTGTCAGGAACAGATTCCTTCCTGTTAGACATGCAACGGAGCCTTTAAAACTCACTGAGTAAAGTTTGGGGAATGATAGGAGTGTATTCCTGCTGGTCTCCTATTAGATGTAACCCCATGTTTCCTCCCAGAAAAGCAATATGATGAATTGGGTGCCTCAGGAAAAAGGTCTTGGGGTCAAGTGAAGTTATTTTCATGAATAATACTGCAGAAGGGGTTAATAGGGAAGGTCTGTCTGCAGGCGATGCCAAGAACTGCAACAAAGTGGACACTGCAGGAGGAGTAAATGCGAGGAGCAATTTAAGAAAACATGAGGAATGGTAATGTGTTTGGCAAATGTGACAGCTCAGATTCAGGCCAAAGAAGTGCAGTCTCATGCATCTGGGCTGCAGAAATCCTAGAGAGCAGTAAATGATGGGGTGAGATACTGATGTGCACTGCCCAGGAGACGCACCTTCCAACGTGACCACATCAAATATGCTCAAGGTCATAAGAACAGTGTGTGGCCAGAGCCAGAAGAGTGCTAGGAAACACAGGTAGAGAGGTACGAGGAGGAGGAAAAGGAGATGAAAATGTTCAAAAGGAGATAAGGTAGAGGCAGTCCAGAGAAGGGTAAACAGAATCGTGCGGGGTCTGCATCAAAAGCCCTGAAATGAAACTTAAGGATCCAAACAGTATATTTTAAAGGAAAGGGGGGTAATATGATAGAGACATTAAAATAATTCAAAAGTATAAATTATGGAAGGAAGCAAACATTTTCAGTGGAAAGGAAATTATAGAATAAAAGATTGTGAAAAGCCTCCCAAGAAGGGATGGTGAAGGCAAAACACAGTAATTTTAAGAAAGCCTGGGTAAGGCACAGAGGATTCTTAGTTGTGAAACAGTGAATAAAAGCCAGGAGACCCACCAGGGACTGCAGCCTTGTACTGGGATATAAATGGGTCTGCAGTCCTAATCTGCTGCAATCCTCTGTATCAGAAGTTACCCTCATCCAGCCAGTTTTTCAGGATATCCACAATGAATATGCATGAGATAAAATCTGCATGCTATGGAGGCAGTGCATGCATATTCACTGTGGATATCCTGAAAACCCAACTGATTAGGGAACCACTGCTCTACATATCTAACTACTAAAACATCTGCAAAATGAAATTCATTACCTTTCCTCTCCACCTGAGGCACCAACAAGATATGGCAGTGGAAAACCAGTAGAACTCTGAGGCGAGTGTGAAACTCCCCTAGGGTAGATCCCTCGATAAATGCCTGCAGCGTGGCAACCAGCGAAGGAAGAGTCTGCGTCTCTGTGCTTTCTCCAGCTTTCTCCCAAAAATAACAGAACAATCATTAGCAGGAACATCAAATCTAAGAGGCTCATCAATAAAACTCAGCTAACAAATTAAAGTACAGGTAGCTAACTAAAGAGGGGGAGGAGGACAAGACAACAAAAAACTAGGTGCTGACGTCAGATTGAAATCTGATCCGTCTCCAACTGCTAGCACGAGTACACTATACCCATTGGTCCTGAGTCCATCTGCTACACGCTAGGAAAGGACTATTTTTCTTATGAAAATAAATGATTCAGTTTTGTGCAAAACCTCATACTTTCCAAACAAAAAAAACCCCTTAACCACCTAACATGTTATGAATTTATTTCCTTTGCTTCAGTGTTGTTCTGGTAATATCCAGAAACATTCAAACTTTTTGGCCTAATAACACAGCTTGTCTATTTCAAAATAACAATCTCATATTAGAGTCCCGATCTTGGGGAAAAAGAAAAGTAACCAATTCTTCTTTTCCTGATCTTGCCAATATATCTGTCAGGTCAAGACTATCAACCAAAACATGACCAACTTCAGAAGAGACTTTCCATCTCCCCCCTCACATCCAAGGGATAGAAAATAAGCTTGGTAATAGGTCCATAAGGTACTTTTTAAACTGGTCAAGAGGCAAAATGGTTCAAAACTTAGGGAAGTTCAGTACACGAACGTTCAAATGTCTTGCAACATTTTCCAAAGTTCTTAAGAAAAAAAATGGAGACTACATCAATGAATTAACACAAGCGTCTAACATTCGAATCAGTTTGACTTAAGTTTAGTACAGGCAAAAAATTTTGAAATTTATTTTGATTCATGTTATTGGTTGCATCTCATATGTATTTTGAGGTAGCCCAAACCCTCATCCCACACTGGCTCCAACCCCGATCAAAGCAATTTTATTACCTTCTGCCTGCCCCTGCAGGTATTTTTCTATAAGCTGATAGATGGAAAACCAGTGCTTAGTAGACTTCTCTGTGTGCCGTTTCACTGCGTTGTCAAGGCTAAGAGACCAACAGCTACAAAGAAAGAATTACAGATCACCATTATTCATACACATTTTTAACTCCCAAAACTGGACATCACAACATTTTCCCTGTCTTGGGCAGATCTTTACTGCTCGTCTTAGCTGTTTTTTCTTCTGCATCTGATGACACTTAGATCCTACAGGTAAGGCTGCCATTTTGTGGAGCTGTTCTGCTGCTATGGCAGTTAAGTCCAGCTGGACCAAGAAAGCCCTTGTGCAAAGTCTTTCATCCCACAGCAGGAAAGCATGGACTGAATTACATGCAAATAACCAATGGGAGAAAGGCAGGGTAATAAGCTCCCATACTGGAACAGATCAATTAAAGAAACAATGAGTAAGTAGAAGCCTGCAAGGCTGCATGTTCTCAGAATGGGCCATACAGGGTCATGGCATCAGTGTGCATAAGAAAAAAGCAACCATACGCTACTCATTGTCCATATGGCCATACAAGAAAATGGTGCCAGCTCGCTCTGCGACAGGGCTATTTTAAACTTGTTATGGCGCCAGTTTCGGGGGCAACCATTGCCATTAGGAAGACTACATGGATGGGGCAGGAGGCATGTGAGCATCTCTCTGCCCCTTTTACTTTTCAGATGACCCCACAGGAGAGGTAAAGTAAGGGCCGGGGTGGCTCCTGGCCCAAGCATCATTACGGGAAGGGGGGAGGAAGAAGTCAGAGGCGGCTGTGGAGCAGGCCATGGTCCTGCGGGGCTTCTAAGCATCTTGGGAGGCGGGAGGGGGGGGGGTGTTTAAATGTTTATTTTCTTTCGGTAAAGGTACTAAATCAAAATTAATATTAAACAAAAAGATTTTAGATTTAAAACCCTCCAAAACAAAAAGAAAAACAACATTTCTCTCTAGTTACTGTTTTCCATGCTATCATGTAATATATCCTGTCCTCCAAACTGCAGTGGAAAAAGTGCAACTTGATAGCTATGTAAACCTCGTAAGACACTTCCAATCTTAAAATTTACAATAAATAAATAAAATTATGCTAGTGTTTTTTGTTTTTTTTTAATAATGAGGAAAAATAATCATCAATGCGTTAAATGGCTGCTTTCCAAGACCATGGGTAACAGCAAGTGCTAATTCTACCAGAAAATAGAAAAATCCCAGAGACATGTAAAGTGGCTCTTACTTCAACTCCAGCTTGCGCCACTGAATGATCAGTTGAGTGACCGAATTGAGATGTTTCCGCAGAGACAGTGTTCGACTCGCATTCTCCTCCCAATCCTGAGGAAAACAAATAATCTGGAGATATATATATATATATATATTTCACAACTTGCTCAGCAACCTGAGACCTTCAGAGGTTCCTGGGCAGACAAGCTCCAAGGGGGCTGTTTTTGTTACACTGGAGTAGACAGAGGCACAGGCAAATCAGAGGTGTCACACAAACCGAAGACCTATGCAGGCTCCAGACATCTAGGAAGGATATGGCTGGACCACACCTTCTCCTGATTTATCATTTATATGTTCTGATATGGCATGAGGTGAAGAAAACAAGTTATTTATATCCTTCCACGCCTAATACATCACAAAACAAAGCCCAGTGATGGCTGAAAGGGAGGATAGATTACTTGCTCTTCAAGTGTCATGCTATCCCATTAAAATGGCCACTTTTTCACAAAAGTAGATGCTTCCCACCCATCCAGAATGTGTGATTCTTAAGAACAAGCACAGTTTAATAAAGCATTGCACAGCTTAGTGTCCCCCATCATATCGTCTCTGATGCAGCCCCACTCAGGCAAAATGCTGACAGCATCAATATTGTGTACATCAAGACACTGGGATCAGAGATTCATTGCTTAAGTGCATTGCTTCATAGTGTTAACTTCTGATTTATGACACCTCACTAATGAACATTCTTTTTTTTTTTTTTTTTTAAATGAGGACACATTTGCCAGGTAAAAAGTAAAAATGGAAGGTTTTTTGTTTTTAACTCCTGATGGTGCTTTTTAAAAAATGCATTCCAAAAGCATGTGCTGCTTGGGACTTGGAATCTGAAGTTTTTCCCACAAAACATTTGTTTTGTGCTTTAAAATTTATAATTCTAGGTGCTTTTTATATGGTTACTATTTTTTTTTTGCATCTAGTGTTCTCTCTGTATATTTGAATGTTATATTAGCCTTTGGGTCTGAAGGTACTGTTTTGGGATGGTCACGAGTGTTTACCGGAGGAGGAACAGTCAATAAACAATATATATTCAGTCTGAGGACACTTCAGAATGAGTACCATCTTGGGCCCTGCATTACCAGCACAGGCTTCACTGAATATCTGACACAACATGTCAAGTTCTAAATGATCAAAGCAGCAGGTGGAGATTAATATTAAATGAAAAGCTGCAGATCGCATGTACTATTATTCAACTGGTAATTTAATCGGCCATATTTAACAGATTACAATTTTTCCCTGAACAGTTTCTCTTATGGTGTACGAAAACTAGCAAAGTAGCTACTTTATCTATTTACACCTTTAACAATGGCAGTTTTTCCTTTTTCCACTCTCTTCCTTACCTGAGACTTTGCTAGCAGAATCTCTAAGCCATTGAGGAACTTTGCAAGGGGGCTAGAAAGTGGGAAGCCTCTGATCCTGTCCATCACAACCAACAGCTATGAAAAAAAAGAAACACAGGCCATAAAAAAATCATAGTAGGGTCACTGCATTTTAAGAACATAACACTGCCATACTGGGCCAAACCAAAAGTCCATCAAGCCTAGTATCCTTTTTTCAAGTGGCCAATTCAGGTCACAAGTAGGATACCAAAAGGTCGATAGATTCCATGCTGCAATGGAGAAATTACTTACCTGATAATTTTGTTTTCCTTAGTGCAGACAGATGGACTCAGGAGACCAGTGGGTTTATGCTTCCCTGCCAGCAGATGCAGACAAGGCAGGCTACCATCACACTATATATAAAAGCCCTGCAGTGACCCCAGCCTGCCAGTATTCTCTTCAAAAGCAACTGACTAGCAAAAAACTCGATTAAAGACATGATTAAGAACAAGAAACCAGAACTGTACTCAACTAATCATAAACACTGAACTCGTGTAAGATTCTAGGTATCCCAAACCAGGGACTGGATGAACACTTACCAGTAATCCCTTGGGACTATTTATACACTCATGCAGCAGCTGAGGGCAGGAAGCTGAGTCCATCTATCTACACTAAGGAAAATTAAATTATCAGATCAGTAATTTCTCCATTTCCTAGCGTGTAGATAGATGGACTCAGGACCAGTGGGATGTACCAAAGCTACTCCCGAATAGGGTGGGAGGCTGCCCAAGGTCCAGTCAACTCCGCACTTGCAAAGGCTGCATCCTCCTGGGCCTGCACATCCAGATGATAAAACCCTGAAAAGGCGTGTAAGGAAGACCATGTTGCAGCTCGGCAGATATAGACAGGAGACAAACTAAACTCCACCCATGACACTGCCTGAGCCCTAGTGGAATGAGCGCCCTAACCAGAGTAGGCAACGGCTTTTCAGCATCCACATACATGGCCCATGACTACCTCCTTAATCCAAAGAGCTATGGTAGCCCACGAAGCTGGAGTACCCTGCTTACTCCCGCCATGGAGAACAGACAGGCTATCCGTCTTTCGAAAAGGTTCAGAAACCTCGATACAGCACGATGAGTCGCTTGACATCCAAGGAGCACAAGAAGCGATACTCTTCTGTCCCTACCTTATCCAGGGATGGCAAGGAGACTGACTGATTCAAATGAAAGTCCGAGACTACCTTGCGCAAGAAGGATAGAACAGTACACAGCTGCAACGCCCCTGGAGGCACCCGAAGGAACGGCTCCCAGCAAGACAAAGCCTGCAGCTCAGAAATTCGACACGCTGAATATATAGCCACTAGGAACACAGACTTCAAGGTCAACAACTGCATGGAAAGGCTACACAGCGGTCAGAACAAAAGGCCCACCAAAACATCCAGCACCAAGTTAAGACTCCACAATGGAACCAGTAACCTCAAGGGAGGGCAAATATGCTTCACTTGCTTCCAAAAACAGGCAGCATCAGGAAGAGACAAGGAAACACCATTCACCAGGTTTCTGTAACAGTCAAGAGCTGCAACCTTCACGCCTTCAAGGAATTAAGGACCAATCCTTTATTCAACCCATCCTGCAAAAAATCCAGAATGAGTGGGATCTTAACTGATGAGGAAAAACACTCCGTTCCTCACAACAAGCCTCAAAAACTTTCCAATCCCGCACGTAAGCCAAGGAAGTGGAGAACTTACGAGCAAGTAAGCTGCTATCACCACAGAGGAATAACTACGCTTTAACAGGCTAGCTTTCTCACGGGCCAAACCGTAAGACAGAACTGAGTCAGATCTCGTGAAGGACCAGTCCCTGCGGTAACAGATCCATGTGTGGTGGAAGGCGAAGGGGGGTTTCCACCAGGAGTCTCTGCATATCTGATAAAACCACAGATACCTGGGCCTATTGTGGATTGCCAACTGGTTAAAAGATAGAAAACAGAGTAGGGGCTAAATAGTCAATTTTCACAATGCAAAAAGGTGAATAGTGGTGCGCCCTAGGGATCTGTTCTGGGACCACTGCTTTTTAATATATTTATAAATGGCCAGGAAATGGGAACGAGCGAGGTGATCAAATTTGTTGACAGAAAATTGTTCAAAGTTGTTAAATTACAAGAGGATTGTGAGAAATTGCAAGAGGACCTTGCAAAACTGGACACTGGGCATGTAAATGAAGTATTATGTGGACAAATGCAATGTGATGCACTTGGGGAAGAGTAACCCAAATTATAGCTACTCAACAGGAGTCACCATTCAGGAAAAGGATCTAGGCATCAGTTGATAACATGCTAAAATCTTCTGCTCAGTATACCATAGCAGCCAAGAAAGCAAATAGAATGCTAGGGATTATTAGGAAAGGAATGGAGAATAAAACAAAGAATATCATAATGCCTCTGTATTATTCCATGGTGCAACCTCATCTTGAGTACTGTGTGCAGTTCTAGTCATCACATCTCAAAAAAAAATGTAGCAGAATTAGAAAAGGTACAAAGAAGGGCGACCAAAATGATAAAGTGGATTGAACAATTCCCCTATGAAGAAAGGCTAAAGAGGTTAGGACTCTTCAGCTTGGAGAAGAGATGGCTGAGGGGAGACATGAAAGAGGTGTATAAAATGAGTGGAATGGAATGAGTAAACAAACAGATATGAAGGCAGAAAAGGACCAAATGTTCCATCCAGTCTGCCCAGCAAGCTTATGGTAATATCTGCCACGCCATACAATTTACCTCCATACTTAGCTTCCCAAACCATGAAGCCAGGTTGCTGTTTGAGTCCAATTCCTCATCACCTCTCGACATTGAAGCAGAGAGAAATGATGGAGTTGCATCAATAGTATGAAGACTTATTGGTTAAGGGTGGTAACCACCATACCAGTAATCACCTCCATTTCCTCATTTCCATCGTCTAGACCAGACCTGGGCAAGGGGCGGCCCGCGGGCTGAATCCGGCCCGCCTACGGTCTGTGACCGGCCCGCCCACTGCTGAGAGCAGACGGGGAATGAGGCACGCTGCCTTCCCTTGCAGAGGGAAGGCAGCAGTTCATTCTCCGCTCCCTCGCTCCCCGATTGGCCGGCCAATTGGGGAGCGAGGGAGCGGAAGGAAGCAGTTCATTCTACGCTCCCTCGCTCCCCGATTGGCTGGCCAATCCGGGAGCGAGGGAGCGGAGAATGAACTGGTTTTTTTTTTTACAGCATCCGGTGGGGGGGAGGGAGTGACTCGAGCGAAGGCACGCTGCCTGATTGGCCGGTGCTGGGCAAGCACCGGCCAATCGGACAGCGTGCCTTCACTCGATTTTCTTTCCTACATACCGTATGTCACAGTTCCGCCTTTCGTGGTCTTTTTTCAGGGTTCCCCAACCACCGGTCCGCAGACCGGGACCGGGCCGTGGGAGTTTTTTTGCCGGTCCGCGGCGCACGCTCCCGGTCTCTCCTGCTGCCGTTGCCGCTGGGCTGTCAGCACATTCAAGCCCAGTGGTAACGGCAGCGGTGTTAGAAGCTGTGGCACCCGCGGCTGGCCTTTTCTTCTTCCCGCGCCTGCACCCCCCCTCCCGTGACCCGGAACAGGAAGTGATACACGGAGCGGTGCGCGGGAAGGAGAAAGAGCCGTGCCGCGTCGGCTGCAGCGTCGGTCCCCGAGCAATTGAAGCAGCCGGTAATCGAGAAAGGAGTCAACAGCATGAGCCTCCCGCGGCCGATGGGATTCTTCTTTCTTGGCCTGCGGGGGCTGCTGCAGCTCCCATTTGTGCTCGGGGGGGGGGGGGGGGGGGGGGGGGGAAGAGGAAGTGAGTAAGAGAGAGTGAGAAGCAGCCAGCCAGCCTGTGTGTGTGTGATTGACTGGTCAGAGAGCTGATGTGTGTGTGTATGTCAGAGACAATGAAAGTGATTGCTCAGGGAGATGACTGATGTGTATGTGAGAGTGTGAGACATTAGTCAGGGAGGTGACTGATGTGTGTGTGTGTGTGAGAGAGAAAAAGCATGGAAGTGAGAAGTCTGGGTATGTGGGAAAGCATGAGCGAAGGAAGCCTGGAGTTGTGGGAGTGAGAAACCTGGGTGAGTGTGCATGCATGAGAGAGAGAGACTGCTTGGTAAGGTGACTGTGTGTGTGAGAGAAAAAGACTGGTGTGTGTGAATGTGAGAGAATGTGATTCAGGGAATGAGAAGCCTGTGCACGTGGAGAGTGAGCATGGAAATGAGAGAGACTGGTGTGTGTGTAACAGAGAAAGTGATTATGGGAATGAGAAGCCTGTGCATGTGAAGAGAGTGAGCATGAGAGTGAGAAACCTGGGTGTGTGTGAGACACAGCATGGGAGGGAGAAGCCTGTATATCTGAAAGAGAACTTGGGAGTGGGAAGCCTGTGTGTGTGTGTATGCATGAGTGAGATCAGGTGACTGGTGTGTGTGTGAGAGAGAGAAATAAAGTGATTATGGGAATGAGAAGCCTGTGCATGTGAAGAGTGAGCATGGGAGTGAGAAACCTGGGTGTGTGTGAGACACATCATGGGAGGGAGAAGCCTGTATATCTGAAAGAGAACATGGGAGTGAGAGACTGGTGTGTGTGAGAGAGAGAAAGAAAGTGATTATGGGAATGAGAAGCCTGTGCATGTGGAGAGAACAAGCATGGGAGTGAGAGACTGGTGAGTGATTGTGTGTGTGTGTGTGAGAGAGAGAGAGAGACAGAGAAAGTGATTGAGAGTGAGAAGACCATATATGTAAGTAGAACACGGGAGTGGGAAGCCTGTGTGTGTGTGTGTGTGTGTGTGTATGGCACGAGAGAAACTGTTCAGGAAGGTGACTGGTGTGTGTGTGCCAAAGACTGTTTGGGAGACGATTGGTGTGTGAGAGACAGAAACTGGTCATGGGGGCATGACTGGTATGGTGTGTGTGTGAGAGACATGGGCACTAAGGAAGAGGACCATAAGTATAGAGCTTAGCTTCTACTGCTGCTTCTGGTGTGTGCCACGGCCTGCAGGGAAGGGGAGTAGGAGAGCTGCTGGAGGGGGTAAGTAAAGGTGGCTTTAAGTTTATTTTTCTTGACTGCCATTTTAATTGTGTGATGTCTGCTTTTTTGAAATATTTTATTGGTGTTTGGAGAATGTTTAATAGTTTTTATGAGTTTTTAATTGTTGGATGTTATTCTGTTCATAGCTGTTTTGAAACATTTATTCTGCTTATTAGTATAGTTTTACAATTATTTCTGTGTGGGGATCTATAGTGCTTGCTAGTTCTGTTTTCCTAATAAGAGGTCTATTGGTTTTTAGGACCTGATTTAATATTTGTAGTGTTGCCTTTTCATAGATAGGGTTGCTCCTGTTTGAGTGTATTCCATAATACAGGTGTAACTGTGTGCGGATTAGTTTATGTGCATTACTACAGATCCTGGGAGTATGTTAGGTCGGTTCTGTGTGTTACCGAGATGAGATATTTTACTAGCATGTAAGCGTTTGTATCGGTCTTATTTGTTGTGTTTTCTCAGAGGACATGCATTGGTGGTAAACTGCTGTCTTTTCATAAGTAGGGCTATTGAGAACTGAGTTAATTATATTAGTCCGGCCCTCTAAAACCATCCCAATTTCTCATGCGGCCCCATGGGAAAATTAATTGCCCACCCCTGGTCTAGACTTTAGTGATCCACAGTGTTTATTCCATGCCCCTTTGAAATCTTTTGCTGATTTAGTCTTCACCACCTCCTCCAGAAGGGCAGTCCAGGCATCCATGAAGAAACATTTCCTGAAGTTGGTTCTGAGTCGTCCTCCCTGGAGTTTAATAGTTCTATTGATTCTTCCCAACAGAAAAAGTTTGTTGATTGTACACCAGTTATTCAGTTTTCTCTTTCGAAAAGTACAAAAACTAGAGGGTACGCAATAAAGTCACTAAGTAATACTTTTAAACCTAATAAAGAAATTATTTTTTACTCACAACATAAGCTCTAGAATTCATTGACAGAGGAAAGTGGTGAAAGCTGTTAGTGTAGCTGGGTTTAAAAAAAATTTGGACAAGTTCCTGGAGGAAAAGTCCATCAACCATTATTGAAATGGAGCTTCCTAGCATGTATACAGATGGACTCAGGACCAATGGATTTAAGCTTCCCTGCCAGCAGATGGAACAGAGCAAGCTGAATTCACAATATATATAGCCCTGCAGTGACCCCAGCCTGCCAGTATTCTCCATCTCCAGCAGATGGTGGCTGTGCATCTTCCTATGGGGATTGCTTCGAGCTGTTTGGAAGGAGAAATCTGAAATTCCAAGTTAAGGAAAAGAAAGCCCCCCCTCTCCTGCAGTGAATGCTAAAGGTCCCTCCCCTAGTTGAGAATTCCTGAAATGATTTCCATGGTCCCTCAAACATGTGCCTTGGTCCGGTAGCTGGGTTTCTTGGTGTGGACTTAGCTGCTAGTTGAGCTAAAAGGCAGCGAGTGCAGGAGGCCAACTCAGCGGTGATGGCAGATGCCCTCTCCCCCAACAGCTGGAGACCATCTCTGTACTGAGCTGGTAAGAGCTGAGCTTAAGGTAAGGTTTAAAAAAAAATTACCTTTGAATCAGAGATAAAGGGGTTTCAGGACTTTCTCCAGTCTCCGTGCTCTGTGTGCCGTACCAACGTTCATTCCCGCTCCCGTTGGGATTGGAGAACTGGGCGGCCTAGTGGACTGAGCGGCCCCTGGTATGCTAGGCCCCGCACTTAGGCTTTTTTCTTGCACACTGCGTGGTAGGCCATGGTGGCGTTTTTGCGCACTCCTGTGCGTGCTCTGCAACCCTCTACAGGCCGGTGTGTGAAGTGCATCGGCTCTGCGCACATGTACACTCGTTTTTGGACGCACTTTTTATGCGCTCAAATTTTACACTTCACACGCTATGCTAGGTGCACAAGTTGTGCATGTGCCTTGCCACACTTTCTTCTAGGTGCTTATTTTTTGTGCGCATCCCCTTTTTGAGCACGAGCCGTAAAGACGCATGTTTACTGCCACGATGGTGCTGGTAAGCAAGAAGCTTAAGTGTCTTTCTATTTGTGTTGCCTTTCATATTAGGCCTTCTCAGCCTGACTTGGCTTCTAAGCTGTGTCAGCGTTACTCATTGGCACAGGAAGAGTAGTCTTCCTCAGATTTTGCTAAGCCTAGCTCCTCCCATTCTGATGATGGGTTGGTCACTGCCTTGACTGGAAGGATGCCAGACCTTGGTTCTTCCTTGACTGGCTCCTCTGCAGGTGAGGGCAGTTCTGTGAGACTGGATCCAGCTCCTTCTGGGCTTGGTCTGGCTTTTGCTTGGGTGGATTTTTTTCAAGGCTTACAAGCCTTTCTTCAGGCGCAGTCCTCCACTTCACCCATTCCTGTTGGGTCGGACCCTCAGCTGGTGGCTCTTCTCTCACTATGCTTAAGCACCAGAGCTCACCTTGGCTCCCTGCAGGTGTTCCTGACAGAAATCCAGAATGCACTGAGGAGGTTGATCCTGAATCCTTGGAAGATGGGGAAATTCCTCCAGGGCTGCAACTGTATTGAACCATGTTGTGGTGCTTTCATAGAGACGAAGTGCCGGCCCTAATTTCCCAGACCTTGAAACAGCTAGGTGTCCCTGGTTTGAATGCCATGTCGGAGCCGAGGAAGAATTCCATTTTGGTTTCCTTACATAAAAAGCCTGGACTCAGGATCAGTGGGATGTACCAAAGCTATTCCCAACAGGGTGGGAGGCTGCCCATGGTCCAGTCAACACTGCACCGCCACAGCTGAGATCATACTCCTAGCGGCAGTTCGAACCATTTCATACAGAGCATCGGCCACATAAGTCACTCCTACCTCGAACCTGGCTGCCCTGACTGCTTGTCATGTGCCTTCTGGTGCAGGACATACACAGGCTCTCTGCATCAGACTTCCGTACACCACTGCATAAAGAGTCAAACCTGAAACCTGAAACAGCCGCGGGAGCAGAAACTCCAGCTTCCAAACCTGAACATCCTTTAGGGCCGCCGCCCCCGTTACTAGAATGGTCATTTTTTTGGTAACCACAGACACGATGCCAAAGTCTGCTCCGGCAAGGGATATAACTTCCCCATAGTCCTGGCTACCTTCAGGCCTGCCTTGGGAGATTCCAAATACTGATCCAGTAACTTCTTCACCTGCTTCGGCAGCGGAAATGCTGTAGGAGGTCCCCGCAAACTCTCCAGGAGCAGGTTCACCCCTTTCTTATCAGAGACCTCTTGGGTACCTTTAATCCCTAGCTCCTCCATCACCTGGGGACCCATCGCGGGGTCATCACCTTCCACGACCAGAATCGCATCTGGATCTTGCGCATTCGGATCCTGCACTGGACCCCCCCAACGCACCCATTGGATCCTGGTCTGGATCCTGCAGATCCTCTAAGGCAGGGGTCGGGAACCCATGGCTCGCGAGCCAGATATGGCTCTTTTGAGGGCTGCATCTGGCTCGCAGACAAGTGTCGCCACACTTCGCGGTTCCCCGCTGACCCAGCTGCTCCCCGGTCCTCCGCCGCCCGGGCTTAAAATGCTGTCAGCCCGGGCGGAACGCGGCGGGACAGCTGGAGTCAGCGGCACCGGCGTGCTCTCTTCTCCTCCTCCCCCCCCCCCCCTGCGGCCCGGAAGAGGAAGTGGTGGGCATCGGGTGCCTGCGCGGAAGAAGAGACCACGCTAGTGTGGTCTCTTCTTCCCGCGCAGGCACCCGATGCTCTCCACTTCCTCTTCCGGGCCGCGGGGGGGGGGGGGAGGAGGAGGAGAGAGCACGCCGGCAGCGGCACGACTGGAGTCAGCCGGGTGCCAGCGCTGGAGTCATCGGGTGCCTGCGCGGGAGTCTTCCCGCGCAGGCACCCGATGCTCACCACTTCCTCTTCCGGGCCGCGGGAAGAAGAGAGCAGGCCGGTGCTGAGCGGCACCGGCGTGCTCTCTTCTTCCCGCGGCCCGGAAGAGGAAGTGGTGAGCATCGGGTGCCTGCGCGAGAAGAAGAGGCCACGCTTGTGGGAAGAAGACTGCAGCGCGGCTCGGAGGAAAATGAAGAGTTTCAACCGCGGCCGATGGGACTCCGCCTCCGCGAGGGCTGAAAATGAAGGAGGTTAGTGTTGGGAGGAGGCTGCTGCTGCCGCGAGTTCCTGGGGTAGGGGAGAGAGAGAGTGAATGAGCGAGCAAGCGTGTGTGTTTGAGATCCTGTGTGTGTGAGTGAGATTGCATGTATGTGAATGATTGAGAGCCTGTGTATGTGAAAGAGAGTATGTCTGTGATTGAGAGCCTGCCTGTGAGAGAGAGAGCATGAATGTAAGTTTACCATTGGGAACCTGTATGTGTAAGTTTGTGATTGAAAACCTGTTTGTGTGAAAGAGTATGTGTGTATGATTGAGATCCTTTGTGTGTGAGAGAAATCATGTGTATGTATGATTAAGAGCCTGTGTGTATAAGTAAGAGAGAGATCATGTGTGTCTGTGTCTGATTGACAGCTGGTTTAGGTGATGGAGCATGTGAGTATGTGATTGAGAGCCTGTGTTTAAATGAGAGAGAGAGACCATGTGTGTCTGTGTGTGATTGAGAGCTGATTTAGGTGAGGGAGCATGTGAGTATGTGATTGAGAGCCTGTGTGTAAATGAGAGAAAGAGAGGACATGTTTGTAAGCATGTGAATGAGAGTCTGTGTGTGAGAGAAAAAGACAGCATGTATTTATGTGATTGAAAGCCTGTGTGTGTGTGTAAGCGTGAAAAGATAGACAGCATGTGTGTAAATGTGTAATTAAGAGCCTATACAAGTGAGTGAGAAAAAACATGTGTATATGTGAGTACTGAGAGCATGTGTGTATAGGTGTGTCATTGAGAGCCAGTGTGAGAGAGAGCGCTGGTATGTGACTGAGAGAGGAGAAAGTTCCAAGCAAACCACCCCACCTCCTGCTAATTCAGAACAATCTCAGGACACCTGGATATCAAACGTTCCCAGGTATGCAGAGCAAAAAAATTTTTGTATCCTTATTATTTTTCATTACTGGATCTTTGTGTCTGCTATTTTGAAATATTTTGTTGGTATCTGGAAATGTTTTATATGAGTTTTAATTATTGGATATTCCTCTCATCAGCTGTTTCGAAATATGTTCTTTTTGTTAGTACAGTTTTACTGCTGATGATTTTATATTTCTTGATTTGTTTTATAAGGATGGGTGATGTTTCTTTTTTCCTTTGTTACACTGCATACAGAGACTCTGGCTTGTTGCAGTTTCCAATTCAGTTTTTTCTGCATGCTTCTTGTTATGCGTTTTGGTCTCTTTATTCTATGTTAGGTGAGGGACAGCACGTGATTCAGGTGAGGTTTTCTGCTGGCGTGTAGTTTCTGTGTAGGACTCTATAGCAGCCTGACTTGGTCCGTTTTCCTAATAGGAGATGTATTGGTGTCTTAAGGCCTGGTGTAATATTTTCAGAGACTTATTGTACATTAAAAGTGGGATCTTACATAAAATGCACACATTTACTTGTATTTAGTTTTAAACATATTGTATGGCTCTCATGGAATTACATTTTAAAATATGTGGCGTTTATGGCTCTCAGCCAAAAAGGTTCCTGACCCCTGCTCTAAGGCATCGACAGGGTCCTTGTCAAGCCCTACCGGACCCCCTTGCAGCTGATCAAGATCATCCATACCTTCCGACGAATCTTCCTCTGCTGGAGCCTGCCTGAATCCCAACATGTGCAGAATCCCTCCTGACTCCACTGGCCCTCTGGGACTTCTTAGGTAAGGGTCTCTTTGACCCCAACACTTTTCTGACTAAATAAGCTTTATGGAGGAGGAAAACAAAATCTGTGGAACACACCTCCGGATCAGAGGAGGAAGAATTCTGATCGGTGACCTCCTGAGCCCCTCCCCATCCCTTGCTACCAGCAAGGTCCTTTCCCATGGGAAACAGCATAGGAGGGGAGACCCGGGCCTTAGAAATGGCAGCCTGCACCTCAGCATGTGATGCCTCCTCTGACCAGGGTCCTCAGAGCCGGCCCAGACACCTTCACTGTTTTACCTGGGGAGAGGGTTCGGAAGGCAAGACCTCAGTCCTCCCTCGAGGAAAAGGACTCCTCTCCCACCCAAGAATCGTAGGGGCATAGTCCTCACTCCATGCACCCAGAAACACTTGAGGCAGAGCCCAACGGAAACACTTGAAGCAGAGCACCCTGCAGGGTTTTGTGCCAAGGGCCAGACTGTTGTTGGCACCAGTGGCACCGGTGTAAGTACTGAAGGCACCAATAGGTGCACCGGAGGTCCCATAGGCATCAGGAGCATCAGTTGCGCCGAAGGTATTGACCCTGAAGCTCCTGGGAGGGCTGCCTTGCGCAGCAATGGTGCCATTGAGCCTGACAGCCATTCCTCGTCAGAGGAGTCATTCACCAGGATAGCCACCGATGGAGGCCGCAGCGATAACGAAGGGGCTTGGGGCAAGCTGCCTCAGTAAGGCACCAAGCAGCAAGTCCAGCTGCTCTAATAAAGGTGCAAGCACCGATGGAGCGGCTCCTGTGGCGGTCCTGGTGGCTTGATGCCTTGCAGGGCCTGGCCCACCATCAGCCGGACAAGTCTCTCCAACTCCTCTTCAAAGGCTGCCGAGGATAGGACACGGCAAAATCAGATCAACCCCGGGGGGATCCGCACCCTTCACCGATATCGATGGGGAAAGACGTGGTCCTTCGGGCTGCTCAGTAAGCAAAATGTACTCAGCCCGGAACCACTTCGGGGGTGGCAAGGACAATGCTGACACCTTCCTGCAGTCCGAAGTTTGCAATGACGAGGACCTATGTCAATGTTTCCTGAATTTCCTTGATGCTCAGACTGTTTCTTCTCCAGAGAAACCCGACCGGGTATGCGAGGTCACCAATCTTGGACAGTTCTCCGCACCTATTTCTAAGCTGGGGACTGGTAACAGAGGGGATACCGAGGGGGTCGAGCCCAAGATCTCCTTACCCTTCGGCATCAAGGTGCCAGACACCAATGTTGTCAGTTCCAAATTTTTGGCGGCAAACAATTTCTCCAGTTTATCGAGGTGCACCCGGCCTTTAGGGGTTATTCGGACACAAAAATCACAGCCACGGACATCATGCAATGCCCCAAGCACAAGACAGACTTTATGAGGGTCCGTGATGGACACAGTCCGGGGGCATTGGGGGCAGCAGCTGAAGCTGGATTTTGCCTTGGGAAAAAGAATAGCAGCCACCGGAAGGCGGCACAGTCTGTAATTGACCGCAAACCACGAGAAAATTTACCGAAGCGCCTGAGAAAAATCCCCGAAAAACAGAGGTACCAGACGGGACTTGATGAAAAAAGAATATAGTTTTCCACAGAAAAAGAGTGCAAGCTCCACAGCTGCAAGGCTTCAGCTTCGAGGAGAGACACTGACGAGGGACCCCCATGTGGACGCGTGGATAGGGGCATGATGGGCATGCTCAGTGTGCCAGTCAAAGCTTCTAGAAACTTTGACAAAAGTTTTCCGTGCCAGGCTCCATCTGATATCACCCATTTGTGAGGACTACCATCCTGCTTGTCCTTGAAGAAAAAAAATTATTAAAAATAATGGTTATAGAGGTTAAAAGTTTGCATGAGGCATGGACATGGTTTAAAAAACAAAACAAAACCCAGACCATACCCACTGTCCTGTTAAGAAAATCCTATCAACCAATCCATGAAAAGCCATGGGCATGGCATAGGCATGATAAAAAAAATAAATTTGGAAACAGGAAAAACCTAGCTGGAATTAGAAGGAAAAATATCACTAAGGTATGCTAGAAATGCAAAAAATGCTAGAATTAGAGAAGATTGCTCTGGGAAAAGAGATCATCCAATGGATACTGAGGGAAAAAAAACAAGAGTGAAGTAGGCTATGGGCACAAGCAAACTACTGTGCCTGCCCAGTGGAGATGATGAATCTCCTAGAAAGCTGTGGAAGAGGATGTCCAGTTCAGTGCCATCAGGATGAAATTACCCAGTTGCAAGATGGGTTAAATGCTTGGCCTCCAAGAAAATGTTTTGCTCTAACCTCCTGCTATCATGCATTAAGATGCTCACAGCCTCAGAACAGAATTGTGTAAAAAAAATTAAATACTGTCTCCTTTGAACAGTGTACAATCACATACCTGTGAAGTGTATCTTATTGTAGCTTAATTTAGGGTTGGGCTCTGTAATCTGAACAGAAGGTATAAACTAGTACATGGAATTAGCTAGTTATTCCACTGCTCTCCACCCCTACCTCAAGGCAGAATCTACTCTCCGCTTTCTGACCGGATAAAGGTTTCCACTGCACTCACTGGCTTCAGCTCAGAATATCAAGCCTCTACTATGGCTAATTTTGTCCTCTTTGCTCTCATTCTATTTCTCTGTTTTTAGCACATTTTTGTCTTCTTTTGGAAACCTTTCCCAAATTGCTTTTCTCTTTGCTCCATTGTTTGTTTTATATCATTTGCTCTCACAATTGGCCTATTCTCCATGCCCCTTCTCCAAACTTCATTCCCCTGCCTCCTGCACACCAAAACTATTCTGAGGTGCCATTTTCTCCTCTTTCATGTCTCTTCCCCCTTTTAATTCTTTTCTTGCCATTCTACAGTTTGCTTTCATCACCTTTTCCTCTACATCCTTACTTCCTTTTGGATTTTACCTACTTGTTTCTCACCTCTCTCCAGGTCTGTCTTCTCCTTTCTTTCTCGCCTTAATGCCAAACCAATTTCTTTTACTTTGCAATCACCCCTCTTTTTTTTTTTTTGTCTGCCCTCACTTCTACACATTTTAACTCACCATATGAGAGGGATGCTGCCACTTCTCTAAAGTCTTACCTGCAGGAGTGCAGGATGCTCAGGCCACTCTTTCAATAACCTATTGACTTCGTTGGTGAAATTATTCAACACAGGCTGGCACTGTATGACCTGCTGGATATTGGGGTGCTGATAAAAATCATACTGGGTGTCATGTTGCAGGACTAGATCTGAAGCCACCTTGCCAGACACAGTGTTCTGAAGGAGCGTGCTGGCCAACAGCTGGCTGCCAAGAAGACAGTCGTTCAGTTCAGCCCCTGGGAAGTTAAAGAAAGTAAATTAAAAAATAAATAGAAAAAACAAAGCCAGGGTGTAATCTTGCTTTAGTATCCAGGTAGCAGAATGTACTGCGTGAAATGCTTTCAGATTAAATCAGTTAAGAGTTGTCAGAAGAGGCTGAAGCCGAACCCCAAAAGAGAGGGAAGATAAGTTGCCACTACTGCAGTTATCCAAACCACTCATATAATCAGCTCTGAGGGCAAGTCTGAGAAGAGATTTGCCCTCAGAGCTGAAGCGCAATAAGAGCGCGGTGGCCTAGTGTTTAATGTAATGGGCTGAGAACTAGGGGAGCCAGGGTTCAAATCCCACTTCTGCCATTGTCACTCCTTGTGACCCTGGCAAGGCACTCTCGGTGATTCAGGTTTTCCCTTGGACAGTAAATTCTTTGCGGAAAGGACTTATACTTGATACTTACTACCATTGTACAACACTGCATACATCCAGTAGCAGTATAAAAATAATAAGTCTTAAAATATGGCAGCCTACATGCATAAATTACTATTTTACTAGTGAAAATCATTTAAAGTTATAAAACAGTATGAGATACTTACAGATTCACAACTTTCATCTTTAGGAAAAAAAAGTTACAACAGGATTTCATGCCTCTTCTCCACCCTCTCCTTCTGACACTTATAAAGGGATTTATACTATATAACATCTTGTGATAGATGATATCTGCTAGATAACTGTGCTACCCCTTGTAAATCTGAGTTGAAAGGATTACTCAGCTTGCCCAAACTTGCAAGACAAAATAGTCTTAGAAATAAGATTTCTTGCAAGACGCCGCTACCAACACTGTATTAACACAGCCCTAGGTAAGAGACTCCAAGAATACGGTCAGACTATAGAAAAGCATTCTATATGTGTACCTTTCAAGAAAATTAGAAACCTGACAAGCTGCTGTACCAGGTCTCAACCTTAATTGTAGCTGTGCTTATTTAAAGTAACTTATGAGCCATTTGGTCAAGGAGTGATAGCAGACAATCAAGTGTTCAGACGTACAATGCAAACAAGTTCCCACAAGAAACAGCTAAGCCAACAGCCCCTGCAACTAACTTTCTATAGGAAAATTGGTTCTTACCTGCTTAATTTTCGTTCCTGTAGTACCATGGATCAGTCCAGACTCCTGGGTTTTGCCTCCCCACCAGTAATGGAGACAGAGAAATTTTGACAGACTCTGTCCTATACCCCCAGGTGCCACCTACAGTCAGTCAATATTAAGTGGTATCAAAGCAGAATATCTTAACATTAATTAACCAGAACATTGTGAACCTCATACCAGCTATAACGGGTGATAAAAATCAGATCACTAACCCCAAGTAGGATCAGAACCCTTGAAAACTTTGAAGAACTTGTCAGCAGAGATTATAAAGAAGTATTGAACGAGCGGACGCCCCATTATCTTTACGCTGAAAAAGTGTGGGACTCTGGTACTACAGGAACGAAAATTAGCAGGTAAGAACCAATTTTCCTTTCCCTGTAATTACCAGGATCAGTCCAGAGCTCTACTACATGGGGTGGGACTCAGAGTCCCGCTCGGATTACACCTTCACCAAATCCCCCAGATCCTGGGGCCTGAACATCCAATCTGTAATGCCTAGCAAAAGTGTGTAAAGTCTTCCAAGTAGCAGCTCTACAAATCTCTTGCAGCAAAATTTGCTAACACTGCCCACAAGGCCGCCTGCAAACGCATAGAATGCGCTTTAAGACCGACCAGAAGCAGCCGACCGTGAAGCAAATAAGCTGAACTAATAGCATCCTTCAACCAGCGGGCGATCATAGCCCTAGATGCCTTGTATCCTTTTTGGGAACTGCTCCAAAGGACAAAAAGATGATCCGACATACGGAAGCTATTGGTAAATTCCAAATAACTTAACAGATCACGGCGTACGTCCAGTTTCTTCAGATCCCTGTCTTGGGGATCAAGGTGATTCAAGTCTGGAAAAGACGGGAGTTCTATCGACTGATTCAAGTGAAAGGCCGATACCACTTTTGGAAGAAAGGAAGAAACTTTCCGTAAAGAAATTCTGTATCCGTAATTCTTAGGAAAGGCTCCCTGCAAGACAAAGCCTGAAGTTCAGACGCTTGGCAAGCTGAGGAAATAGCCATGAGAAAAACCACCTTTAAGGTAAGATCCTTTAGCTTCGCCTGTTTTAAAGGTTCAAAAGGTGCCACACATAGAACTCAGAGGACCAAATTTAAACTCCACAATGGACAAGGATCCCTGACCGGAGGACGCAAGTGTTTTGCCCCTTGGAGAAATAGAGCCACATCCGGGTGTGTAGCCAAAGGTATTCCTTGCATTTTACCATGGAAACAACAGAGAGCCGATACTTGTACCCATAACGAGTTACACGAGAGGTCTTTAACTAGGCCAGCCTGCAGGAAAGATAATATATCGGGCACCAAAGCCTGAGAAGGATCCACACTGCAATCTACACACCAAGACTCAAAGACCTTCCACAACCTGACATAGGCCAAAGAAGTGGAGGTGTTCATGGAACGCAAAAGGTTAGTAACAACCACATCCGAATGACCCTTGCTCTTTAGTCTTTGCCTCTCAAAAGTCATACTGCGAGACAAAAGCGATCCACCTCTTCAAAACAAACGGGACCCTGATGCAGAAGATTCAGAAGATCTCGAAACCTCAGGGGCCCTTCCACTGACAGGTTTACGAGACATCCATGGACCCTCGGCCATTCCGGAGCTACCAGGTTCACTTCGGATGGGTGAGTTTCGATGCGTCTCAGCACTGTCGATGAGAGGTCATAGCGGGAACACAGAGAAGGATGTGCTTTGGCCAAGCAAGAACCAACGCATCCACCCCTTCAATGGCTCCCGGCGTCAACTGAAGAAACGAGGGGCCTTGGCATTCCAGAAGGTCGCTATCAAATCGACACTCCGTCTGGACCACTTGCTGCAAAATAAGATGGAATGTTCTTCGGAGAGTTCCCATTCCCAAGGATCGAGATACTGCCCACTGAGAAAATCTGCTTGGACATTGTCCACTCCTGCGATGCTCGCTAGGTGCTGCTCCGCCCAGCTTATCAACAGTTGGGCCTCGATTGCTACTGGCCAACTCTTGGTTCCCCCTTGGCGATTGATATAGGCCACGGCTGTCACATTGTCCGATAGGACCCCGACGGACTTGCCCCGCAGAAGCAGGAGAAAGGCTTGTAGCGCAAACCGTATTGCCCTGGTCTCCAGGCAATTGATCGACCATTGGGATTCCTCCACAGACCATTGGCCCTGCACAGACTTCCCCTGGCACACCGCTCCCTAGCCAGATAGACTGGCATCTGTGGTGACCACCGACCAAGCGGGAACCTCCAAGCTGAAACTCCGGCGTAAACTGTCCAATAGGAGCCACCAATCAAGACTGGAACGTGCAGAGTCTAAGAGGTAGGGGAAGATGAGATTGCTCAGATACCGGGCTCCAACGGGAAAGCAATGCTGACTGAAGAGGTCTCATATGAGCAAAGGCCCAGGGAACCTGCTCCTAGTAGAGGCCATCGAGCCAAGGACCCCAAGTAGTGGCAAACTCTGGGAAGACCCTGAGCTATCAAGTCCCGAACCTGTCCTTGCAGCTTGACAATGCGCTCCTCAGTGAAAAAAACCCTGTTGAGATGTTGTCGAACAGGGCTCCTAGGAACTCCATGGACTGGGAGGGAATCAATTGGCTCTTGACCAAATTGACCACCCAGCTCAGCGAATTCAGCAACTGAAGAATCCAGTCCACTGCCGAGCGACAAAGACTCCAACTTTGCCCGAATGAGCCAATCGTCCAGATAGGGATGGACCAACAAGCCTTCCTTCCGAAGCTCCGCTGTCACCACCACCATGACTTTGGTAAAGGTCCTTGGCGCCGTGGCTAGTCCGAAAGGAAGAGCGCAGAACTGAAAATGGTGACCCAGTATGGAAAATCTGAGGAATTTCTGGTGAGCGGTCCGTATTCCTACGTGCAAATACGCTTCCGTGAGATCCAGCGACGCTAGATACTCCCCTTTGCGTACTGATGCAATGACGGACTGCAGAGTCTCCATGCAAAAGCAAGGCACTTGAAGACATCTGTTGACCCTCTTCAAATCTAGGATGGGCTGGAATGTGCCTTCCTTCTTGGGCACCACGAAGTAGATGGAATAGCGGACCCTTCACTGCTCCACCGGCAGAACCAGAACAATGGCACAGAGATTGAGTAGACAGTGCAAAGTGTCCCCTACCGCCTGATGTTTCTCCTTGTACGAACATGGAGAAACAAGAAAGCAGCCTCAAGGGCACCGAGCAAAATCTAAAGCGTAGCTGTGTCTTATCAAGCTGAGGACCCACTGGTCCGACGTCAGCTTGACCCACTCCTCGTAAAACAGAGACAACCTGCCTCCCACCACCGGAACAGAGGAATGGACAGACCTCGCCTCATTGTGCTGATTTTAATTCCTGGTATGGCTTGGAAGGTCCCAGATCTACCAAATCGACACCCTCGAAAGGACTGTGACCAGGATTGCTGCCTGCCAGCGATCTGCCCAGAGAAGGAGTCCAGCGACTGGGAGGACCGAAATCTCTGATTTCCCCGGAAATGAGACTGAGGAGGGAAAACTTCGCAGCTTAGGCTTATCCTCCAGAAGACGATGCACCTTGTTCTCTCTCAAGGATTGAATCATATCCTCTAAAACCTTTCCAAAGAGCAGCTTGCCCTTAAAAGGCAGGGAACCTAACTGGGCCTTGGAGGAGACATCAGCCGACCAGTTCCGCAACCAAAGCAGTTGCCAGGCAGAAACCGTGGAGACCATAGAGCAGGTGGAGGTCTGAAGCAGAACATAAAGAACATCCACATTGTAGGCCACTGCAGCTTCCAGGTGCCCTGCTTGAACAACCTCCTCCTCCAATAAAGATGTGTTATTCTGCAATTGCTGTACCCAGCGGAGACCTGCCCTTAAGAAGAAACTGCTGCACATGGCAGCCCGTACTCCGAGGGCGGATAACTCAAAAATCTTCTTGAGCAGGACTTCTAGCTTGCGATTTGAGAGATCCTTGAGGAAAGAACCGGTAAACACCAGTGATTCTTAATTCTTTATTCAGCATTAAGCATCAGAAAAACCTGACTCAGGCAGAGTTTCACTCAAGAGAGCTGCTTCAGGGGCTAATAAAAATACATATAAAAACATATATAAACAAATAAATACATGTAAATACATTTAAAAACATTTAAGACATATGAAGCCATGTATACCAACATATAATAAAATAATGATAAATAATATGATAAATAAAGACATACAGGAATGTCAAAATATACTTAAAAACACAAAGGACAACAACTTTCATTTAACTAATGCATCTGCATGTATGATTTCAATTATGAAAATGTATAGATAAATGTTAATTGTGAATGTAAAATGTTAATAACTAGCGTGACAAATGAACTACTCAAATTGAAAATGGACGGTTTTCATCTAAAAATGTGAATAAATACCTATAGCATGAGATGCCAAGGTAGCCTGCATCCAGCAGATCGACTTCACTGTTTGTGCTAGAAATCAAGCATAACACTAATCGCAATAAATGAATGTAACTGGAAAAGACTGTCAAGTGTCTTAGGCAACATAGTAACAGGCACAATGAATCTACAAACACAAAAAGGGATACCAAGTAACTCTGTGCTAATCAAAAACAGAGGCATAATCAAAGGGAACAATTTAATTGTGGAACCAAAACCTTAAACCTCAAAGTTAATGTTTACAAGCAGTGCAGGCTTAGAACAACCAAAAAATACACTTATCATTAAAAGCACTTTAATGTTAAGTTCTGAAATCGCCAGAAAGTGCAGGACAGAAAAACGCCACAGCAAATCATTCAGCGCCTAACTGGAAATGATTCCTGTGGCTCACTACAGACATTTAAAAATCGTTAGTGACGCCAAAAAACTTAATATCGGGAAAGTAAAAAAACACACATGTTTTGATCATTTATAAAAAGTTATTTATAAAATGATAACTAATACCTGTGTTAACAGAATTAACAAAATATGTGAACATAGCATGCCGGGGAAAAGTAAAAATGTAAAAGGGACAATGATATGAGGAAACAATGCCGATTATGAAAAACTAAAAAAAGCATACACAGTCTACAAGTGCTGGAGGAACTAAAGTTTTTTGGAATCACTAATGATTTTTAAATGTCTGTAGTGAGCCACAGGAGTCATTTCCGGTTAGGCGCTGAAAGATTTGCTGCGGCATTTTTCTGTTCTGCACTTTCTGGCGATTTCAGAACTTAACATTAAAGTGCTTTTAATGATAAGTGTGTTTTTTGGTTGTTTTAAGTCTGCACTGCTTGTAAACATTAACTTTGAGGTTTAAGGTTTTGGTTCCACAATTAAATTGTTCCCTTTGATTAAGCCTCTGTTTTTGATCAGCACAGAGTTCCTTGGTATCCCTTTTTGTGTTTGTAGATTCATTGTGCCTGTTACTATGTTGCCTAAGACACTTAACAGTCTTTTCCAGTTACATTCATTTATTGCGATTAGTGTTATGCTTGATTTCTAGCACAAACAGTGAAGTCGATCTGCTGGATGCAGGCTACCTTGGCATCTCATGCTAAAGGTATTTATTCACATTTTTAGATGAACACCGTCCATTTTCAATTTGAGTAGATCATTTATGTCACGCTAGTTATTAACATTTTACATTCACAATTAACATTTACCTATACATTTTCATAATTGAAATCATATATACAGATGCATTAGTTGAATGAAAGTTGTTGTCCTTTGTGTTTTTAAGTATATTTTGACATTCCTGTATGTGTATTTATATTAATCATAATTTTATTATTTTATTATATGTTGGTATACATGGCTTCATATGTCTTAAATGTTTTTAAATGTATTTACATGTATTTATTTGTTTATATATGATTTTATATGCATTTTTATTAGCCCCTGAAGCAGCTCTCTTGAGTGAAACTCTGCCTGAGTTGCGCTTTTCTGATGCTTAGTGCTGAATAAAGAATTAAGAATCCCTGGTGTTTACTGGTTCTTTTTTCTTGGTTGCTACTGCAATATTGGACCGCCTTCCGGTTTGTTTCTTTAGAGATCCTTGAGGGCCATTGCCCTGTTACCGGGATGGACACAGCCACATCCACCTTAGGAACTCTGAGGAGGTCCACGGCGTCCTCTGGCAATGGGTAAAACTTATCCATAGCTTTGCTGAATTTGAGACCCATTTCTGGATTGTCCCACTCCTGAAACAACAAGTCAGTGACTGAAAGATGAAAGGGAAAAGATCTGGTCGGACCCCGTAGACCCAGCATGACCGGGTCCACGGACCCCCATTCTAGAGTCCTCAGGAGGGCTGTCAATGTCCAATTCCTTCAGGATCGCAGGAATAAGAGGACCTAACTCTTTCCTGCGAAAGAGGCAGACTACCTTCGGGTCATTCCTGTCCACCCCATGGGGGGGGGGGGGGGGGGGCCCTGACCTGAAAAAAAACGTGGTCAACCTCAGGATCCACCCTCTGAGGGGGCTTGCCCCTAATATCCTGCTCTTCTGACTCTGAAACATCCCCCGGGCGAGACGAGGTGGTCCGAAGGGGGCGCTGAGCCTTCTGGCCCCCTCAAAAATTTTACCCTCTTAGGGTCCTTGCCACCCAATTTGGCTACCTGCAGAGCTATATCACTCCCTGACTGCCTCTTTGTGGACCTCCTAGTCTTGAAAGCTTTGTGCTGCAATAAAATGAAATCTGATGAGGAGAAGGAGTCTGAAGCCCCCTTGGGGTTATCCTCTGTCAGTAAAAATCGGTTCCTCCATTGGCAAGCCCCCCCCCCCTCCCCGAAGGCCGCCCGTTGTGGGGATAAAGGAGGGGGAGAATTACCATCCCCCTCCGTGGTTTGCGCTGCTGTGCGAAAAGTAGACAAAATGGCTTCTGTTCCAGCGAAGCAAGCCATGGTCTCCCAGGTCCCGCTGGCCCTCTGCACGGTCAGCAAACACAGTCTCCAGCTCCCCCTGGGGAGGCAGGCCGAGCAGTGCCCATCCCTAGAGACACACGCATGCGTGGCAGGCTGCACCATGAGGCATGAAGAAAAAAAAAAACCCCTCCGGAGACCGGTAAATCAAGCCCGCAGCAGAAAGGGACAGTGGCCGTGAAAACGAGCAGGAAAAAAAACAAAAAAACCCCAGTATCGGCAAAGCGGAGAGTCTCTGCTAACTTTTTTTTTCCCCAAACCTGAAAGAAGGTATGGGTCCTGTCCACTGGACTTGAGTGAGCCGGGCTCCCCAGTATCACCCCCAAGTGCAGCTGGTAGGATAGGGTTACAGAGTCCTCAACCCCTAGTACTCACTGCCTCTAATACTAGGGGGGGAGGGGGGGGTGGCCCCCTGGGAAGCTCTAGAAGTTTGTTTCACTCTTCTTGGTGCTTTTTTTTTAAACTAAACCAGATAAAAAGAAAATCCTAACTTTGCTAACTATAACCAAAAATCACTTTTTTTTTTTTTTTTACTAAACTATAGACAGTAGGGAATGCACCTCCACCACCTGCTGGAGACAGAGAAATAATGACAGACTGTAGGTGGTACCTGGGGATATAGGAAAGAGTCTGTCAAAATTTCTCTGTCTCCATCTGCTGGTGGGGAGGCAAAACACAGGAGTCTGGACTGATCCAGGTACGTTCAGGGAAAAGGCAATTATTTGTTCTGTATTGCCTCCAGAGTTATGCCTATGAGGTCTCACCAGTGATTTATTCAAAGGCATTACCACCTTTTTTTTTTTTCTGTTTACCTCTCCCTCCCTCTGCAACCCTGCTATGGCTCTGGCCACTGCCTTCTTTCACACTTTTACAAGTTTGAGATCATGACCACCCTGAAATCTCTCTCCTGCCAGTCTCTTCCCCCCTCCCCCGATCATATACTGCACTCTGATTTCTTTGCTCCAAGTGTTTGCAGATAGCGCAGCAAAACCCATTTTCAGCTGCTGAAGCAGTTTGATGGATGCGGTTATAGCCAAGTGCACCACTCACCTATGAGAGGATAGAAGTGTGAGAGGAGGACAGCGCTGGTCTGGTAGCAAGACAGGAAGGCACTTAAGTAATGCTTCGTTTGATGAACCGGGGGATTCTGCTGATACCAGAGGGACCGTGCTGAACTCAGGCAGATCTGTTGATGTATCAGGATCAGGGTTTGCATTGAGCTATGGGATATGTGTTTAGGCTCAGCTCTCTCTCTGTCCTCCAGGGCATCCGCTGCAATTTCCATTTTCTCTTCTAGGGTGGGCTGGGTATTAACATCTGCAAAATCCTGTTAATCACATTGAAATTTATCGTTACCTTCAATTTTCAGAATGAGACAAAGGAAAACTAGAACTAGCAGCTTATTACTACCTATTTGGACTGGCTACCACTACTCTAAGAACAGTGTGAGAGAAAAAGCAAATTTGCATACCTGTAACAGGTGTTCTCCACAGACAGCTGTACAATCAGCCTCACAAATGGGTGAGGTCATCCGAGTGCGCCCAATATGGGACAAACGTACACATTCTCCAAGCTCCAAAGGTTCTAGAAAACCTTTTTAGATCATGCATGGATGTTCCTTTGCTGCTACCGACATTCAAGCCCCTAGAAGGGCAACTTGGTAAGGTTAGACTTTGAAATCATCTCATTAGACTAGTTATGTAACCAAACGAGTCATCGGGCTGAAATCACTAACCACTTCACGATTGTTGTACACACATCATAGCCTGCGTCAGCCAGAAATGAGATCCCCCAAGTATGGGCAATTCTCACCCAGAGCTTCCTGGACTAAATGCAAACTAGCATTGCCAGCAAACAGAGATGTGCAGATTCATAGCCACCACTTCAAAGGCCTGCTTCAGAATTGCCTCAATCTTCTGATCTTGGGCATCCCTCAGAGCTGCACCTCCTTCCACCGGAATGGTGATTTTCTTTTGTCACAGCACAGACCAGGGCATCCATTTTCAGAAAACGGAACTGTTCCCTAGCTGTAGGATCCATAGAACATAACCCCGCTAAGGACTGTCCTCCTTTAAAATTAGCCTCAGGTGCACGCCTTTCCAATCCATTAGCTCTTGCAGAGCCTCATCCAGAGGAAAAAAAAACAAAACAAACCAGGACGCCTTCTACAAGCTAACCATAATAGAATCCTTTTTGGATTCTTAGCCGCTGCTGGCAGGGCCTCCTCACAACCAATGGCCTTTAGGTTCTGAAAAATCAAATCAGACATCTGGTCCCTGTGAAAAAGCCACGCATTGTCCTATGCAGCTCCACATGTGGGGGAATCTCCTAGTCTTCCAAGAACCCCAACTCCATCTAGGAGTCCTCTGAAGCAACACTTTCTTCAGCACGTCCACTCTGTTCCTTTTCTGCTTTACTTGTCTATGAGGGGAAGGAGGAGGATTCAAACACTTTAGAGGCCTCAAGGAGGGAGACTTCTGGCACAGGTGATAGGGAACCTGCACAGGACCCTTCCTGTCCTTGACAGAAAACCTGAAGGCTTTTGAAAAACTCCACCCATGAAATGGCTGAAAGATCTATTCCTGCAGTAAGCAAAACACATTCCAAGCCCAAACCAACAGGAATAGGCAGAACAGGCGGTGGGGAACGTTTCTCACCAGTCCTGGAAGAAGATGCTGCTACACCTTTCTCCTCCATTAGGGAAGCACCCTGAACACGATTCCCTAAGTTCCCCACAGGGACAAACTGTCCTGAAGGGACCTCTCCCTGTGCCTCAACACACCTCTGACAAATGCGGAGGGATCTCCTGGGGCTAATATCATATGGCAGGCAGAGCAAATGCGAAGCCTCTTCCTGCGCTGGTCCCTGGACCCCACACCTCTCATAACACGGTATAGCTTCTAAAATGGCTCCTATGCATGTTTCTCAGCAGCAGTGTAGTGTGCTGCCAAGCAAAATGGCACCAGCTGCCTGCTCCCTTCATTCGTCCGACTGCTCGCCCAGCCCACACAAAAATTAGCGCACAGACACCTTGCATTCTGACTGATGTGGCTCTCTGATGGCCAGGACACCCGCGCGGTCATAATAACCCGACCACAGCTGCACAGACTTTTTTTTTTTTTTTTTTTTTTTTTTTTTACACACACACACTCTAGACTTTCTCGGTCAGCTGTAACCAGAGGACGTCAACAGCCCACAGAGAGCACCAGAAAGCAGGGAACACCGTGCTGAGGTAGAGAAAAACAGCAGGGCTGAGCCCAAAGCCTCTTTACCCTACTGGAACTCTTCCACTTTCAGCAAGAAGGCTAGGGCACCAGCCTTCACCTGACTCCTGTCCAAGATACTCAAATGAGGGAGGGAACATTAGCTATCACCTCAGGTGGTCAGCCAAGTCACCTGCTCTATTCCTGACAGACCTACATCCACAAGCAAGGATGCATATTCACCATCTGCTGGAGTTGGATAATACTGGCAGATTGATGCTGTGCTGAACTATAAAGGAGGGATATCAGCAAGTCAGTGATCTCTGTCTCTATCTGCAGGTAGGAGTGCACAAAAGAAAATTAGGTCTTACCTTCGATAATTTTCGTTCCTGTAGTACCAAGGATCAGTCCAGACTCCTGGGTTTTGCCTCCGCACCAGCAGATGGAGACAGAGCAAAACTTGACAGGCTCTGCCATAAATACCAGGGTGCCACCCACAGCCTGTCAGTATTACGCAATGTCAAAGCAGAATAATTCCCAGCTGCCAACTAACTATATACATAAAGTTCAACTGGGGAACCCTCAGGTCACTACCCCCCAACCAGGAAGCTGACCCGAAAACAGCAAAAGACAGGAATAAGAATCTTCACAGCCCAAATGAATTAGAGCAGAATTAGAAACAGCGGACTCTCTGACTTAATGCAGAAGTGGGCGGGACTCTGGACTGATCCTTGGTACTATAGGAACGAAAATTATAGAAGATAAGACCCAATTTTCTTTTCCCTGTACGTACCGGATCAGTCCAGACTCCTGGGATGTACTAGAGCTCAAACTACTTGGGATGGGACCCAGAGAGGCCCGCTCTCAACACGCCTGCTCCAAAACTGCCCTCCCTGGAGTCCTGAACATCCAGCCGATAATGACGTGCGAACGTATGCTACGATTTCCAAGTCGCTGCTCTGCAGATCTCTTGTGGGGAGATCTGATGACACTCCACCCAGAAAGCCGCCTGGGAACGTGTAAAGTGCGCCTTTAGTCCCAAAGGCAAGGGTCGACCACCTAAAAGGTATGCGGAATTAATGGCCTCCCTTCAACCACCTCGAGATGGTGGTCTTGGATGCCATATTACCCTTTTTAGGCCCCTTCCAGAGGACGAAGAGGTGATCCGAAACCCGGAAGGCATTAGTTACTTCCAGAAAGTGTAGAAGGACCCTACGCACATCCAGTTTCTTCAAGTCCTTGGAAAAGGGATCCGACCTGTCGAGTTGCGAAAATGCCGGAAGCTCCACAGACTGGTTCAAATGAAAAGACGAAACTACTTTCGGAAGAAACGAGGGAACCGTCCGGTGACTAACTCCGGTCTCAGAGATCCGCAAGAAAGGTTCCCTACAAGACAATGCCTGAAGTTCAGAAACTCGCCTAGCCGAAGCGATTGCCACCAAAAATACTACCTTCAACGTAAGATCCTTCAGGGTCACCCTCTTCAGTGGTTCAAACGGTGGCACACTCAAGGCCTTTAGCACCACGTTTAGGTTCCAGGAGGGACAAGGAACAAGCAGCGGTGGGCGTAAATGCTTTGCCCCTTGAGAAAACGGGCAACATCTGGATGTGTTGCCAGCATCCCCCCTTCCACAGAACCACGTAAACAACTGAGGGCAGCCACCTGCACCCGTAACGAACTACAGGACAGCCCCTTGGCCAAACAGTCTTGAAGGAAGGCTAAAATGTCGGAAACGGAAGCCCGAGTAACCCAAATCGCCCGGGTAACACACCATGACTCGAAAACCTTCCAAACTCGAACATATGATAAGGAAGTCGAGGTCTTGCGAGACCGCAGAAGAATGGAGACCACTGCATCAGAATAGCCTTTACCTCTTAAATGGCACCTCTCAAACGCCATGCCGCTAGACAGAAGCGATCTACCTGATCAAAACAGACAGGCCATCTGTGAAGCAGATTCAGTAAGACCAGCAGATGCAGTGGCTCCTCTAATGCAAGATGGAAAAGGTCTGCAAACCACGGATGCTGTGGCCACTCGGGAGCCACCAGAATTACCTCCGTAGGGTGACTCTCTATTCGACGAAGGACCTTGCCGATCAGAGGCCAGGGGGGAAAGACAGATCGACGTCGGCCAGGTTAGTGCCAAGGTGTCCACCCCCTGCGCCCCGGTTCCCTGCGCCGGGCAAAGAAGCATGGAGCCTTGGCATTCTGAAAGGTCGCCATCAGAACCATGGCCGGCTGCCCCCATCTGTCGCAGATTATCTGGAACGCCCTGTCCACAAGCTCCCATTCTCAGGGGTCGAGCTGATGCTGACTCAAGAAGTCTGCGTGAATGTTGTCTACCCCTGCTATATGAGACGCGGCGATGCAGAGAAGATGCCGCTCCGCCCACTGAATCAACAGATGAGCTTCCAACGCCACCGGGTGACTCTGAGTCCCCCCCTGACGATTGATATAGGCTACCGTTGTTGCATTATCAGACAACACCCTGACCGACTTTCCCTGAATCAGGGGCAGAAAGGCCTGGAGTGCCAGATGCACCGCCCTGGTCTCCAAACGACTGATCGACCAGCGAGACTCGAGTGAGGACCAGAGTTCCTGTACTGACTTCCGCAGACACACCGCTCCCCAACTGGAGAGGCTCGCATCTGTGGTGACCACTGTCCATTCCGGTGCCACAAGCGAGACCCCCCGGAGAGGACTGTCCAAACACAACCATCCCAGGCTGGAACGTGCCACGTCCGTTAGAGGTAACAGGAGATGGAATTGCTCAGACACTGGACTCCAGCGGGAAAGCAACGCCGATTGTAATGGTCGCATGTGCACGAAGGCCCACAGTACCAATTCCAGCATCGAAGCCATGGAACCTATCAACTGCAGATAGTCCCAAACCGTTGGTGTCTGGTTCTGCAGCAAGGCCCTGACCTGGTGTTGTAATTTGTGACTGCGCTTGATGGAAAGAAAGACCTTGCCTTGTCCTGTATCGAATAAAGCTCCCAAAAATTCCAGTGACTGAGAGGGATTGAGGTGACTTGGATGCATTGACCACCCAGCCGAGGGAGTGCAACGATAGAACCCGCTGAATCGCTGAACAGAGCACCTCAGACTTTGCTCGATGTCCAGATACGGATGGACTAACAGCCCCGCCATCCGAATCTAAATAAAAACTGCTTGCTTTTTTTTTTTTTTTTTTTTTTATTATTACCTTGGAGCTGTCCCTCGACGGGTTCTGAAGCGGCCCGCTGGGGTGAGTGAGCCAGGCTCCCCGGTATCACCCCGGATGGGCTGTAAATGAACCCAGGGTCCTCGACCCTTAGCCCTAGCAAGCTGCTCGACTAGGGGGGATGGTCCCCTCAGGACCTGACAACCCCCTGGGAGCCAAGGACCGGCTCTAAGAACTGCTTCTTCCATAAGCTTTTTTTTTTTTTTTTTTTTTAAACTTAATGGAAAAGAAGAAAGCCACACAAAAACCACCTGACAGCCCTGTAAATCATCTTTTTTTTTTTTTTTTTAATCAATTCAGACTGTGGGAGGTGCACCCGGACCATCTGCTGGAGACAGAGTAATACTGACAGGCTGTGTCAAGTTTTGTTCTGTCTCCATCTGCTGGTGCAGAAGCAAAACCCAGGAGTCTGGACTGATCCGGTACATACAGGGAACCCACTTTTGTGGACTGGCAATGCATTTATCCACTGACCAGCAGGAAACAATCAATTTTAGAGATGTTAACGCATCGAGTAAGAAAGATGCCCTCTAGCTCTGCTAGAACAAATGTCAAACTCTACTGAGCATGTGCGAGGAACTGCACATGCTCTGTGATGCTCGGAGGTTCCCTCAATTTTTCTTTTGTGGATTGCAAGTTTGAGAGGTCTTCGCAGCACCAGGGAGCATATGCAATGAAAAATAGTCATAGTAGTAAGCACTCCAGCACCATGGTGATTCCAGATATTTGGCATTTTGTGACATCTACACTAGAAGATAAATGCATATATTTCCTATCACTATCCAATGACAAACTTTTGAATAATTACCAGTCATTCAGTATCAGATGGAAAATATTTTAATTGCATGGTTATACCATCTTCCTATTGCCAATAACTGATGCTTAGATTGGGAATGGAAGCACATCAATAAATGATAGGCTCTTATTCCACTCATATCCAGCTGCTTCCTTACTTGATGTAACAAAATACTGACATGAACAGATTTTGCAGGGTGAGATATAGAACACTGGGTGAAACAAGTAGGGTTTTCAATCCAAGCTACTTTCTTCTGCAAAGGCTAAACTTGCAAAGTTCTGCATTATACCACTCACATACCTTCTCGTACAGCGGGAATCTGTTCCGGAATTCCCTTTCCTCCTCTTCATCTTCGCTCATGCCACATCCATGACTCTTACTCCTGTATCTGTACAAACTGCTTTCTTGCTGCTCTCGCTCCTGGGCACAATGCTCCTGCTCGTCCCATTCATTTATGATGGCCTGGGAAGCAACAGAAATTTTCAGCTGGGACACCTAAATATCAAATAACCAAACCCCTTGTTTGGAGATATACAAACTTGTAGGACTGCCAATTAAAAACTCTAACTACCACCCACCAATATTGTTTGAGTTGCATCTTTCATGTGTCCTTATGACCAAAATTCTCTGCTCTAGACCCAATATACATTAACAAAAAACAGAAGCCCTAAAAACAGATATGTAGGCCACCTAGTTGATCCGCTCTCTCTACCTGAGCTCCAGCTTTAAGCTTAGTTTTCAATTCCCCAAAAACAGTCATTTGATTTAAAAAGCTTGAACTAAACTGATGCTCAAATTGAAAGCTAAATTTTTTTCCTTTCTTTTTGAATACAGAGCACTCAAAAAGCATTTGAGGAACATAAGAACATAAGAAAATGCCATACTGGGTCAGACCAAGGGTCCATCAAGCCCAGCATCCTGTTTCCAACAGTGGCCAATCCAGGCCATAAGAACCTGGCAAGTACCCAAAAACTAAGTCTATTCCATGTTACCATTGCTAATGGCAGTGGCTATTCTCTAAGTGAACTTAATAGCAGGTAAAGGACTTCTCCTCCAAGAACTTATCCAATCCTTTTTTAAACACAGCTATACTAACTGCACTAACCACATCCTCTGGCAACAAATTCCAGAGTTAAATTGTGCGTTGAGTAAAAAAGAACGTTCTCCGATTAGTTTTAAATGTGCCCCATGATAACTTCATGGAGTGCCCCCCTAGTCTTTCTACTATCCGAAAGAGTAAATAACCGATTCACATCTACCCGTTCTAGACCTCTCATGATTTTAAACACCTCTATCATATCCCCCCCTCAGTCGTCTCTTCTCCAAGCTGAAAAGTCCTAACCTCTTTAGTCTTTCCTCATAGGGGAGTTGTTCCATTCCCCTTATTTTGGTAGCCCTTCTCTGTACCTTCTCCATCGCAATTATATCTTTTTTGAGATGCGGCGACCAGAATTGTACACAGTATTCAAGGTGCGGTCTCACCATGGAGCGATACAGAGGCATTATGACATTTTCCGTTTTATTCACCATTCCCTTTCTAATAATTCCCAACATTCTGTTTGTTTTTTTGACTGCCGCAGCACACTGTACCAACATTTCAATGTGTTATCCACTATGACACCTAGATCTCTTTCTTGGGTTGTAGCACCTAATATGGAACCCAACATTGTGTAATTATAGCATGGGTTATTTTTCCCTATATGCATCCCCTTGCACTTATCCACATTAAATTTCATCTGCCATTTGGATGCCCAATTTTCCAATCTCACAAGGTCTTCCTGCAATTTATCACAATCTGCTTGTGATTTAACTACTCTGAACAATTTTGTGTCATCTGCAAATTTGATTATCTCACTCGTGCCAGAATACCCCAGGTGCTGAAGCTGGGGTATTTTGACATACCATAGAGCATCTGAAATTCGTTACATAATGCAAAGAAGAAATCAAGCATTACAGCTGGTAAGACAGTATCCTGTAGAGTGCTGTGAAAAACGTAACCCTAAGTCTAATAAGAATTACAAGTGTTTACCGTGATACAGGTAATTAAATAGAAATCAGTCATGTGTGTATGTGTGAGAGAAATAGTAAGTGAACCCCTAAATTTCCTTAGCAATTGTATATTAGAATTGGATAATAGCTGGGTAATTGGGTTACAAGTAAACCATCCTGCAGAGTAAATCTGTACAATGCAGTTTGGCCAGCCAATCCTATTATAAAAGTCCAAAAGATATTGAGTTTGATCTTTACCATAAAAGTTAGAGGAAAATAATCATGCCACAATCAAAAGAAATTTCAAAAGACTTAGGAAAGAGCAGTTGATGTTCATTTATTTGGAGAGGGTTACAAGACCATATCTGAACATTTCAGGTTCAATCCATTCACAGTCAGTCTACTAATAGAAAAAGTTGGAGTCTATAGTAACCCTACCCAGAAGTGGTCAACTTTGCCAAGATCACCCCAGAAGCAAGTCAGAAAATCATCCATGAACAAATAATTCCAGACTAACATCTAAAAGATCTGCAGGCGCACCTCACACAGCTGATGTGAGGTTTATGCTTCAGGAAAACACTGAAGGGAATGGTGTTCATGGGAGGATAGCTACAAAGAAACCACTGCTTTCTAAAAAGAACATTACAGTCTGCTTTAGGTTCACCTAAGAGCATCCCCATGATCAATTAAGAGTGCAGGAATTGTAAAGCTATATTAGTTGGTTGGACTGGCAGAATAGATAGGCCATTCGGTCTTTTTTCTGCCATAACGTTACTATGAATTGTAAGTGTTGTCCAGCAGATGAATAAAAAATTTGAACTTTTCAGTCATATCTTGTGTTTTTGTACTGCATATATCTGGGTTATTTTTTTGCTATGCTATTTTGATAATGTATGTTATTTTTGGAATCTTTGAATGAAACAGCTCTGTTTGGAACAATGGGCCAGAATTTCTCAAGGGTGAGATGTAAGGCTGGTCAACAGTTACAGGAAACGTCGACCGGACGTTATTACTGCTCAAGGAGGTGCCACCAGATTTTTTGTGTTCACATTTTTTCACACAAAGATATTTGTTGAATCTCTTAGTTGACAATCAAAATATATCCTTTTTCTGAGCTTTTTATTCAAAGAGGTTAATCTCTCTCTTATCATGCTAAGGGTTTCACCAATTTTCTCAGCAGTGTACATTTATTGCAGCACTTCAGTCCCCCAATATCTAGGCATAGTAATCATTGGAATCTTCAGAAAAAAATTAAAATATTTATCAATACAAATTTTGCTTAGTTATGGAACTAGAATCAAAAACTGATCCCTGGGGTTTTGCAAAAGGCAATGGCTCCTCCCCTCACCCATATGATGGCATCTACTTTGGACTTATTTTAGCTGGGAAAGTGGTTTAAATAAATACATCTATTTAAAGCATATTCTGGAGTCTTAGCAGAAACAAAATATGATGGCAGATAAGGATTGTAGTGCCCATTTAGTCTGCCCAATTTATATGCCACTCCATTGGTTAATGAAGTTGCCATAGGAACCTGTGGCCAAAGGAGACTTGAAATTTGTCATTTAAAGGAAAATTGGTTCTTACCTGCTAATTTTCGTTCCGTACCATGGATCAGTTCAGACCCTGGGTTATGTCACCAATTCAGCAGGGGGAGGCAGAGAAAACATTTTAATGACTGACGTATACCCTGGAGCACCACCTACAGTCAATCAGTACTGAGCAGTATCAAAGCAGAAATTTAACTACTAACATTAACTAGCAATCTAAATAGGAGAACGAATTTCCAACTCACAAATCCTAAATGGAAGCAGAATCCCCCCAAAAAATCTTGGGAATAAACAAGAAAATATTAAGAAAAATAGACAGCATGAAAGGCGGTTTAATCACCCAAACAGTGAACGAGCGGGCTCTCCGAAAAGACAAATATAATACACAGACATAAAGGGTGGGTGTCTGGACTGATCCATGGTCCTACAGGAACGAAAATTAGCAGGTAAGAACCAATTTTCCTTTCCCTGTACGTACCTGGATCAGTCCAGATCCTGGGATGTACCAGAGCTGATTCAATTAGGGTGGGACCCAGAGAGTCCCGCTCGGAGAACACGCTCTCCGAAGGCTGCCGAACTTGGAGTGTGAACATCCAAGTGGGAATGACGAGCTAAAGTATGCAACGACTTCCAAGTCGCTGCATTACAAATCTCCTGAGGAGAAACTGATATTCTGCTCAAGAGGTAGCCTGTGACCTAGTAGAATGCGCTCTCAACCCTTCAGGAAGGTCACGAGCTAGAAGATAAGCTGAATGAATTGTCTCTTTTATAACCAACGAGCAATTGTAGCCTTCAAAACCTTATGACCTTTGCGAGGGCCACTCCACAAAACAAATGATCAGACAATCGAAAATTGTTTGTAACTTCAAGATAACGCAACAGAGCTAGTCGTACATCCAATTTTTTAAGATCCCTAGAGGAAGGATCCAAACGATCTAAAGACGGAAAAGCCGGAAGCTCTATGGACTGATTTAAACGGAAAGAAGATACTACCTTAGATAAAAAAGATGGTACAGTCCGTAATGAAATTCCTGTATCAGAAATTCTAAGAAAAGGCCAGCAACTCAAATTCTACGAGCTGAAGAAATGGCCACAAGAAACATCACCTTCAATTTGAGATCCTTCAAAGTCGCATGATTAAGGGGTTCAAAGGGAGCCGAACACAGAGCCCTAAGAACCAAATTCAAACTCCAAGCAGGACAAGGATTCCGAAATGGAGGACGTAGATGTTGCGCACCTTTGAGATAACGCGCTACATCCGGATGCGCAGCCAAGGATAATCCCTGAACCTTACCACGAAAACATCCAAGCGCTGCCACTTGTACCCGTAAGAAACTACAGGACAAACCCTTGGCTAATCCGTCTTGTAAAAAAGATAAAATATTAGATACAGAAGAGTGAACTGGATCTACTTGATGCTTACTACACCAAGATTCAAAAACCTTCCACACCCTTGCATAAGCCAAAGATGTAGAAGGTTTTCTAGAATGCAATAAAGTAGTCACTACAGCATCTGAATAACCTTTATTCTTTAACCTACACATCTCAAAAGCCATGCCGCTAGAGAGAAGCGTTCGACCTCTTCCAAACAAACTGGATCCTGAGAGAGAAGGCACGGAAGATCTCGAAATCGAAGGGGACCATCCAGTGCTAGTCTGACCAGATCCGCGAACCACAGACGGCGTGGCCACTCTGGAGCCACTAAGACAACATCGACTTGTTGAACTTCTATCCGACGCAAAACCTTGCCGATCAGAGGTCAGGGAGGGAACACGTAGAAAAGAACATCCCTTGGCCAAGGAAGTACCAGAGCATCTACTCCTTCCGCTCCTCTTTCCCTCCTGCGGCTAAAGAACAGAGGTGCTTTGGCATTCTGAAATGAGGCCATGAGATCCATTGCCGGAATGGACCATCTGTTGCATATCATTTGATAGGCTTCCCCGCACAGTTCCCACTCGCCTGGGTCGAGATGATGCCGACTGAGAAAGTCGGCTTGAATGTTGTCCACCCTGGCAATGTGTGAGGCTGCGATGCTGAGCAGATGTTGCTCCACCCAGGCGATCAGCTGTTGTGCTTCCTGAGCTACCAGGAAGCTTCGGGTTCCTCCCTGACGGTTGATGTTCACTACGTGGTTGCATTGTCGGAAATAACCCAAACCAACTTCCCGCAAAGGAGAGGTTGAAGAACGATGAAGGCTAAACGAACCGCTCTGGTCTCTAAAAGACTGATCGACCACTGCGCTTCTTCTTCGGACCACTGACCCTGGACAGATGTATTCTGACATACCGCTCCCCAGCCTGAAAGACTGGCGTCGGTAGTGACCGCAGTCCATTCCGGAATCTCTAGCGGTACACCTCGTTGCAGATTCGCTGTCTGTAACCACCAATCTAGGCTGGAACGAGCCGTCTCCGTAAGACGAAGGGGAAGGTGGTATAGTTCTGAAACTGGATTCCAGCGTGAAAGCAATGCAGACTGAAGTGGTCTCATGTGCGCAAAGGCCCAGGGAACCAACACCAGAGTAGAGGTCATTGAACCTAAAACTATCAAGTAATCTCGCACACAAGGAATAGGAATAGACTAAGTCTCGAATTTGTGATTGAATCTTGAGAAGGCGATGCTCCGGAAGGAACACTATCCCTTGACGAGTGTCGAACTGTGCACCCAAAAACTCATGAGATTGGGAAGGTAATAGGTGACTCTTGTCTTCGATGATCACCCAGCCTAGAGACTGCAAAAGGCTGATTACCCTGTTGATTGTATAATAACAAAGAGATTCCGACTTCGCTCGAATCAACCAGTCGTCCAGGTACGGATGTACCAACAAGCCCTCCTTCTTGAGTTGAGCGGCCACCACAACCATTATCTTGGTAAATGTTCTGGGAGCTGTAGCTAATCCAAACGGGAGAGCCCTGAATTGATAATGTTGCCCTAGAATGCAAAACCTGAGAAACATCTGATGATCGGATCGAATGCAGATATGAAGATAAGCTTCTGTGAGGTCGAGAGATGCTAGAAATTCTCCTCTCTGAACCGAAGCTATGACAGACTGAAGAGTCTCCATCCGGAACTTTGGAATCCTTAGACAACGGTTGACCCTCTTGAGATTGAGAATGGGACAAAAGGTTCCTTCCTTTTTGGGAACAATGAAGAAAATTGAATAACGACCTTTCCGATGTTCTGATGTTGGAACTGGAACTATAGCTCCTAGGTCGCTTAAAAGCTGTAGCGAGTCTTGGATTATGAGACGCTTTTGTAGGGAAGAACACGGTGAAATCAGGAACAGGTGGTGAAGCCGAACAAAATCTAAAGCGTAACCTTGATTTATCACTGATAGAACCCATTGATCTGACTTACATCTGGCCCATTCTCCGTAAAACAGAGACAACCTGCCCCTTATGACGGGAACCGGAGAAAGGACCGGCCTTATCTCATTGGACAGACTTTGTGCCTCCTAAGACTTAGGAAGTTCCAGGTCTACCAAAGCGGAGGCCACGAAAGGACTGAGACCAATTCTGTTGTCTACCTGAAGACTGTTTAGCTGGAGGAGCCGACGGATGAGAAGAACAAAATCTTCTGTTAGACAGAAAACGAGCGCGAGATGAAAAAGAGCTTCTAGGTCTAGGGCGGTCCTCTGGCAATTTGTGAATCTTATTTTCCCCTAGGGACAAAATTAAATCTTCCAATTCCTTACCAAATAATTTTCCCTTGAAGGGTAAAGCCCCTAATTAAGCTTTGGAGGATGCGTCTGCAGAACAATTCCTTAACCAGAGAAGTCTGCGAGCCAATACAGAAGCAACGATAGAGCGAGTCAAGGTCCTAATGAGATCATAAAAAGCATCTGCACTATAAGCAACTGTAGCTTCCAGTCTACCAGCCTGAGCAACTTCCTCTTCAGAGAGGGAAGAATTGTTTTGTAAAGCCTGAACCCATCTTAGTCCAGCTTGCAAAGCCAAGCTACTGCACATGGCCGCCCACACACCAAGAGCAGAAACCTCAAAAATTCACTTAAGCTGAACCTCCAGCTTACGATCTTGGAGATCTTTAAGAGCCGTAGCCCCAGTTACTGGAAAGTTTTTTTTTTAGTGACGGCTGAAACAGCAGCATCCACCTTAGGAAATTTTAAAATTTCCAAAGCTTCCTCAGGTAATGGATACAATTTTTCCATGGCTGTACTACCTTAAGCCCCAACTCAGGAGTACCCCACTCCCGGCACATAAGGTCAGAAAGAAAGATGAAAAGGAAATGTTGTGGGACCTCTAAGGCCAAGCAACGTCACCCATCCAAGAATCCTTCACTGGAGCCTCGAGACCCAATTCCAGTAAAATTGCTGGAATTAAGGGACTAAGTTCCTCTCTTCTAAACAGGCGGACTACTGAAGAAGAAAAAATTGTCTGATCCGGACCCGGACGAAGGGGATGCTTCGGAGCTGACCCCACTCCCAAATCCGTGGGACTAGCCCTTTTAGAGGAATGTGGCTTTAACATCTGTTCAGAAGAGAGACTTATGTCTCATGAAATTTCTTAGATTTGTAAGCTTTGCGAAGAAAACGAAGAAAATCCCCTGAAAAGGCAGAAGAGGAAGAAGAATCTGAAATCTCCTCTAGGCTTTCAGCCGATAAATATGGCCCTGTTTCGTGCAACTTGTCCCCCTCAGGAACTGCCGGCTGCAGCGACAGCGGAGGGCGGGTCAGAAGCACCCTGAATAGCTTGTTGTGTCGCCACCCTCAAAGTAGACAGGAGTGCCTCATTTCCCGCACTGCAGCAAAATGAGTCTGGGGCAGGAGAGCAGCTGGGCCGAGGTTTTGGGGCCGCGCGAAGTGGCAGAGTCCCTTTTGTTATCGGCTAACTTGATGAACCTCCCCCCCCCGGGGAGACAGGATGAACAGAGACTCTCCCTGGAGAGACACGCGCGCGCATCTCCACAAGTGCGGCAGGCCGCGCCTCGCGGCATTATAAAGAAAAACGGCTCAAAATAAAAAGTATGAAATAAACTAAAAAACTAAAAGAAACCCCGGCGAAAAACAAAGGCACGGGCCCACCGAACACCAAAAGGTAAGTAAACAACAATTCAGCTGTCAAGAATTATTTTTATTTTTTTTTACCTGACCAAAACGCCGCGGCCCCCAGGAGCTGCTCCAAGTAGGGTGAGTGAGCCAGGCCCCCCGGTATCACCCCTGCCAGGAGTGGTTGCTGGGTTCAAAATCTCCCCAACTCCGGCAGCCTCAAAAGCCAGGAGGGATAGTCCTCCCAGGACTTGGCAACCTCCCGGGAGGCAGTGAAACGGCTGTGAAGAAAAATAAAACTTTTTTTTTTTAAAATAACTTAAATGAAAAGAACAGACTCTCTTCAAAAGAAAAAGAAAGCCTGCAAAAAATTAACTCCTAAACTACCTGACTAAAAAATAAACTACCATAGACTGCAGGGGTTAGGGACATCCACCTCTGCTGGGAGACAGAGAAATACTGATTGACTGCAGGTGGTGCTCCAGGGTATACGTCAGAGTCATTAGAATGTTTTCTCTGCCTCCCTCTGCTGGATTGGTGACATAATCCAGGGTCTTGACTGATCCAGGTACGTACAGGGAAAGCACTCTTTCTGATAACATAACTTCAGCCCAGAAAGTAAGTGAACTGCAAGGTCTAGTAACCTATTCTCCGTGCATCCAAATATTTAAAAATTGGGTATTATGCACTCATCCCAAGTTTTTGCTGAAGATAGTCTCAATTCCATCTAAACCAAATGTTTATATTACCAACTTTTTTTTACCAAAACCACATTCAATACCAATGGAGCAAGCTCTTCATACACTGGACTGTAGAAGAGCACTTAAACACTAAACCTAGAAAAGATTGAATTGCTTAAGTAAACATCTCAGCTTTTCAATTTTTCAGCAAAAGTAAGAAAGGAAACATCACCAAGTTTGCTTTCCCAATGTCTTTATAGGAAAATTAGTTCTTACCTGTTAATTTTCGCTCCTGTAGTACCTCGGATCAGTCCAGACCATGGGTTGAGCCTCCTTTCCAGCAGGTGGAGACAGACCAAAACTGAAAGGGTATCCTATATGAAGACTGAGCCTACCCTGTAGCCCTTCAGTATAACCATTGTCAAAGAAGAGAAGATAAACACCATGGAACAAGCAAGTAACAGAAGAACTCAAGCAAACCATAAGAGAACTCTGAAAATATTGAACTAGGAACCACAGTGAATAAATGAATGAACTCCATGTATGGACACACTTGCATGAATGCCCACAATCATCACATGGATGCTTCCGGTGCCTCCAATGAGGACATACATAGCATAAGGATCTTCGCATGGACAGGATGATAGAAAGGGAAGGGCGTCTGGACTGATCCGTGGTACTACAGGAATGAAAATTAACAGGTAAGAACTAATTTTCCTTTCCCTGTACGTACCCGGATCAGTCCAGACCATGGGATGTACCAAAGCTTCCCTAGACAGGGTGGAATCTTGACAGGCCCGCTCGAAGTACCTGCCACCCAAAAGAACCAAAAACTGGCGCGTGAACATCAAGGCGGTAGTGTCGAGCAAACGTACGCAGAGACTTCTAGGTAGCTGCCCTGCACATCTCCTGCGGGAAGACAGACTGACTTTCCGCCCAGGAGGGCCGCCTGAGAATGCAAGGAATGGGCCTTGATGCCCTCTGGGACCGGGCATCCCTGACAGATATAAGCCGACGATATCGCTTCCTTCAGCCAGCGAGATATCTTAGTCTTAGAGGTCTGGTTGCCCTGGTTGGGGCCACTCCATAAGACAAAGAGATGATCCGACACTCGGAAGTCATTAGTTACCTCCAGGCAGTGCATGAGAATGCGTTTCACATCCAGACGGCATAGGTCATTCTTGCCAGGGCTTGCAATGTCCACAGAAGAGAACGCGGGGAGCTCGACCGACTGATTGACATGAAAAGAAGACACGACCTTCAGTAAGAATGACGGGACAGTCTTGAGCGAGACCCTGGAATCCGAAAAACGTAAGAAAGGCTCGCGGCAAGACAATGCTTGGATCTCAGACACCCGTCTGGCGGAGCAAATAGAAACCAGAAATACAATCTTGAGCGTCAAATCCTTGAGGGTGGAACGGCGAAGGGGCTCAAAAGGGAGCCTGACAGAGCGCCCGAAGGACCAAGTTCAAACTCCACGAGGGACAAATAGGATGCAACGATGGCTTCAAGTGTTTGACCCCTTTGAGGAAATGGACAATATTCGAGTGAGACGCAACCGCGTGGCCATCGAGGCTTCCCAAAAGAGAACAGAGGGCAGACACCTGAACACGGAATGAGCCAAAGGAGAGACCCTTAGAGAGACCTCGCTGGAGGAACGAGAGGACAAGCGAGACTGGGGCCGAACGTGTCGTAACGCCTGCTTCCACGCAGGCCAGCTCGAAAACCTTCCAGACCCGGACATAGGCAAGGGAAGTGCAAGTTTTGCGGGCCCGCAAAATAGTGGAGATGACGTCCTCAGCATATCCCCTCCGCCTTAGCCGTTCAAAAGCCAAGCTGCAAGACAGAAGCGATCCGCCTAGTCGAAAAAAACAGGACCTTGACTGAGAAGGTGTTGAAGATGGCCTAGGCGAAGAGGACCGTCCGACGCCAGGTTGACTAGATCCGTGGAACCACGGTCTGCGGGGGCCACTCAGGAGCTGCGAGAATGACCGGGCCTCTGTGAAGCTCTATGCGTCTGAGCACTTTCCCTATAAGGGGCCACAGAGGGAACACGTACAGCAGGACGTTGCTCGGCCATGGAAGGGCAAGGGCATCCACCCCTTCCGAGTAGTGTTCCCGCTAGCGGCTGAAGAACCGGGGAGCCTTGGCATTGTTCAGAGTTGCCATCAAGTCCAGGTGCGGGGGACCCCACCCGTCGATAACGAGGGACATGGCGTCTGACAGCTCCCACTTGCGCTGATGACTTAAGAAGTCGGCTTGAACGTTCTCGTTGCCCGCTATGTGGGAGGCCGCTCCGTCCACGCGAGAAGACGACTTGCTTAGAGGGCCACCAGGCGACTTCTGGTGCTCCCTTGGTGATTGATGTACGCCACGGTGGTAGAATTGTCCGAGAGTACTCGGACCGCCCGTCGCCGAAGTAGAGGGAGAAAGTCCTTGAGTGCTAGACGAACCGCCTGGGTCTCCAGGAGGTTGATGTGCCAGAGAGACTGGGCTGGGGACCAGTGCCCCTGCGTGGTCTGAGACTTACAAACCGCTCCCCAGCCGGATAGACTGGCATCCGTCGTGACTACCATCCACTGCGGGGTCCGAAGGGACATTCCACGGAGGAGGTGCTTGAGAGAAAGCCACCATGATGGCAGAGTCTGAAAGCGGGAGCTGCATCTGAAACTGCTCCAATACCGGCTGCCAACGAGCCAGCAAGGCTCTCTGTAACGGTTGCATATGTGCAAACGCCCAGGGGACCAGGTCGATTGTGGAAGCCATGGTCCCCAGGACCTGCAGATAATCCCACGCCGTGGGGAGAGGCATGGAGAGGAAGCCCTGGAGCTGATCCATCAACTTGAAAGCTCTCGAGTCCAGGAGTAAGACCTTGCCGATGCGGGTATGAAAGCGAGCCCCCAGGAACTCCAAGACCTGAGGTGGATGGAGATTGCTTTTGAAGAAGTTGACTATCCAACCTAGGGACGAGAGAAGAGAGAGTACACGGTCCACTGCCTGGAGGCATAGGGTCTCCAACTTGGCCCGGATTAACCAATCGTCCAAGTACGGGTGGACCAGGACACAGTCCTTCCAGAGGGCTGCCGCCACCACCACCATCACCTTGGTAAATGTGCGTGGTGCCGTGGCAAGACCGAAGGGCAGGGCCCTGAACTGGAAGTGCTGACCCAAGATGTGGAACCGGAGGAACCTCTGATATTCGGGACTGATCGGTATATGCAGGTAGGCTTCTGTCAGATCGAGTGAGGTCAAGAACTCTTCGGGATGTACTGCCGCTATCACCGCCTGAAGGGTTTCCATCCGGAAATGGGGCACTTTGAGAGCCCGCTTGACCCTCTTGAGATCCAGGATGGGACGAAAGGAGTCGTCCTTTTTCGGGACCACGAAGTAGATAGAGTATTGGCCGGCGCCGCGTTCCGCCACCGGAACCGGGCAGATGGCCCCCAGCCTCTGAAGTCTAAGAGTCTGGGTCACCACGGCCCGCCTCTGGTGGCCGCACGGAGACACCATATACAAGTCCGGGATGTCGCCAGCAAACTCTAAAGCATAGCCTTTGTCTATTGTTTCGAGGACCCACTGGTCCGACGTGATCTTGGCCCATTCCTCCATGAACAGGGACAAATGACCATCTAAGTTGGGAAAGGAGGGATGGGCCGGCAGATTCTCACTGGGAGGCGGGCTTGGGTGCAGGACGGTGGGTAGCTGCATCTCTAAAGGGCCGACGGCCCCGAAAAGACTAGGGCCAAGACTGGGCCCGAGAAGAATTTCCCCTATGGAAGGCGCTCCTTGCTCTAGGGTTATAGTGGCGTTGACCCCGGAAGCGGGTACGAGTAGGGAAGAAGGATCTAGCCTGTTTCGTGTGGTCCTCAGGCAACTTATGGACCTTGTTCTCCCCCAAGGATTTAATAAGCTGGTCCAGATATTCGCTGAAAAGCAACTTACCCTTAAAGGGGAGAGTTCCCAGCTGTGCCTTAGAAGACGAATCAGCCACCCAGTGTCGGAGCCAGAGGAGCCATCTGGCCGATACCACCGAAGCCATCGCCTTTGCCTACACCCGGAACAAGTCGTATAGGGCATCCACCCCATATGCTATGGCGCCTTCCAACCTGTCGGCCTGCTCTGCCTCTGCAGACGGGAGGTCTTGGGTGCTGAGTATTTGTTGGATCCACCTAAGGTTTGCCCGCTGCATGAGACTGCTGCAGATGGATGCCTGAACACCCAAGGCCAGGACTTCAAAAATGCGCTTGAGATGGAATTCCAGCTTGCGGTCTTGGACATCCCATAAGGCTGTAGCCCCCACGACTGGAATAGTGGTATACTTGTGACCGCGGTCACAGAGGAGTCCACCTTAGGCATTCTCAATAATTCAAAACACTCCTCCAGGAGGGGATAAAGTTTTTCCATGGCCCTCCCGACCCGGAGGCCCGCCATTCCCTTAGAAGCATTAATTTGTGCATGGAATGGAAGGGAAAGAGCACGGGAGGGCCCTGAGCCCCACCAGGACCGGGTCAGAGGAAGCTGGCATCGCTGCCGAGAACTCGTCCACTGGGGACAGTCAATCCCCAATTCCTGTGAGATGAAGGGGAGAAGCGGCTCCAGTTCCTCCCTGCGGAAGAAACTGAGAACCCGGGGGTCATCCCCTCCGGTGGGGGGTGGGGGGAGTGTCAGCCGAATCTGGGTCCTAGTCTGGATCCTGGGCAGGCAGGGGGGCCCTGAACCATTCAGACCCGGGTCGCCCCCTGCCCGTCAGGAGCTGCAGGGGAGAAAGGGACAGAGAGACGAGGAACCTTGGCCGGAGGGGGGCCGCTTCTTCCTGCAAACTCGCTAAATAGGATTTGTGCAGCAAAAGCACAAAGTCAGTGGAAAAACGGGTCCCAACGCCCCCCCGGGGGGGGGGGGGCCAGAGTCCGGTAGAGGAGAATGTGTGGGGCTCAAATTGGGGGGGGGGGGGGGGCCCACAAAAAAAAAAATCGGGTCAGGGGCTTCAGGGAGCTCCGATAAAGAAACCGGAGAAAAACCCAAAATGGCTGCCATTCCCATGGTTTGACGGCCCAGGAACAGCGGGGGAAAACGTTTTCGCGGCTTGGTCTGGGTCCCGGAGGAACCTCCCCCCCCCCCAGGCAGGCAGCATGAACAGAGCCCCTCCCGCGAAAGCCTGACCGAGGAATCCCCGCAGGTTAAACACATCAGAGATCGTGGCATGGCTGCTGGGTGGGGAGGGGCAGCACTAAAATAAGCTGAGCTGCCGGTGCTGAAGGAGCGGAGGAACAGAATGAACAGTGCACGCTCAATTCACTCTCTCAAGCTGCAAAAGTAAGTAGGGAAGGCAGGAGCCTTCTGTTAATCTTATCAGGGACTCCTCTGGTAAAAATCACTTATTTAATTTGGGTTGGTTTTGTGTTTTTTTTTTTTAACAAAGGTCCCTGTCAGCAGCTACAAAACCATGGATCCCAATGAAGGGAGAGCAGTACAGAAAAGGAGAGAGGGAGCTGAACAGGGGGAGTGACTGGCACCACCAATTTTCACCCCTGCAGCTGAGGATCACCGGGAAAAGGGAGCCTAGGCTATATAAAACAAGGGGCCAAGCCCCCTAGGCCCCCGCAAGAGTGAGGAATCAGGGACTGTCTCCTGTGAAGGATCCACAGAGTTCACACTTTTTTTTTTTTTTTAAAACAATAACTCAGAAATACTTGCTTGATCCAAACAGATAGACACATAGAAGGAAAACACACCCAGAAGGGACAAGCAGAAGTTAACAGGGAACCACAGGGTGAGCTGTTCCACCTGCTGGAGACAGACAAATACTGAAGGGCTACAGGTTAGGCTCTGTCCTCATATAGGATACCCTTTCAGTTTTGGTCTGTCTCTACCTGCTGGATAGGAGGCTCAACCCATAGTCTGGAATGATCCGGATACGTACAGGGAACATCATTATGAGATACGATAATGTCATAATCTACACCAGATCAAGGCTGAAAGCTGTTGCCACAAAATTAACCCATCTGAACTCCTCATCTGTGCAGGACATCTGCAAAGCAGCAACATGGTCATCTATGCTTATTTTTATTCAACACTATTCTTTGGGACAAGAATCTCGTGAAGAAAGTAAATTTGGACAGTGCATGCTAAGTAACATTCTAATATGAATGCCAACTTCCTACTCAATAGCCATGGGTTAAAAAAAAAAAAGGGAAAAAATATAGCAACCCTTAACTGAGGAGTCCCAACTTGTGTGGCTCGTTTGTTCTGCTGTCCATGGACAGCATCTGTTACAGGTAAGCAACTTTGCTTTTTCCATGGACAAGCATAACAACCAACCACACAATCATTCACTCCACCCCAGGAAGTTGTACAAAGCTAGGAAATAGCCTAAGGGAGAGGTGCGCAGTGACATTAGCATGAGAGTTCCCAAGCATGCCCAAAATGGACTCAAAGTTTCTGGGCTAGGAGAGAATAAAGGCAGACTCAGCACTGTCTGATGACATCCCCCACTTTGGTAGTTCAATTAACTGCCATACACCATAATAGCACCCTCCACAGAGGAGTATGCACCAAAATTATGGCGTTTAAATGATGGTGTTCCCAGTGGACGCCATCATTTAAAGAAAGAAGACAGAAGAGGACATATGTTTCCTGCTCTCCACCCTTTGGGCCTGGGCCCCTGTTTTGGGCCTTGGCCTATTCCCTATGACCGATGGTTGGCTTTTTTTGATTTTTAAAATGTAACAAAATTCCAACATTTTGTCAGAATTTAATCATTTCGTTTTGACAACAAACCAAACAAAATACATTTCATTACTTCCTATTTCATGTCTCCTGAATACATATCCCTAGTATTGTATGGATTTCCTTTGAGGGTTAAACCCCCCCCCCCCCCGATGCTAGCCTTTGTGGAGTCTGCTGCATTTGTTTCTGTTGTCAAATATGACTTCTGTCTCTGTGTCTGCTGCTATAAAATTATTGGTCATTGCTTGAAATATGAATACAGGATATATCTTCTCTGAATAAAGGTCTCTTGTATGTGTTTGTCATTGATACCTTCTCTGCAAGAAGTATTCATCTGAGATGTGGATAATGACTGGCATGCAGTGCTTTGATTTTTGATTGATTCTACTGTTGATTTTATCTCTGAAACACTATGGATCCCTAAAGGCTAGAGGATGAGCATGAAGAAGAGTGAATGGGGGTAACTTGCTGGTGTGGTGGTTACTACCCTTAACCAATAAGCTTTCATACTGTTGATGCAATTCCATCATTGCTATCTGCTTCAACAGCAGGGGGGAAAAGAGGAAAAGGGGAATTATATTCAGACAGCAACCAACAAGGACATTGAATTTTTACAACCTGGTAAAACAAATAAGAACAGGGGTAACTTGCTGATGCAGCTGTTACTACCCTTAACCAGTAACCCTGATACTTTTGATGCAACTCCAACATTGCTCTCTGCTTCAATAGCAAGAGGTAAAGGGAAATTGGATCCCAAAACAGCAAACAAGGGCCCTGACTTTGATGGTCTGGAAAACTAATATGTATAGAGGTTACTTGTACGGCGCAACAGATACTTGTATGGAGCAGCAGATACTACCACAAGCTTGCTGGGCTGACTGGTTGGACTGTTTGGTCCTTTTCTGCCGTCATTTCTATGTTTCTCCTACACATGGGATGTCCAACTTTTCATGGACTTCTTCCCTCACTCCAGAAGCCTGCAGCCTCCCACTACTATGCCTGATGTGGAAATCTGGTTGTATCAAGAGTCATAGATGGAATGGTGATATGTCTTGCACATTCTATCTTTGTCTTGTGCCCTTCATGACTTCAGTGAACTGTTTTGATCACTGTTCTAGTACTTTATCTGCATGATTTTTTAGCCTTTGTAGATTGTTGAAGAGGTATTGGATCTGAAATTGATCAATTCTAGATTGTAATGTTGCACCTTGGAAGACTTTCTTACCAATTAAGTCAAGTATCTTTTGGTCTATCTCTGGAGAGGATATGTCTTGGAGTTTTAGGCATTCCTCATCGATTCAGCAATAAGTGAGTCATGAGAAAATTAGACTGTGTCCTAGACTTTTTTGTATCCTATACTTGAGATCCACATTTTTTGCTACAGGCGTAATGGAATAAGGTGTTCTACATATTTTTCACTGCACATCCAATTGTGCTTGATGCAAAGGGGCAAACAAAATTGTCTTTGTGGTTGTAAGCACTGTAGAACGCTTTGCAAGTCAGTGATGGCTTCCTCCTCTTCTTGAAGATTGAAGAGTATAGCTTCAAACATCTTTTGTATAAACAATGGATAGGTGGTATCCTCTGGTGGTATCTTTGCTCCATTTGGCTCTAGAGATGGGTCTGAGGAAGATCTGGAGAATGGCCTCTGGGTATATATTCTAAGTCATCATCAGAATATTGAGAATTTTCTGAATTTGATATAATATCGTGATAGTATTCCTTCCTCTGAAGATATCTCAATGGTTTCCTCTAGTGGTTTGTACTCTGCTTTTACAAAAGACGACTGAGGAAGCTTAGATCTTAGCTCTTGTCTTAAGCATTCCAAAATGGGTCTTCAAAATATTGGTTCACTGTGCAGTAATTTCTTCATATAAACATTAACGAAATCTGTTAGAGCTTCTGCACTAATGTATGGCAATCTGAAAACTAAGGAAAAAGTTTTGGTTCCTTTTTATTCACAGAAGGAAGCCCTGCAGGTTTAACATGATGCTTATGAATCCAGACAATTCTATAGTATGCTTGTGCTTAGTTTTTTCAATTTCTATGCTCCTGCACAATTCTTTCTTGGTGCTGGTTTTTCAGCACTGTGTATTCTACGTTTCAAAGTTCTTGAACTTCTTGGCACTGACTGAGTGGGCGCCAATAGTTCTCTGATTCTGCACCATTTTCTATCTACCTTGAGGTCTCTGCACAAACACGCTTTGGCATCGACCGTTCTGTGCCATTATTATATGATGCCGATTTGCCATGGTGCTTCGGTGCAGGAGATGCAGCCCCTTGATCTCTCGGCATAGACGACATGCCTTGTGATTTTTTTGAACTTGAAGTATCCATTGATGGGGATCGTTCCATTTTCCTATGATGTTTAGACCTCCAATGAGCCCCTTAAGGTCATATTTCAGCTTGAGGTCCTAGTTCCTGGAGGACATTCTGCCACAGGGGCCAAAAGTCATGCTGTCATGATCTGGGCATAAGCAACAAAAACACCATTTATATTGGTCTGCTGAAGCCATCTTATGGTGGCATTTTTTTTTTGCAAGTTTTAAAAGGGTTTTTCCCCTTTCTTTCTGAGGGAGATCTTGAAACCAAAATTGTCAATGTGCAATGTGAGAGGAGAGAAAATTCTGACCTTTTGTGAACAGGATAAAATTAGATTGAGGGAGAGATGTGCGGCAATGTCCAGAAACGACCAGCAGGGACTCAGAGAAGTTTCTAGGCTAAGGGAAAATAAAGGCTGACTTGATGCTGCTGGATGACATCACCCCAACTTGTGTGGCTCATTTGTTATGCTTATCCTGGAAGAATAATCTAAACAGCTACCAATACTAGCTTGGTTGTTTTCTAAATATCTGGCCAAATATATACCCTATGAAGCCTGACAGACAGATCCAATTGTATGGTTGCCTGCATTTCCACTAGGGCATCTGACTTTTCATATTACCCGCTTTGCCCACTGGCCATTCATTGGGCAGTCTCAACATGCATTATTGAATCATTTAAGTAGGATATTGCAACATGAGCATGCTTCTATTTCATTTTGTTTGCAGCTAAGCGTCCTCTCTGCTTATTCCATGCTCTCTTAGGTATCAGCCTTTTAGCTTTCACCACAGACTGCAAAAGTATTCCAGAGCTACTACCCTTTCCAAGAAAAAAAAAAATATGTGGTGTGATTTTGTTCTTGAGTCTACCTCCTCAGAGCTTCATATCCTGATCTCGTTCCTAGAACTTTCTTCGCACTGAGAAAGGTTTACTACATAACTTTCAGGTGTTTGAATGTTTCTCTCATCTCTTTCCCATTTCTACTCTCAAGTATACATATTTCGATCCTTAACACCTCCCTATTAGCAATTATAGGTGTCCTTACACAAATAGAGTGCTTACAAGCCATTTTTTTTTAGTTATAGTTTATGAGTCTGAGAATATGTTTTAACAGAACTATTGATGAATTATCACAGCCATTTGTACAGATGATTGTTATCCCAAAGCGAAGTATGTGCTATTTTAAAAAAGGACAAGGTTGTATTTCCATTGAATTTGGTCTAATTGGCGGGAATAACTTAAATTGGATCATATTTCTAGAGGTAATTGGCAGTGACTACTTGTGGTTTGCTCTGATCCTTTGCTTGTGAATGTGGAAGCAGTATGAATGTGTTTGCCTACCTGTTTATTGTTTTATGGGCCTAAAACATCTTCTATCACCATGAATACAGTCAATGCTAGAGGTCAAATATGACACAGAACCTCTATGCTTACTTTAATACAGCAGCTTTCCTGGAAAGAGACCTCCTCAGGATGTCATGTTTAACAAGGACGGGTAAGATCTAGCTAACCAATCACTAGGATGGTTATGTTGGACAACCTAAGACAGCGGCATGGCCCTGAGTGCGATGATTATCCCCCATCAAGAGGAAAAAATGAAAATATAGGCTGTTTGTTAATTGCTGCTTTAAAAGAAAAAACTACCTCATGTGTTAACAAATACCTGGAACAAGAAGGCCAGGACAGCATAGGAATGTAGAGTAAATGTGAAGATGAGACTGAATAAGCAAAGAATGTGTGATGTATGTGAGCAATGTACCAGCAATATAAGAGAATATGAAAGCCATGTTTAACAGACTAAAAGAGGGTAATGCAAATTTAAAACAATGCTATGTTTACTCCCATAAGGAAACACAATCTCATTCTTTCAGTTTCCACTATTTTGATTTTTATAAGACTTGGTTAGCCCACCGCTAGGACAGGTAATGCCAGGTCCAGGCCGTTTGGTATGAAGATTAGAAGTGCTAGTTCTTCAAGAGGGGAATGATAATATTCTGAATTTAAACAGTTAAATGATGAAATTAATGAAACAGCTTTGCACAAGTAAAAGAATGTGATTTGTCATTATGAGCAAGAAAAACAGTCCTTGGATGACAGGCAGAAGCAGGTTGCGTAGAAACTTGTGTAAGAAACTTGCTGATGCTTCAAGGCCTGGCTACTGAGTGGGGGAAGGAGTGTACCAAGATAAAGGCATTGTGACATCATTAGTTTTAGTAGACATCTATATAAGACAATGATGTATATCCTGTAATAACTGAGCAGGCTAGGTAATATGTCACCATTAAGACTATTACGCTGCTACCAAGAAACCTGTTGTATTTACTCTCACTTTCTTGCTTACTACTAATAAAGATTATTTTAAAGATAAAAAGTAGTTAATTATTAAGAAGGGCCTTCTCTGAACTCTCTGTGAGCGTGGAGTACACAGATGATGATTTTTTGTTGAACACTCTGCATGCTTAAAGCATTCAGATAAAGATTTGAACTCCCTGTAAAAGCAGGTAATGATACTCTTGAACTCCTGGAGCATGGCAGCCCTCCAGTAATGAACAAGCTTCCAGAACTAGACAATACTCCAGCTGAGGTCTCAATCATCAGTACAATAGCACAATTATTTTCTTTTTTTCTACTAATCTGATCTTCAGCTTTCCCTTCAGTTTTTCTCGACTAAGGATACTCGAATTCTGTTACTAGTTTTGGACTATCACTTCCACTCAGAGGCTGTTCCTTTCATCAAAGAACCACCAAGCAAACAAAACAGATATTCTAGTATATGAGCCTTCAAGACTCACTGGTCCCTTCCTTCAGATTCACCAAAGCAGTTGCTAACCAAAATGAACTGCACTAAAGCAAAATATTACTTTGGCACAAATCAGGATGCATATTTGAGACTTATCCCCCCGTATAAGTTCTAAGTTATAGGAGATTCACCAAATTTTTTATAAAGTGGTTAAGGGAATTTATTCCATTGCACAGCTCAGTGTCTGCTTCTCACACACCTAGGCAACAACTGACAGAGCTCAGTAAACACTGCCAATTTCCCACTTTAATTCTTTGGGGCAGAGGAAGGAAGAAACAGTAGCTCTTTTCTGTCAACTGGTCAATTTATTTCCCCAAAGCACTCAAATATGCCAAAGTCAGGTGATTCTCTTATCCCCAGCTATGTTATTTTATCCTGAATACTCTTAAGTACCATTCAAGCCTGAGCGAGCATTATCAACAGGTTGCCGTGCTGCAGGTACTCTTTGACTAGCACACATTTTCAAAAAGCCAAACAAGAACCATTTTTTAACTCTTAATTGACTAACTATATTTGTTGCTCTAGGGACCACAGAGGGGGGAAACGTAAAAAACAATTAAAGTAAGGACTAGTTTGCTCAGATTGAATGACTTCAGATCTTGGGTCAGATTTGTATAAGAAAATTATTATTTACCTGCTAATTTTCGTTCCTGTAGTACCATGGATCAGTCCAGACAGTGGGTTATGTCCCCAATCCAGCAGATGGAGTCAGCACAAGCTTTGAGGGGGCGTATCCATATATACTACTACCCCCTCTGCAGGAGTTCAGTATCGAGTATATCAAAGCCCGAGTAGAAACCCCCGAAGGATCAAGTTTGTGGAAACAGATAATGAAAACAATTGTAACCGCAACAAGTAACTGCAAACATCCTACCAACTTGTAGGGAGCTGTGAAAAACAGCGAAAAGAAACAACTGTGAAGACACAGAACACTGCGAGCAAGAAGCAGCGCAGAGCTGAGCAGGATCAAGAACCCAAACGCGGTGGGCGTCTGGACTGATCCATGGTACTACAGGAACGAAAATTAGCAGGTAAATAATAATTTTCTTTTCCCTGTACGTACCTGGATCAGTCCAGACAGTGGGATGTACCCAAGCTTCCCTAAATCGGGTGGGGTCCTGCGAGGCCTGCTCGGAGAACCTGCTCGCCAAAGTGTCCAGAGACCGAAGAGGCGAGGTGCAGACGATAGTGCCTCGAGAACGTGTGTAACGATTTCCAGGTGGCTGCCCTACAAATTTCCTGCGAGGATACCGAGCGAACCTCCGCCCAGGAAGCCGCCTGAGAACGTGTAGAATGCGCTACGATTCCGGGTGGGGGAGTCCGACCCGCCCCAATGTAAGAAGCAGCAATGCCGGCCTTCAGCCATCTGGCAATGGTAGTCTTCGAGGCCTGAGACCCCTTCTTAGGACCGGCCCAGAGTACAAAGAGATGGTCAGAGGTTCGGAACTCATTTGTAGCCTCCAGATAGAGGCGCAGAGTGCGCTTGACATTCAAGGGACGGAGAGACTTCGGCTCTGAGGAAGAGAAGGACAGCAACTCCACCGTCTGGTTCACATGGAATGCAGAAACCACCTTCGGAAGGAAGGAGGGAACGGTGCGAAGCGAAACTCCAGAGTCGGAGAAAACGGAGATAGGGCTCTCTACACAACAGAGCCTGCATCTCCGAGATGCGTCGAGCGGAACAGATGGTCACAAGAAATACAGTCTTGAGAGTGAGATCCTTTATCGTTGCGCTGCGCAGCGGCTTGAACGGTGGTCCCGACAGGGAGCAAAGCACAAGGTTAAGACTCCAGGAGGGACAAGGGTCCCGTAACGGAGGACGCATATGCTTGACACCCTTGAGAAAACGAGCAATGTCAGGATGCTGTAGAAGAGAGCCCCCATCGCTCAACAGCAAACCAAGGGCGGCCACCTGAACCCGTAGTGAATTATAGGTGAGCCCTTTTTCCACCCCCGCCTGTAGAAACTGAAGGATCTGAGGTACAGAAGCCTTAGCGGGTCTCGTGGCCTGGGTGGTACACCACAGCTCGAACACCTTCCAGACTCGAACATAGGCCGATGTCTTTCGTGCCCGCAATAGCGTGGATACTACCGCCTCCGGGTAGCCCCGACGCCGGAGGCGGCGCCTCTCAAAAGCCAGGCTGCAAGACAGAAGAATTCTGCCTGCTCGAAAAATACCGGGCCCTGATGTAGGAGCTGGGGGAGGTGCCCCAGCCTGATTGGCCTGTCGATCACCAGCTGTAGCAGGTCCGCAAACCAGGGTCGCCTGGGCCATTCTGGGGTGACGAAAACCACGGTCCCCTGATGGCTTTCTATTCTGCGGAGCATCCTGCCCACCAGGGGCCATGGTGGAAAAGAAAGATATGGCGGCCACGGGAGGACCAGGGCATCCACTCCCTCCGCGCTCTCTCCGGCGACTGAAGAAGCGTGGAGCCTTGGCGTTGAGAGCGGACGCCATCAGATCCAAGTGGGGGGCCCCCCACCGATGGACGAGAAGTTGCATTGCTTTGTCGGAGAGAGACCACTCTCCGGGTCCAGCAGTTGACGACTGAGGAAGTCCGCCTGGACGTTGTCCACACCGGCGACGTGCGAGGCCGCTAGCCGGACGAGATGACGCTCCGCCCATTGCATCAGCAGCGCCGCCTCGAGCGCGACCTGCGGGCTGCGCGTGCCTCCTTGTCGGTTGATGTAGACCACGGTGGTAGCGTTGTCCGATAGGATTCTGACTTCTCGGTTCCGAAGAAGCGGGAGGAAATGTCGCAGAGCTAGCCGGACCGCTCTGGTTTCCAGACGGTTGATTGACCACTTCGCCTCCACCGTGGACCACATCCCCTGCGTGGCGCTTCGATCGCAGACTGCACCCCAGCCTGCTAGACTGGCATAGGTGGTCACCACCACCCAATTTGGCAGATCGAGGGACATGCCACGGGCCAGGTTCGGCGGATCCAACCACCAGCCCAGACTGTCCCTGGCATTCTGTGGGAGCGGGAGAATCATCTGATAGTCCTGCAATACTGGTTTCCAACGGGAGAAGAGCGCCCACTGTAAGGTCCTGAGGTGCGCGAAAGCCCAAGGTACAAGGTCGATGGTGGACCCCATCACTCCCAGGAGTTGCAGGTAGTCCCAGGAGGTGGGCTCTGGTAACGCAGAGAACCGTCGTGTGTGATCCCGCAAGGATTGAGCTTTGTCCTGGCGCAGAAAAAACTTTGCCCAGTAGGGTGTCGAAAGTTGCCCCCAAAAAAAACCCAAGCGTTGCGAGGGCATGAGGGAGCTCTTGGAGAAGTTCACTACCCATCCCAGGGAATGTAGAAACCGTACTACTCGAGTCACCGCTGAGCGTCCATGATCGAATGACTTCGCCCGGAGGAGCCAATTGTCCAGATAAGGATGAACCAGGATGCCCTCCTTCCGGAGAGCTGCCGCCACAACTACCATGATCTTGGTGAAGGTGTGCAGCGCCGGCGCCAATCCAAACGCGAGAGCCGTGAACTGAAAATGCTGGTCCAGAATTTTGAAACGAAGGAAACTGTGGTGGTCCGGGCGGATGGGAATGTGCAGGTAGGCCTCCGTTAAGTCCAGGGAGGCGAGGAACTCCCCCCGATGCACCGCCGCAATCACTGACCGGAGCGTTTCCATGCGGAACCGAACGACTCGAAGGGATTTGTTGACTTCCTTGAGGACTAGGATAGGCCGGAAGGAACCGTCCTTCTTTGGTACGACGAAATAGATGGAATAGTGGCCCGAGCCCACCTCTCCGAAGGGCACGGGCGCAGTAGCGCCTATCTCCCGGAGTCTGTCCAGAGTCAGCTGCACCGCTCCTCTCTTGAGGTCCGAGCCACAGGGGGAAAAGATGAACCTTCCCTGCGGGGGGCGGACAAATTCCAATGCGTAGCCGTGTTTTATGGTATCCAGGACCCACTGGTCCGAGGTGATCCGTGCCCACTCCGCTTAGAAATACGTTAGTCGGTCCCCAATCCTGGGGACAGGGGAGTGGGCGAGACTGGCATCATTGTGAAGACTTGGTATAGGGGTTCCCGGTTCCGGGAATAGTGCGTGCGGGCCGATGCCCGCGGAAGGCGCACAACCAGGGCTGAGACCTGGGGGCGGATGGCCGGGAGCCCGTCTGTCTGTAGCCCCTGTAGCGCCGTTGCGCTCTGGCTCTGGTCCGAGAAGAAAACGCTCTGGCTGGTCGAAACCTATCCTCCGGCAGCCGATGAACAGCGTTCTCCCCCAGGGACTTGATGATCTGGTCCAAATCCTCCCCGAAGAGGAACTTGCCCCTGAAGGGAAGAGAGCCCAGACTGGACTTAGAGGACGTATCAGACGCCCAATTGCGTAGCCACAGTAGTCGTCGTGCTGCCACTACCGAAACCATGGATCTTGTGAGGACCCGAAAAAGGTCGTACGAGGCGTCCGTCCCATACGCCACTGCGGCTTCTAGCCGATCTGCCTGGGCAGCCTCATCGGACGGCAGGTTCTGAGACGTGAGGAGTTGTTGCACCCAAAGGAGACTAGCCCGCTGGGCAAGCGAACTGCACATCACCGCCCGCATACCCAGAGCGGAGACCTCGAAAACCCGCTTAAGGAAAACTTCCAACTTACGATCCTGTGTGTCCCACAACGCCGCACCTCCCGTCACTGGGATAGTCGTCCTCTTCGTGACCGCCGACACTGCGGAGTCCACCTTTGGGACCTTGATGAGGTCCAGAAAATCTTCGGGGAGCGGGTACAGCTTTTCCATAGCCCGGCTGCTCTTCAGGGAGGCCTCCGGGGTGTCCCATTCCCTGGTGAGAAGTTGTAAAAACGAGTCATGAATGGGAAAAGCCCGAGCCCTCGGCCGGTGTGCCGCCAGGACAGGATCTCCCTTCCTTGAAGAAGTGATGACAGCGGGAGCTACTGGGGCAGGCGGGTCTGGTGGCGGATCCAAATCTAATTCTTGGATGATCTGCGGGATGAGGTCGTCCAGCTCTTCCCTCTGGAAGAGGCGTAGGGTACGCGGATCATCCCCCTCCTGTGTGCCGTCCCCTTGTCCCCCGTCCGGGAGGTCAAGTCCATGTCCCGCTGGGTCTGGCACCACCCCCACTGCCGCGGGCGTGGATCGGACCCGGGTAGGAAGGCGGGAGGCCCCCCACTCCCGGAGGGTCGGGGGGGGCCGGCGTCGAGGGCGACATCCGAGGGATCTTAGGGGGGGGGGGGGTCCCACAGGTGCTTCCAGCCCCTGCAGATAAGCGGTATGCATGAGCAGGATAAACTCCGGAGAGAACCCCGGCCTGCTCGGGTGCGCTTCGGGGGCGGCGTGGTTCCTGCTCCCTGGCTCTGGGTGCTTGGTTCCTGCACCAAAATCGGGGGAACACCCCCGCTGGTAGAGTCCTCCAGGGATCCGTTCTCCCTCGTGGCCTCCAGGGATCCGTTCCCCCTCGTGGCCTGCGCCTCAGGGCGCTCAGAATGTAAAATGGCCGCCGTTCCCGCCAAAAATGGCGGAGTGGCCGGCCCGCACCACCCGGGCAAAAAAGAGAAATCAGTCAGGGACTGTGAGGTACCTTCCCCCCCCCGGGAAGGCATCGTGCACAGATGCCCTCCCGGGAAATCCGGGACCCCGGGTCTCCGCAGGCCGCACAGCGGGACGGCCGCGGCATCGGGATCGCTGCAGGAGAAAAGAAAAAGCCACGGGGGGGGGCCACGCGCACAAAGGCGCCGCTGCGGGGGGGCCCGGTCGGCCCGCACTGCCCGCTGTCTGAAAATAGAGGAGGGTGCCGCGGGGGGGCCTTCCTGGCCACACGACCCGCCCCAGACATCTTTCCCTAAATGGCTCAGCAGCCCATGAGGAGCTGTAAAATGGCCGCGGGTGAGGGAGTAAAGAGCAAAGAGGCCGGCTCCACCGGCTTTCGCGGGCACCGGGGGCTGAGCTGTAAAGGAAAAAACTACAAAGGAAAAACAAACTTACCCCTGGCTACAACGAGAAATAAACAGCAAGGCCGCAGAGAAGAGACAAGGAAGATAAGCCACTCCCCAGGAGTTGAAAGAACTCTGCCTTTTTTTTTTTTTTTTTTTTTTTTAAACTTAATACAAACTTGATACAAACTTGATCCACAGAAAAAGACAACAACAAGCCATAATCAAGCAAGAAAGTGAAGGAAAAGGAGGGGAAGCCTGATTCCCCTACTCGCATCTGCTGGAGTCAGAAGATACTGAACTCCTGCAGAGGGGGTAGTAGTATATATGGATACGCCCCCTCAAAGCTTGTGCTGACTCCATCTGCTGGATTGGGGACATAACCCACTGTCTGGATTGATCCAGGTACGTACAGGGAATTTATGTTCATGGCAGCACCAGGCTCAGATGGTTTTCTTGGCAGTTGCCACCAGCTCTTCTCTGAGAATCATATTGTAGGGGATGAATTTGCTGTCCTTTGCTTCATTTTGTATGCACAATTTTTATTTGTGCACACTAAATGAAATATGCACATATACAATTAAATGTGTACATATAATTCCATGACATATGCACTAAATCATCAATAGATTTTTTTTTCAAGTGGACTAAAAAAATTTAGTGCATGCAAAAACAAATGAAGAACCAAAAAAAAAATAAATCTGGAAACATACCTCTATCATACAGCAACATCAAAATCCTAAACACAAGCCAGATAAATTGTTTCTAAGGGTGCATAATTCTACATGAATTCAATGTGTGCCTCTTGGAATCTGGACATACATCTTAGAAATCTAGTTTTTTTTACTAGGAAGTTGAAAGACTGGTTTTAAGTACACCAGCACCCTACCTGGCAGATATGTCTGAAGAGCTTCAAAGACTTTTGGTCCAATTCTCCCTTGGAAAGAACATGAGAGCGCAGGTACAGCAAAGCGCTCACCAACAGTTGCTCCTGTGTTGGACAGGACCATGGTTCTTTGCCTTCAGCACTATCTCCTACTGGATACTTCAGTGACAGCTTTCTAAGGCCTCTGAGAACATCTAAAGAATTCACTGAGCACAAGGTATCTGCATGAGAGAGGTAAGTGGGGAACGAGAAGCCCACAGATGGAAAGGACAGAAGAGATGTCACCAGCTTGGCAAGCTTGGTTGGTGAGACAAAGCTGTTGCCGAGAGCCATGTATACTTCTGAGGCCACCAGTCTCATGCCATGCTGCATCTGCAGAATGGCAGCCTGCAGTGGGGTGACTACATCTGGGTATAAAGCATACTCCTCAGCAAGGCGTTTCCTGAAATGGTGATGCGACAGCTGCCATGCTGCCTCTTCACTCAGCAGGTTCTGTATCCCCTGACGTGACTCAGGGCCTTCCCCTTGAAGTGCTTGGAGAAGGCGAAACAGTAGATCCTGGACCACAGAAACCTTGGCAATACTAGTAACATAGTAGTGAATCTCTTGGTAGAGGCGGTCATATGAAGGGCTTTGAGGCCTGTAGGCCTGTTTCTTGAGAAGGCTACTTATTTGTTCCCTTGAGTGCTGCATTCTTCGTTGCAATAACCTGCCAGAAAAAAACATAAGGAAGAAAGTCACTGGTCTGAGAAAAAAAGACATTACATAGAATGTCTCATTAACCAAATCAGGATTATCTTTGCACAAAGGTCAACTAGCATTTTAACTAAGTATTATGTATTTTCCATGAAATAGCCATTTGTCCTTTGTTTGGTTTTTTTTTTTAATGTTCACTGTTGTGTATTCAGCACAACGTGTAGTTCTGGTTTTGGCAGCAGAGAGTTACCCAGCTGAGAGCACATAACTGATGTACTTGAAGCTGCAAGAGAACAGGCATGTACTAGGACTGTGCTGCTTCTGGTAGCAACATGTGCTGTCTCAGCTCCTGAATAAACCTGCCTTTCCTCACTCAGCCAACGATGTAATACATACATGTTGTGGTCAGTGCACATTGTGCTGCACAGTACACAACAGTTACAATGCCCTCTATCTAAATAGCTTAAGTTTTAGAAGAGAGCTTCTACAACTTGCTAAATTTGGTGGACAGAGAAATGGAGCTGAAGTCTCCAGTTTTTCAGTTCTTTAACGTACACTGCTAGACCGTTTATCATCGTACAACATTACTAAAGAGGATGTTGGAAAGATACCCGTTCCGGAGAAGGTTTTCATGGGTGACAATTCAGATCAACTGAACCAAATCACAGTGAACCTGGAATATGTGATAGACCCAACTGACAAACTGAAGAGTAGTAAATCACTTGGACCAGATGGTATACACCCCAGGGTCCTGAAAGAACTCAAAAAATGAAATTTCAGACCTATCATTAAAATCATCCAATGCACCGGAAGATTCAAAGATGGCCAATGTAACCCCTATATTTAAAAAGGGATCCAGGGGTGGTCCAAGAGACTACAGACCGGTGAGCCTGACTTCAGTGCTGGAAAAAACTGTTATAAAGAATAAAATCACAAAACATTTAGATAGACATGGTTTGATGGGACACAGCCAACCAGGGTTTACCCAAGGGAAGACTTGCCTCACAAATCTACATTTTTCTTTTGGAGGGGTGAATAAACATGTGGACAAAGGTAAACTGGTAGATGTGGTGTATTTGGATTTTCAGAAGGCATGCGACAAAAGTCCTGCATGAGAGGCTTGTAAAAAAACTAAGTAGTCATGGGATAGGAGGCGATGTCCTTTTGTGGACTACAAGCTGGTTAAAAGACAGGAAATACAGTAGGATTAAATGCTCAGTTTTCACAGTGGAAAAAGGTAAACAGTGGAGTGTCTCAGGAATCTGTACTTGGACCGGTGTTTTTTAAATATATTTATAAATGATCTGGAAAGGGGTATGATGAGTGAGATGATAAAATTTGCGGATGACACAAAATTATGCAGAGTAGTTACATCTTAAGCGGATTATGATAAATTGCAGAAGGACCTAGCGAGACTAGAAGATTGGATCAAATGGCAGATGAAATTTAACGTGGACAAATGCAAGTGATGCATATAGGGAAAACAGAATCTAACACTACAGCAAAGGTTCTCTTAGGAGTTACCACTCAGGAAAGAGAACTAGGCATCATAGTGGATAATACATTGAAATCGTCTGCTCAGTGTGCTGTGGTGATCAAGAAAGCAAACAATTTTAGGAATTATTAAGAAGGGAATGGCAAATAAAATGGAGGATGTCAATGCCTCTGAATCGCACCTTGCAAACTGTGTGCAGTTCTGGTCACTGCATCTAAAAAAGGATATAGCTGCATGGGAGAAAGTGCAGAGAAGGGCGACTAAAATAAGGGACATGAAACAGCTGCCCTATGAGGAAAGGCTAAAGCAGTTAGGGCTGTTCAGTTTGGAGAAGAGATGACTGAGGGGGAAAATGATAGAAGAGTACAAAATCATGAAAAGACTTGAACAAGGTAATGTAAACCGGTTATTTATTCTCTCAGATAACAGAAGGATTAGGGGGCACTCCATGAAGTTAGCAAGTTGCTCATTTAAAACAAATCAAAGAAAATTCTTTTTCACTCAACACATAGTTAAGCTATGGAATTCATTGCCAGAGAATGTGGTTACAATAGTGTAATTACCGTATTTTTCGCTCCATAAGACGCACTTTTTTCCCCCCAAAAATGGGGAGAAAATGTGGGTGCGTCTTATGGAGCGAATGTAGCATCTCTCCCTCTCGCGCGCCGTCCCCCACCTCCTCCCAACTCCGCCCAATCAGCATGGTGGTGTAGGTGTGTCGTATTCTGGTGGCGGAACTTGAACTCCCTGCCGGTCTGCTGTTCCCAGGCTGCATCTTGCTGCGAGTGTCGCCGCGGTGCAGGTCAGACATCACCTGTTTGACCTGCGTGGGCTATGGAGGCCCTTCCAGTTCAGACGGCTGGCATTTGACCTGTGCTGCGCTGGCCTTTGCAGTGGGTTGCACCCCGGGAACAGCAGCCCGGCAGGGAGCTGTTTGAACTGGAGGGGCCTCCATAGCTCACGCAGTTCAAACAGGTGATGACTGACCTGCGCCACGCCGATCTTGCAGTGAGATGCACCCGGAACCGGCGGGGAGCTCGGGCTCTGCCGGAGGCCCTCACTTGCAGTCCAAAGTAAGAACTTCACTCCTTGTGGTTTGGATGTATTGGAGGGTCATGGGGGTGGTATACTGCCTAGGATGGAGGACACATGACACAGACCAGCAAATAGAATTACTGCCTGTGCTGATTAAGTGGCTACCTGTTGAAATATTAGGAGCAATTGCTCTCCTAATCAATGTAATATAGCCCTGACTATTTATTATTGAACTTTGGAGCAGTCATGAAAGTTTAAAATAACTGGTGTGAGAGAGCTGTGTGTATGAGGGAGAGTCTGAGTGCGTGATTGTCTGTGGGTATGTGTATATGTGAAGAGAGCCAGTGAGTTGAGTGGGGGAGAGAGCTAGTGAATGTGAAAGAGCCTATGTATGTATGTGAGGGAGAGAAAACCAGCGAGTGTGAGTACCTGTGTGGATGTTCTCTGCCTTACTATAAAAAAACAAAACAAAAAAAAATCCCACGGACGGCCACCAGGGGGGAGCTCCGTACAGAGCCCATCATGGGGACAGAATTTTTTTTTCCTTAATTTTCCTCCTCTAAATCCTAGGTGCGCCCTATGGTCAGGTGTGTCTTATAGTGCGAAAAATACGGTAGGTTTAAAAAAGATTTGGATAAGTTCCTAGAGGAATAATCCATAAACTGCTAGTACAGTATTTAATTAGCAATGTAGCTTGTGATCTATCTAATGTTTGGGTACTTGCCAGGTCCTTATGACTTGGATTGGCGACTGTTAGAAACAGGATACTAGGCTTGATGGACTCTTGGTCTGACCCAATATGACATATCTTATGTTCTTAAGCCCTGTTTCATGCAATTGTGCAACCATGTTCATAAAATGAAACCATTTTTACCTAATTAGTGAAAAGAAAGAAAACAGCTTGGGGGAGGAGTCTTCGTATTTAAAATATTCAGCTTTCTTCTACAGAAAGCAAAGTTGCTTACCTGTAATAGGTGTGTTCCTAGGACAGCAGGATGTTAGTCCTCACACATGGGTGACATCATTGAATGGAGCCCAGCATGGAAAACTATGTCAAATTTTCTGGAACTTTGACTAGGCACACTAAGCATGCCCAGCATGCTTTATACCACATGTCCATGCGAGGTTTCATTTCAGTCTTGTAATATAGAATTACGATTAAAATAAATAGGATAAACCCAACTCTGCAGAGTGGCAGAAGAGTTTCGTGAGGGCTAACATCCTGCTGCCCTAGGGATGTAACACCTGTTACAGGTAAGCAACTCTGCATTCTCCTAGGTCAAGCAGGATGGTAGTCTTCACACATGGGTGAATCCCTAGCTACAGGATGCTCCAACACAAAAGATGGCCAACAGACACCAACCGGGTGCCAACAGGCACAGCCACCATAGTGCTGTTGGTAACAGAGGGGGAGACAGTCTGTACCCAAACAATGGGCCCTAGGTAGAGAGTTGGGTTCTACACATCGAAGAGACTCATGAGGACAGACTGGCCAAACCTACTGTCATGTCAGCCATCCCTATCCAGACAGTAATGGGATGTGAATGCATGGCGAGAACTCAATGGAAACTGCTTACAAGTGGGCCACAGACGATGCCATGGCTCTAACCGAATGAGCCCTGACGTGACCCCCCCAAGATGCAGTCACATCTGGGTATAACAGAAGGAGATGCAATCTACTAGCCTGTTGGATAGTGTCTGTTGGCAATGGCAACTGCAAACCTATTCCTATCAAAAGAAATAAAAAGTTAGGTGGCCTGTCTATGGGCTTCTGTCTGCTCCAGATAGAAGGCTAAGGCTCTCTTGCAGTCCAAACTGAGCAGTGCTCGTTTGCTTTGGTGCGAATGGGGCCTGGGAAAGAATGCTAGCAGGATGATTGACTGGTTAAGATGGAAATCCATCACCACCTTAGGCAGGAAGTTAGGATATGTATGGAAGACCACCCTGTCATGAAAAAACAGTGTAAGGTAGATAAGCCACTAAGGCCTGGAGCTAGCTGACCCTGCATGCTGAGGTGACGCCACAAAAAATATAACCTTGCAGGTCAGGAAATTCAGGTCATAGGGGCGCAGTGGTTCAAAAGAAGGTATCAGCTGGGCTAGCACCACGTTCAAGCCCCAAGACACAGCGGGAGGCCTTAGAGAATGCTTCAATTGAAGCAGTCCCCACATGAAACGTACTATAGGCTGTATAGAGATGGACGTACCATCTACACCATAGTGGTATGCGCCAATTACACTGAGATGAACTCTAACGGAGTTGGCTTTCAAGCCAGCCTCCGATAGACGTAGAAGGTAATTAAACAGTTTTTGTGTGGGGCAGGAGAACAGATCCAGGGCCTTCTGCTCACACCATACAGAAAACCTCCTCCACTTCAGTCTGTAGAAACTTCTAGTGGAAGGCTTTCTGGAGGCCAACAGGAATAGACACACATCCTCAGAGATCGTGTGGTTGCAGAATTAACCTCTCAATATCCAGGCTGTGAGCTACAGAGCCTGGAGGTTGGGATGCCACAACCTGCCTTTGCTTGTGTAACAAGCTCTGGGGAAGTCCGAGGACTGATCAGTTTCCAAATGGACAACTCCCCAAGGAGTGGAAATCAGACGTTTCTAGGCCAATGAAAGGCTATGAGAATCATAGACCCTCTGTTCTCGTGAAGCTTCAACAGAGTCTTCGCCACTAAAGGAATTGGAGCATATGCATACAGAACACTCTTGTCCCAATGATGGATAAAAGCGTCTAAGGCTGATTTGCCGTCTGTCCTGTACAGGGAGCGAAACTGAGTCACCTTTCAGTTGCAGGGGGACGCAAACAAATCCACATCTGGTCCAGAGGCCACTCATGGGGTCTGAAGGCACGACAGTCTGTCCACTATCACGTTCTATGTTGCAGCCAGATATATGGCCCTGAGCATCATCCCATGGGACAGGGACCAGGACTAGATCTGGACTGATTCCTGACACAGGAGGTACGACTCCGTGCCTCCCTGCTTGTTGACATACCACATAGCTACTTTATTGTCTGTTTGGATGAGGAAAACTTTGTTGGACAGCTGATCTCTGATCCCACAGAGCATACCTGATCGCCCGGAGTTCCAGGAAATTGATTTGACAACATGCTTCCTGGGCGGAGGCCCTGGGTGTGGAGCCTTCTACATGAGCTCCCCACCCCAGGGTGGAGGCATCCGTGATAAAGACAATTTGGTAGGGGGACTTTGGAAGATTATTCCCCATTCCAAATTAGAGAGTACCCGTCACCAGGACAAAGAGTTCCGGAGAGACAGGATGATTCGGATGCGATCCTGGAGGCTCTGCGTGGCCTCGTGTCACTATGACCTCAAGGTCCACTGGACTCTGCATGTACAAACGTGCCAAGGGATAACTTTGTTGGTTATGGCCATGTGGCTCAACAGCCTCAACATGTGCTGAGCTGACACCTGCCGGCTGTTGAATCACAGCTCCAATGGATGTCGAAGTAACCGCCCTGGACCACAGGAGGAAGGCTTTTGCCTGAGCCTGTCTAGCAGGGCTCCTAAGAAGTCCAACTGAGGTGACGGGCTGAGATGGGGCTTCGGGTAATTGATGACAAACCCTAGTGATTCCATCACCCAGATGGTCAAGTGCATGGACCGAGTGGCTCCTGCCTGAGATGGGCTCTTGACCAGCCAATCATCTAGATAAGGGAAACATGCACCCCCAGCCTGCAGAGGTGCACCCCCATCACGGCCAGACATTTTGTGAAGACATGTGGGGCTGATGCTAGCCCATAACAGCAACACACTGTACTGGAAGTGCTGTTTTCCCACCACAAATCAGATACTTCCTTGGGAAGATCTTGTTGTGAGTGTACACGTCCTTCAAATCGAGGGAGCATAGCCTGTCCCCCTTTTTTGCAAGAGGAGAATCAAGGTGCCCAGGGAAACCATCTTGAACTTTTCTCTTTTTAGAAATGTGTTCAAGGCCCTCAGGGTCTAGGATGGGACGGAGTCGTCCTGTTCTCTTTGGAATTAGGTAGTACCGGGAGTAGAATACCTGTCCTCCTTGACTTGGTGGGACAGGTTCCACCACTCTGGCAGTTAAGAGGGCAGATAACTCCCTTATCAGTATCTCCTGATGCACTATTGGCCTCCAAAATGGGCACAGAGGGCAAATTAGCAGGACACACAATAGGTTTAATTGGTGCACTTGACGGATAATGGAGAGAACCCACTGCAAAGAACCACCAGCGACTTGGGTACAGGTGGCTGGCTTATGCTCCCTACGATCCAGTCAAAACCCTGTCCAGGGATTTGACTGAGGCGCCAGCTGAGGCTTTGGAGCTTTCTGCTGCCTGGGATGGCAACGGGAGCTCACTCGTTGCGAATGGGAATAAGGAGTCAGAGAATAGTACTTCCTCTGGCAGTAGAAAGACTTCCTCTGACTCAGTCTCACCGATCTGAGGACGACAGGTCTGTGAGGTACTGGCAGAGAGTTATTGGAGGGTCTCATGGTGGTCCCACAACTGGGCTACTGTATTCCTGACTATCTCTGAAGAGATTCTCTCTCATACATGGCAAGTCAATGAGTCTTTACTGAACCTCCAGTTGGAGATCCAAGACCCGCAGCCATGCCATTCTGTGGGCGTTTCCCGCTACAAAGACTTAACATCGTAGGTTGTATGAACCTTGTGTTTTCCGCATTCCAGGCCCTTGTCACCAGTGATATGAAGGTGCCCTGCTGCTGTTTATGCAGCTGCTCTGCTGCTGTTTATGCAGCTGCTCGGCCACGTCCTGCACCTGCTTCCAGAATTTGAGAGAGTATTGACTCACTTAGCTCTAACATGAGAGGAAATGTGGCAATGAACATGGCTCCTTGGAATACTTTACTTCCAAGAAACTTCTGTGCCTCCATTCAAGTGTGCCTCTTTTTCCACAAACTGAACCACTATTGCTTTCCCAGTCATGGTGGGGGAGAGAAGATGGGCTGTAGTACTCCTTTCCCTCCCAGTTCCCTCTAAAAGCCCTACCTTCTTGTAAGCCAATTGGCTACGGCAGCAATTTGGAGTTCTGGCCCTCCAGCTCCACAGAGTTGCGCCCCAAGTAAACCTCATTTCGGCAGTGAAATTTTCCTGATCGCTTAATATATTTTCCCCTTGGCTTAAGTTATTTGCATTACATCAGAAGACTACAGTTTTTCTTAAAGAAGCACGACATCCAATCTATCACTCATGCCTTTATCCTAGACTGGATTATTGAATGGCTTTTAGTGGGGCTGCCAGTAATGTCTATTAGAAGACTTGATTGACCAAAATACTAGAATCCTGTTTGGCTTAAGGTTTCATCATGCAACACTGGCTTTGTACGGGCTCCCCATTTCTTACAGAATTCACTTCAAGCTACTTTAGTTTTTAAGGCCTTATTTAAGGGTTGTCCTCCTTACACCTTGCTGATGTCTTAACCCCTTACTGTCCATTTAGAGCCCTATCATTGCAGCAGGATTTATTGGTAGTCACAGGTCCTAATAAGATCAGGCTCGAATGCACTTATCAAGCTACTTTTAGTTATCAGGGCACTTCTCTCTGGAATGTTCTGAGTGTGGAGATTCATAGATCACAGAATCATAATTTTTAGACTTATGGTTTTTATTTTGTTACTGGTTTTGTTTTACTGTATGATGTTTTTCTTTATCTATATTTTGTAATTATGCATTATTTAGTATTGTAAACCACCTTGATTATTAATTTGTTATACCACCTTAAAGAAAAACTAAAAGAAAATTATTCCTTACCTGCTAATTTTCGTTCCTGTAATACCATGGATCATTCCAGACGATGGGTTATGTTCCCTGTCCAGCAGATGGAGTCAGAACAGATTTCTGGGGGGAGGTGCTACATTACCTCACCACCCACGTCAGCATCCCCAGTATCTAGCCTAGCAAAGCCAAGCCCAAGAGGAAGAGAGGGATCAAGTAACTGTATTGAAGTAAACATTAAAATTTAATTGTTAAAGAACCAGAATGATAACCTCAACAGAGAAACTTGCTAACACATAAATATTGAACAAAACAACTCTGAGTGCTAGAAGGAGCAGAAAAATGAGAAGAGCACAGTCGAGCAGAGATAGCCCACCCTAATTAAAACTTTCAATAGTAACGGGAGGGTGTCTGGAATGATCCATGGTATTACAGGAACGAAAATTAGCAGGTAAGGAATAATTTTCTTTTCCCTGAACATACCAGGATCATTCCAGACGATGGGATGTACCCAAGCTTCCCTCCTATGGGCGGGCCGTGGATAGCCCTGCTCGGATGACTCGATCCCCAAAAGAACCGTCTGATGGTGCGGAAACATCCAGACGATAATGCCTTGCGAAAGTATGGAGAGACTTCCACGTCGCCGCTCTGCAAATCTCCTGGACTGAAACAGAGCTAGACTCTGCCCATGACGCCGCCTGTGCGCGAACGGAATGGGCCTTAACCCCCAAAGGAGGTTGCTTACCAACCCCAATATAAGCCGAAGCAATTGTCCCCTTCAGCCAGCGAGCGATAGACGTTTTGGATGCCATGTGACCCTTCCTGGGACCCGACCAGAGAACGAAGAGATGGTCGGAAAGACGAAACTCATTGGTAACTTCCAAATAACGCAACAGGCATCGCTTTACATCCAAAAGACGTAAATCCCTGGGTTCGTTTAATTTGAAGGAAGGCAACTCAACTGACTGATTGAGGTGGAAGGCCGAAACCACTTTAGGAAGAAAAGATGGAACCGTGCGGAGGGACACACCGTCATCTGAAAAACGGAGATATGGTTCTCGACACGATAGCGCCTGTAATTCTGAAATGCGTCGCGCTGAACAGATTGCCACCAAGAAGATAGTTTTAAAAGTCAGATCCTTAAGAGAGGAAAATCTTAAGGGTTCAAAAGGTGAACCGCTAAGTGCTCGTAAAACTAAGTTCAGATTCCAGGACGGACAAGGAGGACGTAACGGAGGCTTCAAGTGACGCACCCCTCTAAGGAAACGACCCACATCCGGATGAGAGGAGAGACGCGATCCCTCGCCACTATATAAGAGGGCGCCCAAAGCCGCGACCTGTACTCGAAGTGAGTTGTAAGAGAGACCGAGATCTAGTCCTTCCTGAAGGAAGGAGAGAATTTGCGATACGGAAGCATTGGTGGGCTGAATGTCGTGAGATCCGCACCAATTTTCGAAGACCTTCCAAACTCTTACATAAGTGACTGAAGTAGATCTCTTACGAGCAAGCAATAGAGTCGAAATGACCTCCTCCTGGTAGCCTCTGTACCTCAGTTTGCGCCTCTCAAAAGCCAGGCCGCTAGACAGAAGCGATCGGCCTGCTGTAAAAATATGAGTCCCTGCCGGAGTAGGCGTGGAATGTGGCTGAGACGTAGAGGGCCTTCCATGGTCAGGAGAAGAAGATCCGCAAACCACGGTCGACGAGGCCACTCCGGCGCCACGAGGACCACTGGACCGTGGTGATTCTCGATTCTTCGAATCACGTTTCCCACGAGAGGCCACGGTGGAAAGACATAAAGTAGGATGTTCCGCGGCCAAGGCAGGGCTAGAGCATCGATTCCTTCTGTGCCGTGTTCTCTTCTGCGGCTGAAGAAACGCGGAGTCTTTGCATTGCTTGCTGTGGCCATGAGATCCAGGTGGGGAGGACCCCATCGGGAGATTATCAAATCCATCGCCTCCCCCGAGAGTTCCCATTCTCCGGGATCCAGGCATTGACGACTTAGGAAGTCCGCCTGTATATTGTCTACTCCCGCAATGTGGGAGGCTGCTAAACGCAACAGATGCCTTTCCGCCCAGAGCATTAATTTGTCCGCTTCCAAGGATACTTGAAGACTTCGTGTGCCCCCCTGTCTGTTGATGTAGGACACCGTGGTCGCATTGTCGGAAAGGACCCTGACAGCTCTGTGACGCAACCGAGGAAGGAACCCTTTTAACGCCAGACGTACCGCTCTGGTCTCCAGACGACTGATGGGCCACCGGGCTTGTTCCACCGTCCATTGACCTTGTGGAGAGCTCTCCTGACAGACCGCCCCCCATCCTGATAGACTGGCATCCGTGGTGACCACTATCCATTCTGGCATGTCCAGAGAGACTCCCTGAGCTAGGTTTCGGTATTCTAGCCACCAGTGAAGACTGTGGACGGTATCCATCGGAATTGGGAGTACCATCTGGTAGTCTTGTGAGGACAGCTTCCATCTGGAGAGCAGAGACCTTTGAAGAGGGCGGAGGTGGGCAAAAGCCCAAGGAACAAGATCGATAGTGGAGGCCATCGTGCCCAGGAGCTGAAGGTAATCCCATGCTGTGGGTTCTTGAAGATCCAAGAATCGGAGAACCTGATCGCGAAGGGACTGAGCCCTTTCTTTCTTGAGGAATACCATGCCCTGTTTCGTGTCGAAATGTGCCCCCAGGAATTCCAGGGACTGGGAAGGAACTAGGTGACTCTTGGCATAGTTGACAATCCACCCGAGAGACCGGAGCATGCGGAGTACTATTCTGACCATCCGGCAACCCTGGTCCCATGACTTCGCTCGTATGAGCCAATCGTCTAGGTAAGGGTGTACCAGAACGCCCTGCCGGCGCAATGCAGCTGCCACCACTACCATGATTTTCGTGAAGACTCGTGGAGCCGTCGCCAGACCGAAAGGTAAGGCCCGGAACTGAAAATGTTGACCTAAGATCTTGAATCTTAGGTAGCGCTGATGATCCTTGAGAATAGGAATATGCAAGTAGGCCTCGGTGAGATCCAAGGAAGCTAGAAATTCTCCTCGATGTACCGCTGCTAGAACCGACCGAAGAGTCTCCATGCGAAAACGGGGAACTCGAAGAGACCTGTTCACCATCTTGAGGTCCAGGATGGGACGAAAAGTACCCCTCCTTCTTTGGGACAACAAAATAGATGGTGTAATGACCTCGACCCCAATCGTAGGGAGGAACTGGTGATATCGCTCCCAGTGCGGAAAGTCGGTCGAGAGTGGAAGCGACAGCTTCTTGCTTGTAACTGGATCCGCAAGGAGAGAAAAGGAACCTGTCTCTGGGAGGATGGACAAAATCCAATGCGTAGCCGTGCTTTAGAATATCCAGGACCCACTGGTCCGATGTAATTTGGACCCACTCGCTGTAAAAGAGAGAGATCCGGCCCCCCAGCCGGGGAACTGGGTCGTGGGTCCGACTGGCATCATTGGTTTGTCTTGAAGGAGGAGGAATTAGAGGAACCCCGTCCCTGACCCTCCCTGCCGGGACGGCGCCCTCAAAAGGGCCGGTTCCAGGAGCCTGAACGTGAGGATGGGTTCCGAGGAGCTTGTTGACGAGTGTTTCGTGTCCTCCGCTAATTCCTGTATCGAGATCTGGAAGAAGAGTAGGAAAACCTTGAGGATCGTGGACGATCTTCCGGAAGCTTATGCACTGAATTCTCATTCAATGATTTAATGATCTGATCCAAGTCTTCCCCAAAAAGAAACTTACCCTTGAAGGGAAGGGATCCCAGGCGCGTTTTAGAGGATGCGTCCGCCGACCAGTTTCGCAGCCAGAGTAGGCGTCGAGCTGAGACTGCCGCTACCATGGAACGGGCGAGGACTTTGAGTAGGTCATAAAAAGGCATCCGCCCCATATGCCATCACGGCCTCCAGCCGATCCGCCTGCAGGGCCTCGGCATCTGGTAACTCCTGTGAGGTAAGCAACTGCTGTACCCAGCGCAGACCTGCTCTCTGTGCAAGAGCACTGCAAATGGACGCTCGCATACCTAGTGCGGAAACTTCAAAAATCCTTTTGAAAAAGACTTCCAATTTTCTATCCTGAGTGTCCTTCAGAGCCGTACCTCCCATGACCGGTATGGTAGTGTGTTTGGTCACTGCTGATACTGCCGAGTCCACGGCAGGAACTTTGAGGATGTCCAGAAAATCCTGTGGGAGTGGATAGAGCTTCTCCATAGCTCTACTAACTCTGAGGGTGGCCTCAGGAGTATCCCACTCACGGGAAATGAGTTGGAGAAAAGAAGGATGGGTGGGAAAGGCCTTGGCCAAAGGTCTTAGACCAGCAAGGAGAGGATCACCCTTCCTAATGTTTGGTTGTGGTCCAACCGGCTCTGGTGGAGGGTCGATGTCCATTTCCGTCAAAATATGAGGAATCAGGTCCTCTAATTCCTCCGAATGAAAAATGCGTAAGATCCTTGGATCATCTCCCTCCAGATGGGAAAGCAGAGTGGGATCATCTCCCGACGGATCTGCCAAAGGGTCCCCCCCTGGACACCCAACCGGGGCTGGAGGGTCTTTGGAAGGTTGAGGTGGACCCGCAGAGGGAGAAGAAGTCCCTTGAGAAGGGGACCCCCCTAGACGGGCCAACTTTGGAGGAGGGGGAACAGGAATGTCCGAAGAAGCATCCCTAAAATGGAGAAAAGCTTTGTGCATTAAAACAATAAACTCCGGAGAAAAAGCAGAAAAACCTTCAGAAGGGGCCCCCAAGGCTTCACCCTCCCGGTGTCCAGAGTCTGCCAAGTTCCGCTGAGTCCTCGAAGGGGATGGCGGAATAAGCGGGGAATCCTCCTCTGATAACCCCGCTTCGGAGTCTGACATTAAAATGGCCGCCGCTTCTGTGCTGATCGGGAGCGGGGCGTGTCGTTTTCTCGAGTCGCGGTCAGAAGTTCTCTCGGCGTCCCCCTCAGTCGGGCATGTTTCCCCATTGGGGAGGCAGTCCGAACAACGCCCCTCCCTGGCGATTTTAACTCCCTGCCGGCCGCAGGCTACACAAGCCGCCGGGCGCGGCATTGAGAAACGCTGAGGGGAGAGGGGGAGGGGCGAACAAGCGCGGCAAAAATTGCCTCGCGCTGAGGAAAACTGCAAAAGGTGAAGAAAAACTCCCCCCTGTCGACCTGAAGGACTGCCGAGGAATCTCCTTCCCGGCAGCCGGCGGCCCCGGGGAATGAACTTCGCGGGACCGCGGGTCAACTAGAGAGCGTTGTGGAGGGAGGAGGGGGAAGTGTGGGGAGAGGCTGGACCACCAGCATGCACCCTCGGACGAAATTTCGACGACAAAACACACCTGCAACTTCATAAACAAAGAAAAAACACTTACCCCAGCCGAACACAAAAACGGGAGAGAAGAAAAGAAAGAGAAAAAAGGCTTGTAAGCAAGCCCCGGTGAGGTAAAAAACAGTCACTCCACCCGTAAGTTTTGTCAAAGAAATTTTTTTTTTTTTTTTTTTTTTTAAACTTTCCAATTAAAGAAATTAGAGACAAAATATATATCTTTTACTTGATCCCTTATAAAGAAAATTAGAGAGAAAGGTAATAACTAAGGTAAAGTTGTGGGGAACTCAGGTTCCCCCACCCGCATCTGCTGGAGTCAGAACGATACTGGGGATGCTGACGTGGGTGGTGAGGTAATTTAGCACCTCCCCCCAGAAATCTGTTCTGACTCCATCTGCTGGACAGGGAACATAACCCATCGTCTGGAATGATCCTGGTATGTACAGGGAAAAACTAAATTACATTAAGGCAACTGTCACTGGGCTGGCTCCCAGCTTCTGCAATGCCATCTTGCTGCCTATTTTCCTTTCTCCTGTGCAGAGTGTCCACTATCAAACACACAAAATCCTTTTAACCTTCTAACACTACTGTGCTTAAATAGAACTTGAAATTAAGCACAGTTTAACAGCATACTTTGTACAAGGTCTGGATTTTCAACAGTGATGGAATGTGCTGTCTTCTTTTACTGAGGATTTAAATTAAGCAGAGTTGCTTACCTGTGACAGCAGAATGTCAGTCCTCACACATGAGCGACCTCATCCTAAGGAGCCCGGCATAGAACTATGTCAAATTTCTAGAACTTTGACTATGCCTCACTGAGCATGTCCATACATGTTAACATAACACGCATTCATGCGGGGTCCCTTCTGTCTTGCATCTCAGCAAATACAGCTGAAGCCAACTCTAAGGGGAAGCGGGAAGGTTTCATGAGAAATGCCATCCTGCCATCCTCAGAGAACACCTGTTACAATAAGAAACTCTGCTTCCCTCACACGACGAATCCTTAACACCAGACTGCCTCGAACGAAAAATGGGGGAAAGAAGGCTCAATGTTTTTGTTGGTAACGAGCTTTTTTTTTACCCATCTGTAAAGAAAAGGGAATGGCCTCTGTCATTCTCTGTACAAACTCTGTAAAGGAGAGGTCCTCAGGGACAGAGAAATGACTTCCTTCTCTCTGGGGGAGGAGAGTGGCCAAAGGAGAGACCTGTTGACGCCTCCTCTTCAGAGGCGGTATCTGATCTGTAGCAGTATCCCCATCTGCTCCCAGTACTCTGGAGTCAGACTCCACATGATCTGCCTGGGGGTAAGGACACCAGTGGTGCCCACCTCTCAGCCAAGGTTTTAGAGATGGGGGCACTTGGCTGTTTTGGTTTGGACCCCACGCATTTCCGATGCCTCGGGAAAGATTCTCCCCCGATGGGCTGGAAATAACCAACAAGATGGAGGGCATCAGCCTTGATCCCTCTTCAGGAATCAGCAATGGCTCCGGCATCAATGCCTGGCTACCAGGCAGCTGAAGGGATTTGAGCAGTGGCCCTAAGATAGTCATTGCCAGCCCCATAACCTTGAGGTCAAGGCATTGAGGCCCTGCAGGACCTTCTCCAAGGCCTGCTGGATCATCTTATCCAATTCCTCCTGATTCAAAATGGACTGGGAGGCAGGAGTGGTGGTCACATCCTCCTCTGGATTGAGACATATCTATGGAGACTGAAGCAAAACCTGGGCTTTTTGAAAATATGAGCTCTCTTTCTCATGGCATCGCTTAGGCGGATTCTTGGCAGCTGCAGACTGTCTTGTACTCCTAATATTGTGCATTGATGGAGACTGATGCTAATGCTTCTTTGGATTCGCTTGATGCCAGTGTCAAAGAGGCAGAACCCATCACCTTCCTCAGTTGGGAGGAGTCAGATGATGGCCTGTCCCCGAGTTCTTTATTGGCCTCTCAGAATTGAAGGAACATACTGCTCCCCCAATGCCATTTTCTTCACTGATGCAGCTCTGAGAACCCTTGATGTCGATGCTTCAGAAGTCAGTGGATTGAACTTCTGGTGCCTGAAGTGCTTCTTCATCTGTTCCATTCAGGGTCATGACCATGAATTTTTGGCACCCCTAGATATCAGGCAATGCCCCCAGGCACAGGACACATCTATCATGAGGATCAATGATAGGTTACAACAGTTTACCAGGGTTATTTCTGCTAGACATGCTTGACTGAAAAATAAAGGAAGCAAAAGGAAACTATGGTAACTGTGATTGATGTTTGCTGGACAAAGATAGCACACCCATCCACCACAGAGAATGACAACGGAAATTTAACAACTGATAAACCTGTCTAAGGAAACTATTGGGTTAGAAGACAGAAACAAGACTGCTGGGCCCAGAGATGAATTATCCTGCTTTTAAAATACCAAAAAGAGGCCTAAAGTAGGAGAAGTGATGCAAACCATGACCTTAGGTTCCAATGGGAAAAAAAAAAAGATTGAAAGGGGTCCTGTACAGACACGTGGATGTTAGCATCCATGGGCATACTCAGTGAAGCATGTGCCAGGCTGCATCGGATGTTATACATGTATAAAGACTGCTATCCTGCTTGTCCTGCGAAAATAGTACATTAAGCAACTTTCTCTCGCAATGATCATATCAGAGGTAGCCTATAAAAGAAATTCAGTGAGATTTAACCTCATCGCATATGAAACCAATTAGACTGCTGTCAGACTATGGTTTTCAATACTATATGTAACAAGTTTTCACTATATAGACTATGTGGGAAGCCGAGAAAAGTCAGGAGAGCAAAAATGCAAAGTGAAGAAAAAAAAATTGCAAATATGGTAAAATGAAGGAACTTTAAAAAAAAAATAAAAAAAAAAATATATATATATGATAGGAGGAAGTGAAAAAATGTCAGTGTGAGAGTATTAGGGAGGAATATGTAAAGGCTGAGGAAAAAAAGGAAATGCTTAAATAAGAAAATTATTCCTTACCTGCTAATTTTTGTTCCTGTAGTACCAAGGATCAGTCCAGATAGTGGGTTATCTCCCCCTTCCAGCAGATGGAGTCAAATAGAACTTTGAACGATGCTTCCTTATAAGGTAGTGCACCCTCTACTAATCCTCAGAATGAAGTATATCAAAGCAAAGAGGAAAATCAGGATGGATCAAGAACAATAGAATTAAGTAACAAATAACAGTGTGCAAAAGGCACAAAACAATGGCAAACAACAAACTTGCAGAATGAACCATTAACCAGCAAAAGGAAAAAAGGCACTGAAGAACAAATTGAACAGAGAGGCAATCCCAAACCCAATAAAACAGTAAAGGAGGGCATCTGGACTGATCCTTGGTACTACAGGAACGAAAATTAGCAGGTAAGGAATAATTTTCTTTTCCCTGTACGAACCAGGATCAGTCCAGACAGTGGGATGTACCAAAACTTCCCTACGTAGGGTGGGCCCCGGAAAGCCCTGCTCGAATGTCCCTAGAGCCAAAGGAGCCAAAAGTAGGCGAGTGTATGTGTAGACGATAATGATGAGCAAAGGTATAAACACGATTTCCAAGTTGCCGCTCGACAAATCTCCTGGAACGAGACCGATTGCATCTCCGCCGAGGAAGCAGCCTGAGCTCGAAGAGAATGGGCCTTGACACCCGCCGGAGGTTGTCGACCCGTTCCAATGTAGGCCACCGAGATCGCCTCCTTCAGCCAGCAAGCAATGGTAGTTTTTGACGCCTTGGCTCCCCTTCTTCGGACCATGCCAGAGAACAAAAAGATGGTCCGACAAGCGAAAATCATTAGTGACTTCCAGATAGCGAATGAGGATACGCTTGACATCTAGCTTGCGTAGATCCGCCGATGCGTCCGCTGAGAAGGACGAAGCTCTACCGTCTGATTCAAGTGGAACTCTGAAACCACCTTGGGCAGAAAAGCTGGCACAGTGCGCAAGGAAACTCCCGAATCCGTAAAACGAAGGTAGGGCTCTCTACACGAGAGGGCTTGAAGCTCAGAGATTCTACGGGCAGAACAGATAGCTACCAGGAAAACCGTCTTGAGAGTGATATCCTTGAGGGTCGCGGAACGCATGGGTTCAAAGGGTGGACCGACCAAGATTCGGAGAACAAGATTGAAACTCCACGAAAGATAAAGAGCGTGGACCGGGGGTTTCACGTGCTTCACCCCCCCCTGAGGAATCGGATGATATCCGGGTGAGAGGAAAGGGAAGTTCCCTCTCGTTGATGAAGTAGAGAGCCTAAGGCAAAGACTTGCACTCTCAGCGAGTTGTAGGCCAGACCCTTGTCCAGTCCCTGTTGAAGAAAAGATAGGATCTGAGCCACCGAGGCGGTCCGTGGCGACACAGGTATGGAGGCACACCAGTTCTCAAAAACTTTCCATACCCCGATATAGGAGATGGAGATAGACGTCTTTCTAGCCTTGAAGAGGATCGAGATAACAGCCTCTGGGTATCCACGCCGTCTCATCCGGCGCCTCTCAAAAGCCAGGCCGCAAGACGGAAGCAATCGGCCTGGGTGAAAGATACCGGACCCTGATGCAGCAAGCGTGGAAGGTGACCCAGACGAAGAGGTCCATCCACTGCAAACCACGGATGACGGGGCCATTCCGGCGCCACTAGCATTACCGGACCCTGGTGGGACTCTATTCTCTGGAGCACCTTGCCCACCAGAGGCCAAGGGGGGAACACGTAGAGGAGAACGTGATAGGGTCAGGGGAGGACTAAGGCATCCACTCCCTCTCCTCCGTACTCTCTTCTGTGACTGAAGAACCGAGCTGCCTTGGCATTCCGGGAAGTTGCCATTAGATCCAGATAGGGGGTCCCCCATCTGTGGAACAGGAGATTCACCGCCTCTGAGAGTTCCCACTCTCCGGGATCTAGATGTTGACTGAGAAAGTCGGTTTGAAGGTCGTCTACGCCTGCGATGTGGAAAGCTGCTAGGCGGGAGAGATTAGTCTCCGCCCATGCCATCAACCTGTCTCCCGAGAGACATGCCGGCTCCTCATACCCCCTTGGCGATTGATATAGGCCACAGTGGTCGCATTGTCAGAGTATTCGGACTGCGCGATGATGGACGAGAGGTAGGAAGCGTTTCAATGCCAGATACACTGCTCTGGTCTCCAAGCGATTGATCGGCCAAGTTGCTTGGGACGGCGTCCACTTCCGTTGCGCAGAACTCATCTGACACACCGCTCCCCAGCCAGAGAGACTGGCGTCCGTCATGATGATTACCCATTTCGGGGTATCCAAAGGAACACCCTGGAGAAGATGAGACAGGTTGAACCACCACGAGAGACTGTCCTTGGCTCCCTGCGGGAGAGGAAGGATGGCTTAAAAGTCCCAAGACACCGGCTTCCAGTGGGAGAGCAAGGTGCGCATATGTGTAAACGCCCAGGGGACCAGATCGATGGTGGAAGCCATGGATCCCAGGACCTGGAGGTAATCCCACACCGTTGGAAGCAAGAGACCGATGAATCACTGTATCTGAGTTATGAATGTAGGAGCCCTGTCCGGGGCAGAGAAACCTTGCCTAGCGCTGTGTCAAAATGCGCCATCAGGAAGTCCAGAGACTGAGATGGAGAAAGACTGCTCTTGGCGAAGTTGACCACCCAACCGAGGGAGTGAAGAAGCGTCAACACCTTGTCGACCGCCCGGTGGCACTGGGCTGAAGACTTTGCCCGAATGAGCCAGTCGTCCAGGTATGGGTGCACCAAGACTCCCTCTCTCCGGAGAGCAGCAGCTACTACTATCATCACCTTCCTGAAGGTTCGAGGAGTGGTCGCAAGACCAAAGGGTAGA